>NC_133470.1:97133052-97438052 GCF_048565385.1 Saimiri boliviensis
CTCAACATCATTAGTCATTAAAGAAATGCCTATCAAAGTCACAATGAAATATTACTCTACATTCATTAAGATGGCTGTATTTTAAAAAAAAAAAAAAGCAGAAGGAAAAAGGAAATAAGTATTGGTGAAGATGGGGAGAAATTGGAACCTTCATACATTGTTAGTGGAATGTAGTATGGTATGGCTGCTCTGGGAAAGTTTGCCAATTCCTCAAAAAGTTAAATTTATAGTTAGCATACAAGCCAGTAATTACATTCCTAGGTATCTACCCAAGAGAACTGAAAATATATGTTCACAGAAAAACTTGTAAGCAAATGATGATAGCAACACCATTCATAGTAGCCAAAAGTGGAAGCAATCCAAATAATCCATCAACTGATGGGATAAACAAAATGTGGTCTATGAAATGGAATTCTACTCAACCATAAAAAGAATACAGCACTGGGCCGGGCGCGGTGGCTCAAGCCTGTAATCCCAGCACTTTGGGAGGCCAAGGCGGGTGGATCACGAGGTCAAGAGATTGAGACCATCCTGGTCAACAAGGTGAAACCCCGTCTCTACTAAAGATACAAAAAAAAAAAAAAAAAAAAATTAGCTGGGCATGGTGGCACGTGCCTGTAATCCTAGCTACTCAGGAGGCTGAGGCAGGAGAATTGCCTGAACCCAGGAGGCAGAGGTTGCAGTGAGCCGAGATCGTGCCATTGCACTCCAGCCTGGGTAACAAGAGTGAAACTCCGTCTCAAAAAAAAAAAAAAAAAAAGAATACAGCACTGATACACAGGCTACGAGATGTGGGACTCTTGAAAGTATCATGCTAGGCCAGATAGGGTGGCTCACATCTGTAATTCCAGCACTTTGTGGGGCTGAGGCAGGTGGCTCACCTGAGGGCAGGAGCTCCAGACCAGCCTGGCCAACATGGCAAAACCCTGTCTCTACTAAAAATACAAATATTAGCTAGGTATGTTGGCGCATACCTATAATTTCAGCTACTTGAGAGACTGAGGTAGGAGAATTGCTTGGACCCTGAAGGTGGAATTTGCAGCAAGCTGAGATGGTACCACTTCCCTCCAGCCTGAGCTAAAAAGAGAGACTGTCTCAAAAAAAAAAAAAAAAAGAGGAAGTATCATGCTAAATGAAATAAACCAAATACATAAGGCCACATATCCTATGATTCCATTTATATGAAATGTCCAGAATAGCAAATCAATAGGAACAGAAAGTAGACTAGTGGTTGCCAGGAACTAGGGAAAGGGGAAAATAGGGAGTGTATACCAATGGGTATGGGGGTGATGAGAATATTATACATTAGAGTGGTGATAATTGCACAATACTGTGAATATACTAAAAACCACTTAATTATACACTTAAAATTATTAAAACAGTAAATTTTAAGTTTTGTGAATTTTACCTCAAAACAATAAAATAAAATACAATATTCACCTCAATGGGGACCATGTTGTTTCTTTAATTTGCAGCAAGGTCTTACAGAGGCCAGTTTTTAGAGTTTGCAATTTACATACCCTTTCATTTCAGTTCTCAAGCAAAACTATATAATAAATGTTAGGTTGAATCATAAAGAAATTACTAACTTTATAACTCAAAAAAGATTGAATATGGCCTATTTCATATAGTTGAACCTATTATTATTATTATCACACTCAATTCACCAATGAGAAAGAGAGGAACAGGGAAGTAAAATAACTTACATGTCCAAGCTCACAGGGCTACTAAAGTGTCAGAGTCAGGATTTGAAATCACACCTGTCTGATTCAGTAGTTCCTAATAACTATGTTTTCATATATTCATCATTCACTCAAAAAACATTAATTATACACCTAATACATGCTAAATACCAGGGAGAGAATCACAGGACAAAACAAATCCTGCAATCCAGGATCTCACAATATAGCATGGAAGATACATGTGAAAACAAAAAAGAATGGCCACTCAAAACAGTGACACAATAGCAATTATAGACGGCAACAATAGAGGTCACTCAGAGAAGGGAGGGTTGTCTTAGTTCAGTTCTTCTCAAAAGACTACGCCAAGACAGATTCCAGGAGCAAGTATTTTGTTAGAGGAAATTTCTTTGTGAGAGAAAATAGGAAGGGAGCCAAAAAAAGTCTGGGAGAGTCATTAGACCATGATGTAAGTATGACATGAATGAAGGAGAGAAAGAGAAAATGTTGAGTGGTACAACCCTAGAGTGCCATGCAGACCAAAAGTGGTTTGACAAAGCCATTGTTGGGGACACCTCAAGCCAAAGTCAGCAACAAATAAGAGTAATGTCTCCCAGGAATAAGTCTGCTTTAGCAACTCTGATATCTTCAGTCATTGACTGGGAGCACCCTGTAAGATGTGTTACCTTGAAGCAAACATGGAGATGAATTTTGGAGCACAGCAGCTGGGACCCTTAGTCAATCATGCTCCCTGTAAAATCTTCAAAGTAGAGTCCTCACAGTCACAAGTATTAAGTGTCAGGGAAGACTTTCTAGTACTGGTGACTTTTGACCTGGGTTTAAGATTATAATGTCCTAGTGAATAGACAGTATAAAAAAGAAAATCAAACTCCATGTAGAGAAGGGAAAATGGATGAACAATTGTGGTATTTGTCAAGCCTTATAATAGCTATGGGACTTAGTCTTTGGAGCTTTCCACAGAGTTTTTCATGTCCTAGCTGTGTTTCCAGTGTCTTACTCTTACAATGGGTACGTATTGAAAAATATTACAAAATAAAATATAATTAGGTTATCATTGAATGTCGTACTGCTCGCTGTAATTCAGCTCTTCACTTAGCACATGGAAAACTTTGTACATTAATATTCAGTCATTCCGGGCAGAGTACTTCTAAAAGATTTGTGAGTTCATTTACATGTTTATCTGCTCTTTTCTCCTTGAGAGTTGGACTGTTCTTCCGCCTGATGATTAGAATTAATTGGATATTTTGAACTCATCCATCAGATTTGGAAATGATCTCTTAACTGATGAGGGTGTTTAACAGTTAATTGAACATTTCTACTCTGAATTTCCATTTTTCTTTAAGTACAGAAATAGCACAGCAGGGCCATGGACAAGTAAAGTCTAACACACAAACATCTTTCTGTGTCTATCTTCAACTCTGCAATAACCCTGCTTCGTCTCAAACTGTAGCACATAGTAGGCTACCCAATAAATATTTTGTTTCACTTTTCTATGAATTATTTACAATTAAAACTTATCTTTTTTATGTGTAGCTACTGAGAAGTTTCATCTGATCTTATAATATGCTTTGAAAATCCAAATGTTACCGATTCATCTATGTAGAGAATTTGGTGCTTGGTTCCCATCCAAATGCCATATCAGACATTTATATTACATCTTCCTTCCCTCCTCCTTCTTCTTCCTTCCAGACCACCCCCATACAGTTGCCCAAAAGTTATAATACTATATAGAATCCAGCTTTAAACTCTAAAACATATGTACCTTCTGTAGCCCGGAATAGAGAAAATTATCTTTTATTGAGAAACTCTTTCAACCATGAAAAATGATTCCCTATATTTAAAAGCCATGAAGGTAGAGCCAGATGGCCAAATAGAAGCCTCCAGTGATCATCTTGCCCCCAACAGGAATATCAAATATTAACAACTAACTATACATTAAAAAGTACCGTCATAAGAACTAAAATTCAGAGAATAGGAAAGACATTCTTCTTTTTTTCTTTTTTTTTTTTTTTTGACAGTCTCACTCCGTCACCCAGCGTGGAGTGCAGTGGTATGATCTTGGCTCACTGCAACCTCTGCCTCCTGATTTCAAGCAATTCTATTGCCTTAGCTTCCCGAGTAGCTAGGACTACAGGCATGCACCACCACATCTGGCTAATTTTTATATTTTTAGTAGAGATGGAGTTTCACCATGTTGGCCAGGCTGGTCTTGACCTCCTGGCCTCAAGTGAGCCAATCACCTTGGCCTCCCAAAGTGTTTGGATTGCAAGCATGAGCCACTGCTCCTGGCCTAGGGAAGACATTCTTGAATCGCTGCCACTACCCCTTTCCAGTCCCAGGGCAGTAGCCACAGGACAGAGAGAGAATCTGTGCACTTGGGGGAGGGAGAGTGTAGTGATTAGGGGACTTGGTGTTGAACTCAGTGCTGCACTGTCACAGCAGAGGGCAAAGCTGTGCTGGGTTCAATTGGTGCCTGCTCATGGAGGGAGCATTTGGACCAGCCACAGCCAAAGAGGAATTGTCCATCCCAGGGATCAGAACTTGAGCTTCACGGCAAGCCTTGCTGCTGTAAGCTAAAGTGCTCTGTGGTCCTAGGTAAACTTGAAAGGCAGTTTAAGACACAAGTACTACACTTCCTAGGTAACTCATAGTACTGGCAACAGCTGGGTCAGCTAAGAGAGTGCTTGAACCACCCCTTCCCCTATCTCAGGCATCACAGCTGGCAGCAAAGAAAATGACTCCTTCCTTCTGCTTGAGGAGAGAAGTGTAAAGAGTAAAAAGGGCCAGGCGCGGTGGCTCAAGCCTGTAATCCCAGCACTTTGGGAGGCTGAGGCAGGTGGATCACGAGGTCGAGAGATCGAGACCATCCTGGTCAACATGGTGAAACCCCGTCTCTACTAAAAAATACAAAAATTAGCTGGGCATGGTGGCATGTGCCTGTAATCCCAGCTACTCAGGAGGCTGAGGCAGGAGAATTGCTTGAACCCAGGAGGCGGAGGTTGCAGTGAGCCGAGATCGCGCCATTGCACTCCAGCCTGGGTAACAAGAGCAAAACTCTGTCTCAAAAAGAAAAAAAAAGGAGTAAAAAGGACTTTGTCTTGCATCCTGAGTAAGAACTCAGCCACAATAAGATAGGGCACTGGGCAGAGTCATGAGGTCCGTATTCCAGGCCCTAGCACCTGGATGTCATGTCTAGACAAACCCTAGGCAGGAAGGGAACCTGTTGCCTTGAAGAGAAGGATGCAATCTTGACTGGGTCCCATGAGCTGCTTACTAAAGAGCCCTTGAATCCTAAATAATCAGCAGGGATATCCAGGTAGGATGCCATAGGCCTTGAGTGAGACTCTGAGATGTGCTCGCTTCAGGTGAGACCCAACACATTCCCACCTTATGGTGGCTATGGTGAAAGACTGATGCAAAAAAAATCAGAGTGAAAAATAAAGAGCACTTTGTCTTGCACCTTAGGTACCAGCTCAGCCACAGTGAGGTAGAGCACCAAGAGGACTCGGGGCTCTCAAATTTAAGCCTTTGATCTTGGACAGCATTTCTGGAGCTGCACTGGGCCAGATGGGAGCTCACTACCCTGAAAAGTGACTCCCAGGCCTAGAAGCACTAACCACAAGCTGACTGAAGAGCCCTTGGGCTTTAAGTGAACATTGGCAGTGGTCTGGCAGAACTCCCTGTGGGCCAATGATAGTGGTGGCCACTGGGAGCGGGTCCTCTACTTGTGGAAAAGGAAGGGAAGGGCAGGAAGGACTTTGTCTTGTGGTTTGAGGGCCAGCATAGCTATGGTAGAATAGAACATAAGGCACCCTTCTAAAGTTTTTTATTGCAGCCCCTGACTCTGGGACAGCATCACTGGACCTACTCAGAGCCTGGGAAAACTCAGTGCCATGAACGGAAGGACACAAACATGGTAGGCTCCCATACTTGCTGACTGGAGAGCCCAAATGCCTTGAGTGAACATACGCAGTAGCCAGGTGGTGGTTACAGTGGGTGCTGGAAGAGACCCAGGGCTGCGTTGGCTTCAGGTATGACCCAGTACAGGCCCAGTGGTGGTGGCCACAGGGGTGCATGCATTACCCCACACCCAACACCAGGAAGCTCAGCACAAAGAGAGACACTCCAGCTAGGTGCAGTGGCTCACACCTATAATCCCAGCACTTCGGGAGGCCAAGGAGAGCAGATCACCTGAGGTCATGAGTTTGAGACCAGCCTGACCAACATGGTGAAACCCCATCTTGATTAAAACTACGAAATTAGCAGGGCGTGGTAGCGCATGCCTAAAATCCCAGCTACTCAGGAGGCTGAGGCAGGAGGATTGCTTCAACCTGGGAGGTGGAGCCGAGATTGTGCCATTGCACTCCAGCCTGGACAACAAGAGCAACACTTCATCTCAAAAAAAAAAAAAAGACACTCTATTTGGGAGAAAGTACAGGAAGAGAACAAGAGTCTCTGCCTAATAATCCAGGGAATTGTTCCACATCTTATCCAAGACCATAAAGAAAATACCTTTGGAAATCTGTAAGAACCACAGTTTTACTGGGCTTGGGGCCCAAGTCCCTTCAAATATCTGGAAAGCCTTCCCAAGAAAGATGGGCATGAACAGGCCTAGACTGTGAAGAATACAATTAATACCTAACTGTTTAGTGCCCAAACGCTGACAAATATCCGTAAGCATCAAGAGCACCAGAAATACAATATCACGAAAGAAACTAAATACGGTGCCAGGGACCAATCCTAGAGAAAAAGAAATATGTGACCTTTCAGATAGACAATTCAAAATAGCTACTTCAAGGAAACTCAAAGAAATTCAAGATAACACAAGAGAAGGAATTCAGAATTCCATCAGATGAATTTACAAAGAGATCTGAATAATTTAAAAAACCAAGCAGAAATTCTGCAGTTGAAAAATGCAACTGACATACTGAAGAATGCATCAGTCTTTTATTAGCAGAACTAATCATGCAGAAGAAAGAATTAGTGAGCTTGAAGACAAGCTACTTGAAAATATACAGTCAGAGGAGACAAAAGAAAAAGAAAACAATAAAGCATGCCTAAAAGATATAGAATATAGCCTCAGAAAGGCAAATCTAACAGTTACGCCCAAAATAGGAGGTCAAGAAAGAGATAGGGGTAGAAAGTTTATTCAAAGGGATAATAACAAAGAACTTCCCAAACCTAGACAAAGATATCAACATTTAAGTACAAGAAGGTTATAGAACACCAAACATATATAACTCAAAGAAGACAACCTCAAAGAATTTAATAGTCAAATTCCCAAAGGTTTTGGATAAAGAAAGGATCCTAAAAGCACCACCTGAAAAGAAATAACATATAATGGAGCTCTAATAAATCTGGCAGCAGACTTTTCAGTGGAAACCTTACAGGCCAGTAGAGACTGGCATGGCATATTTAAAGTACTGAATGAAAAAAAAAAAAAAAGTTTTATTCTGGAATAATATATCTGGCAAAAATGTCCTCAAGCAAGAGGAAAAATAAAGACTTTCCCAGACAAACAAAAGCTTAAGGATTTCATCAACACCTGACTTGTCTTATGAGAAATGTTCAAGGGAGTTCTTCAGTCTGAAAGAAAGGGATGTTAATGAGCAATAAGAAATCATCAGAGGCCTGGCACGGTGGCTCACACCTGTAATCCCATTACTTTGGGAGGCCGAGGTAGGTGGGTCACAAGGTAAAGAGATCAAGACCATCCTGGCCAACATGGTGAAACCCCATCTCTACTAAAAATACAAAAAATTAGCTGGATGTGGTGGCATGCGCCTGTAGTCCCAGCTACTTAGGAGGCTGAGGCAGGAGAATAGCTTGAAGCCAGGAGGCAGAGGTTGCAGTGAGCTGAGATTGTACCACTGCACTCCAGCCTGGTGACAGAGCAAGATCCTGTCTCAAAAAAGAAAAAAAGAAGAAAAAGGAAAGAAATTTTCAGAAGGTACAAAATCCACTTGTACTAGTAAGCACAAAGAAAAGCACAGAGAGGCAAAAGGAAAGAGGGTTTTCTTATGACTTGTTTCTTTGTTTGCTAATGCAAACAGTGCTATGTTGCTGTCAGTTTAAAACGATGGATTATAAGACAGTATTTTCAAGCTTCATGGCAACCTCAAATAAAGAAACATACAATAGATAAACAAAAAGTAAAAAGCAAAAAATTAAATAATTCCACTAGAGAAAATCACCTTCACTAAAGAGAACACAGAAAGGAAGGAAAGAAGGAAGAAAAGACCATAAGACAACCAAAAAACTAACAACAAAATGGCAGGAATAAGTCCTTACTTATCAACAGTACATTGAATGTATTATAAATTTACTAAACTGTCCAGTCAAAAGACATAGAGCCCTACATGTGTAAAAAAACAAGACCCAAATGATCTGTTTCCTACCTGAGACATACTTCACCTATGAAGATACATATAAACAGAAAATAAAGGGATGCAATGAGGTGTTTCATGTAAATAAAAACCAAAAAAGAACAGAAGTAGCTATACTTATATAAGACAAAACATATTTCAAGACAAAACTTGAAGAAGAGATAAAGAATTATATAATGATAAAGGGGTCAATTCAGCGAGATGATATAACCATTGTAAATCTATATGTACAACCAGACATATAAAGCAAATAATATTAGAGCAAAAGAGAGACCTAGACCCCAATACATTAATAACTTGAGACTTCAAAATCTCACCTTCAGCATTTGACAGATCTTCCAGAGAGAAGATCAACAAAGAAACATGGGACTTAATCTGCACTACAGACCAAATGGACCTGATAGATATTTACAGAACATTTCATCTAACAGCACAGAATACACATTCTTCTCCTTGGCACTTGGACCATTCTCAAGAATTGACCACATGTTAGGTCACAAAGCAAGTCTTAAAACATTCAAAATTTGAAATAACATCAAGCATCTTCTCTGACCACAGTGGAATAAAACAAGAAATCAATAACATGAGGAATTTGGAAACTATAAAAATACATTGAAATTAAATAATATGCTCCTGAATGACCACTGGATCAATGAAAAACTTATTAAAAAAACTGGAAATTTTCTTGAAATAAATGATAATGGAAACACAACATATCAAAACCTATGGGATACAACAAAAGCAGTACTAAGAGGGAAGTTTATAAGAGCCTACATCAAAAAAGAAGTAAAACTTCAAATGAACAATCTAAACAATCTAAAAGAATTAATAAGTAAATGAACTTGGATGGAAGAAAACAATACAAAAGATTAATACCAATGACATTCTTCATAGAAATAGAAAAAAAATCCTAAAATTTATAGGGAACAATAAAAGACCCAGAATAGCCAAAGCTCTCCTGAGCAAAAATAACAAAATGGAGACTTCATTACAGGACTACATTACCTGACTTCAAATTATGCTACAGTCACCAAAACAACATGGTATTGGCATAAAAACAGACACATAGACCAATGGAACAGAATAGAGAAAGCAGAAACAAATTTACACACCTACAATGACTTATTTTTGACAAAAGTGCCAAGAACATACACTGGGGAAAAGAGAGTCTCTTCAATCAATGGTGCTGGGAAAACTGGATATCCACAAACTGAAGAATGAAACTAGACCCTGATCACTTGCCATATTCAAAAATCAAATCAAAATGGATTGAAGAGTTAAATCTAAGACCTCAAGCTACAAAATTCCTACAAGAAAACTTCAGGGAAATGCTCCAGGACATTGGTCTGGACAAAAATTGCTTGAGTAATACCCCACAAGCACAAGCACAAGCACAAGCACAAGCACAAGCACCCAAAGCAAAAAAATGGACAAATGGGATCACATCAAGTTGTAAAGTTTCTGGACAGTAAAGGAAACAATCAACAATGTGAAGAGACATCCCACATAATGGGAGAGAATATATGCAAATTACAAATCTGACAAAGGGTTAATAACCAGAATATATAAGGAGCTCCAAGAACTCTACAGGAAAAAAAAAATTCTAATAATTAGATTTTAAAATGGGCTACAGATCTGAATAGATGTTTCTCAAAAAAAGACAGACAAACAAAAATGTGAAAAGGTACTCAACATCACTGATCATCAGAAATGCAAATTGAAACTACAATGAGATATCTCACTCCAGTTAGAATGGCTTTTATCCAAGTCAGGCCATAACAAATGCTGGTGAGGACATGGATAAAAGGGAACACTCATACACCGTTGGTGAGAATGTAAAGTTGTATGACCACTATGGAGAACAGTTTGGAGGTTACTCAAAAAACTAAAAATAGGACGGGCACGGTGGCTCATGCCTATAATCCCAGCACCCTGGGAGGCCAAGGCTGGTGGATCACGAAGTCAAGAATTTGAGAGCAGCCAAGCCAATACGGTGAAACCTCGTTTCTAATAAAAATACAAAAATTAGCTGGGCATGGTGGCTCGTGCCAGTAGTCCCGGCTACTCAGGAAGCTGAGGCAAGAGAATCGCTTGAATCCAGGAGGTGGAGGTTACAGTGAGCCAAGATCACACCATTGCACTCCAGCCTGGGCGACAAGAGCAAAAATCCATCTCAAAAAAACAAAAAACAAACAAATAAACAAACAAATTAGCTGGGCATGGTGGCTGCACCTATAATCCCAGCTACTTGGGAGGCTGAGCCAGGAGAATTGTTTGAACCCAGGAGGTAGACGCTGCAGTGAGCCAAGATCACGCCATTGCACTCCAGCTTGGGTGACAAGAGGGAAACTCCGTCTCAAAAAAAAAAAAAAAGAAAGAAAAAGAAAAGAAAAGAAAACCTAAAAAATAGAGCTATTATATAATTCAGCAATCCCACTGCTGGGTATATACACAAAATAAAGGAAAACAGTATATGGAAGAGATATCTGCATTCCCATGTTTGCTGCAGCACTGTTCACAACGGCTAAGATTTGGAAACCTACTAAGTGGCCGCCAATATATGAATGGATAAAGAAAATGTAGTACACATACACAACGGAGTATTATTCAGCCATAAAAAGAATGATATCCTGTGACTTTCAACAACATGGACAAAACTGGAACTCATTATGTTAAGTGAAATAAGCCAGGCACAGAAAAACAAATTACACGTGTTTTCACTCATTTGTGGGACTTAAAAATTAAAACATTCAACTTATGAATATAGAGGGTAGAAGGATGGTTGCCAGAGTCTGGGGATGGTATTGAGTAGTGTTAGGGGGAAGTGGGGATGGTTAATGGGCACAAATAGTATTTAGAAAGAATAAATGAGACCTAGTACTTGATAGCACACCAGGGTGACTATAGTCAATAATTCTATTATACATTTTAAAATAACTAAAAGAGTACAATTGGATTATTTGTAACTAAGGAGAAAGGCTTGAGGAGATGGATATGTCATTTACCCAGATGTGATTATTACGTATTGCATGTCTGTTTCAAAGTATTTCATACACTCCATGAACTTATATACATTTTATATACCCACAAAAATCAAAAATTTAATTAAAAGGAAATCATGACTTTCATTCGTTTTAATATTTCCAGAATTGTGCTACCCAGGAGGCATTGCATTTTTTCCCCTTTTTGAATAATATTTTAATGAAACTACCTGCTGGGAGTTGCTAATATGCATATTAATTTAATATCTCTAACCAATTTATTATTGCACTATACCCTGAAAAATTGATATTTGAGGCACACAATAACCTTGCCATTTCTTTCTTTGACAGTTCCATTCTAGCAGTCTATCATTCTCCTTGTATTATCTATTCATTTTGTTGGTTGTTTCATATTATTTCCAAAAATTATTTAATTTGGCAGGTGTCAATGCATTAGGAAATTGTTCCCAACTAGTCTGAGTCCCCCAGGAAGGAGAGGATACCAAGATCGATTTATTGGAGAAAACACCTATGAGAGAAAATGGAGACAAAGCCATTAAGAGGCTCGAAGTGCTGTCAGACAGTAATACAGGTTTGACCTTTGCGGGGAAGGAAAGAAGATTGGGTAAGAAAAGTCTTAGACTGCAGTATAATTCTAAGAAAAATTCAGCAAGACAAACAGAATCCTTGAGTGAAGATCACCCTTTGGAGGAGCTCTTCATCTCCTAGGAGACGAAGCTTTAGTATGCTTGCTGTGCTGTCATTGGCTGAGAGCAGTCCATGGGAAACTTGGCCTCAGGCAAATGCAATAGAGGATTTCAGGGCTGAGCAACCGGGATCATCATTCAGTCAGCTTCGCTGAAGTCAGATATCTGAGAGGTGGTTTTATTTTTCTAGATGTGGTCTGGCTCTGTTGCCCATGCTTGGGTGCCATGGTGCAGTCACGGCTCACTGCAGTCTCAAACTCCTGGACCCAAAAGTTCTTGCATTTTTTTGTAGAGATGGGTTTTCGCCACATCGCCCACGCTGGTCTCTAACTTTTGGGCTCCAGTGATCCACCCACCTAAGTCTCCCAAAGTGCTGGGATCACAGGCATGAGCCACCATGCTCAGCCTGAGGGGTGGCTTTGAAACCACCACAGTATTATTAAAAGAAAATAGAGGCTTGTATCTCAAATTTCACACTCTTTATAAAGGCATACAAATAGAAAGTAAAGTCTAATTAAAGGCACAGGTAGCCAGGTAAGGTGGCTCATGCCTGTAATCCCACGGTGGAGGCCGACGTGGGCAGACCACCTGAGGTTGGGAGTTCGAGACCAGCCTGACCAACATGGAGAAACCCAATCTCTACTAAAAATACAAAATTAGCCAGTGTGGTGGTACATGCCTGTAATCCTAGCTACTCAGGAGGCGGAGGCAGGAAAATTGCTTGAACCTGGAAGGTGGAGATTGCAGTGAGCCAAGATTACTCCATTACACTTCAACCTCGCAACGTGAAATTCCGGCTCAAAAAAAAAAAAAAAATGCACCTGCTTTGGTTTACACAGATGGGTTCAAATCCCACCTCCCAACTCCCTCTGAATTATTCTGGCAATAAAACATTTAACCGGAACCAGACTAAGCCTTTAGATCTAATAACTGCATTTTATGAAATACAGGGGATAAAGGAACAAGTTAACTATCATGAGGAAACCATGAGAAAAACCCAGAGGGTAAGGCATTCCACAGAACAACTGACCTGATACCTGAAACAAGTCAATGTCATAGGAAAAAAAAAAAAAGTTGGAGGAAACAGCAGGACCATTCTAGATTAGAAGAAACTTAAGAACTGTAACACTTAAACCATTCTTGATTAAAATATAGTTTGAATAAGACAATTGTAAAGACATTTTTGGCACAATCAGGAAAATTTAAATATAGACAGGGTGTTAAAGGATATTAGGGAATTACTGCCAATTTTGTTAGATGTGATAACGGTACTGTGGTTATGAGGAAAAAATGCCCTTTCTGTTAGTAATGCATATAGAAATTATTTAGGAGTGAAATATATCTATAATTTACTTTAGCATATTTTATAATTAGAAGAAGCAAATATAGTAAATTCTTATAATTGTTAAATATAGATGTTGATATATGAGTGTTTATTCTGCTATTTATTTCTCTGTATGTTTGAAATCTTTCAAAATAAAAATATTTAAAAATATTTTCTCAGACATACAATAGCAGAAGGAATTCACTACTAATAGAACTACAATACAGAAAATATTAAATGAAATCTTTCAGGTAGAAAGAAAACGTAACCAGGTAGAAATGTGAATGTGGACAAAGGAATCAAGAACACCTGAAATGGTAGCTATAGAAGCAAATATAGACTTTTTAATTTGTTTGTAAAATATCTTTAAAAATAACAGTCTTTTCCATTTAGACCTGGACTAGATATTAAACACAGCTTTTGGCAAACTGAAAAATTAAATTTGTCCATATTATAAATGAATATTTACAAATAAAAATATAGATTCTCACTTCTCTTGGAAATTTAGAGACTTTATTAAGTCTGTTCCTTACATTTCCTCATGACAACAGTTATCCTGCATTGAGTGAAGGATGGCCTTGATCTCTTTTTATAAGGTGGAAAATTACAGGAAAAAAAAAATGAGACTGCTTTGTGCCTTCTTGAATGAAGAGAATGAAAACTGTATAGTTAAGAAGAAAATGAGATCAAGGAAGACAGGCTTCAGAAGATGAAGAAGAGAGAGACCAGAGGGAAGCCCTAGAAACTATTTCACTTGCAAGTTCATGGCTAATCTGCTGAGACAGTAGACTTGAGAACCAATATGGCTTTCAATGCCACAAGCCCTTCAAGGAAAACAAAAGTTTATTGATCTTTCCTGGGAAGTATTTACCTGCACTGAACATTTAGCATGATTTATTGGGGTTTCCAAGAGACACAGCTTTAAAGTTTGTATACCTTCACTGGCTAAAGATTTACTGTTTTTGTGAAGATGTGTGTTAGCACTTTCCGAAAGAGTAAGTCATTTTTAAAAAGCCACCTTGGAAGCCTGTACAGAGGTGGAAAAGGTATGTAGTACAATTACTTTTTCCACCTGTTTCTCCAATTTGAAAATTTGCTCATCAGTGTCATGGTCATAAAAATTGAGGAAACCTTTATTGATTAGGTTAGGGAAAATAATTATGGTTTTATGGCATTAGAGAGTGAATGCTCAGGTAACCTGGTTCTGGCACCATTCTCTACACAGCTGAGTGATATGGAGGGAAAACTATCACAGGGATGTTTATCATCTTTAAGTCTTATACTTTGCCCCTTCACTCCACTGCTTGCAATGTTACCATGACCAAGTATAGAGTCACATAGTTGAAAGTATTTCCCAAACGACATGGTCTACACTTGCATATGTAAAGTGGAGAAAAGGATAATTTTCCACATTTAATCAAGATAAAATAAAAAATGAAGAAAAATATCCACAGCTAACATCATACTTAATAGTGAATGTCTGAATGCTCTCTCGCTATGATCAAATACAAGACAAAGTAGTCTGCTCTCACTAGTTCTATTCAACATCATACTGGATTTCTAGCCAGGGAAAATCAATGTACAAAAATCACTAGCATTCCAATATACCAACAACAGCCAAGCCAAGTCAAGAGCCAAATCGAGAATGCAATTATTCAAAAATTCCACAAAAAGAATAAAATATCTAGGAATACACCTAACCAGGGAGGTGAAAGACCTCTACAAGGAGAATTACAAAACACTGCTGAAAGAAATCAGAGATGACACAAACAAATAGAAAAACATTTCATGATCATGGATAGGAAGAATCAATATTATTAAAATTGCCACACTGCCCAAAGTAACTTACAGACTCAATGCTATTCCTCGCAAACTAACAAGGACATTTTTCACAAAACTATTTTAAAATTCATATGGAAACAAAACATTGCCCAAATATAGAAGGCAATCTTAAGCAAAAAACAAAGCTGGAGGCATCACCCAACTTCAAACTATACTACAGGGTTACAGTAACCAAAACAGGTTTGTACGCTGGTACAAAAACAGACACATAGATCAATGGAACAGAAGAGAGAGCCCAGAAGTTAGGCCACACACCTACAACCATCTGATCTTCGACAAAGCTGACCAAAACTAGCAATGGGAAAAGGACTCCCTATTCAAGAAATAGTGCTGGGCAACTGGCTAGACATATGCAGAAGATTGAAACGACCCCTTTCTTACACCACATACAAAAATTAACTCAAGATGTATTAAAGACTTACACGTAAAACCCAAAACTATAAAAACCCTAGAAGAAACTTTGGCAAAAACATTCAGAACATAGGCACAGGCAAAGATTTCATGATCAAGATGCCAAAAGCAATTTCATCAAAAGCAAAAATTGACAAATGGGGTGTAATTAAACTAAAAAGCTTCTGCACAACAAAATAAACTATCAACAAAGTAAACAAACAACATAGAGATAGGCCATGCATCTAACGAAGGTCTAATATCCAGCATCTATAAGGAACTTAACAAATTTACAAGAAAAAAAAAACCATTAAAAAGTAGGCAAGCCAGGCGCAGCCCAGCACTTTGGGAGGCCGAGGCAGGTGGATCACAAGGTCAAGAGATAGAGACCATCCTGGTCAACATGGTGAAACCCCGTCTCTACTAAAAATACAAAAAATTAGCTGGGCATGGTGGCACGTGCCTGTAATCCCAGCTACTCAGGAGGCTGAGGCAGGAGAATTGCCTGAACCCAAGAGGCAGAGGTTGCGGTGAGCTGAGATAGCGCCATTGCACTCCAGCCTGGGTAACAAGAGCAAAACTCCATCTCAAAAAAAAAAAAAAAAAAAAAGTAGGCAAAGGACATGAACAGACATTTTTCAAAAGAAGACATACATGCGGCCAACAATCACATGAAAAAAATCTCAACATCACTGATCATTAAAGAAATGTAAATCAAAACCACAATGAGACACCATCTTACACCAATCAGAATGGCTATTAAAAAGTCAAAAAAAATAACAGATACTGGCAAGGTTGTGGAGAAAAAGGAATGCTTATACACTGTTGGTGGGAGTGTAAATTAGTTCAATCATTGTGGAAGACAGTGTGGCAATTCCTCAAAGACCTAAAGACAGAAATATCATTTGGCCAGCCATGGTGGCTCACACCTGTAATCCCAGCACTTTGGGAGGCCCAGGCAAGTGCATCACTTGAGGTCAGGAGTTCAAGACCAGCCTGGCAAACATGATGAAATCTCATCTCTACCAAAAAACGCAAAAATTAGCTGGGCATGGTGGCACGTGCCTGTAGTCCCAGCTACTTGGGAGGCTGAGGTGAGAGAATGGCTTGAACTTAGGAGGTGGAGGTTGCAGTCAGCCAAGATCACACCACTGCACTCCAACCTGGACAATAGAGTGAGACCCTGTCTCAAAAAAAAAAAAAAAAAATCATTCGACCCATCAATCCCATTACTGAGTATATATCTAAAAATATATAAATTGTTCTATTAGAAAGACACACATTCATGTATGTTCATTTCAGCACTATTCACAATAGCAAAGACATGGAATCATCCTAAATGCCTATCAATGACAGATTGGATAAAGAAAATGCGGTACATATATACCATGGATTACTATGCAGCCATAAAAAAAAATGAGATCATGTCCTTTGCAGGGACATGGATGGAGCTGGAGGCCATTATCCTTAGCAAACTAATGCAGGAACAGGAAAACATATGTCACATGTTCTCACCTATAAGTGGGAGCTAAATGATGAGAACACATGGACACATAGAAGAACAACACACACTGGGGCCTATTAGAGGGTAGAGGGTGAGAGGGAGAGAATCAGGAAAAATAGCTAATGGGTACTACGCTAAATACCCGGGCAATGAAATAATCTGTACAACAAACCCCCATGACACAAGTTTACCTATGTTACAAATCTGCAGGTGTACCCTTGAACTTAAAACACAAGTTGAAAAAAGAAAATATGATATATGCACACAATGGAATATTATTCAGTCATTAAAAAAAAAAGAATCAACTTATGTCATTTGTGGCCATTGGAATGAAGCTGAAGGACATTATGTTAAGTGAAATAAGCCAAGCACAGAAAAATAAATACTGCATGATCTCACTCATTTGCAGAATTGAAAAATGCTGCTATCATAGAAGTATAGCAGAAAATAGTGGTTGTCAAAGGCTGAGGAAGGGAGGAAAAGGAGGACAAGGAGATATTGCTAAATAAATATAAAATTGCAGTTAGGTAGGAGAAATAACCTGTGTTGTATTACACTGTAGGATGACTGTAGTTAACAATATTGTATTGTGCATTTCAAAATAACTAGAAGAAAGGATTTTGAATGTTCTTACCACAAAGAAATAATAATTGTTTAAGGCGATGGATAAGCTAATTACCCTGATTTAATCATTACACAATGCATATAGGTTTTAAAACATCACCCTATACACCATAAATAGGTACGATTATTATGTGTATTAAAATTTAACTTAGCCGGGCGAGGTAGCTCATGCCTGTAATCTCAGCACTTTGGGAGGCCGAAGTGGGTGGATCACAAGATCAGGAGTTCAAGTCCAGCCTGGCCAAGATGGTGAAACCCCGTCTCTACTAAAAATACAAAAATTAGCCAGGTGTGCTGGCGGGTGCCTGTAATCCCAGCTACTCAGGAGGCTGAGGCAGAGAACTGCTTGAACTCAGGGGGCAGAGGTTGCAGTCAGCTGAGATTGCACCACTGCACTTCAGCATAGGCAACAGAGTAGGACCCCATCTCAAAAAAATAAATAAATAAATAAAATTAAAAATAAAATAAAAGGAAAACCTACAGAATGTAAAAAAACATATTTGCAAATCATATATGTGACAACTTACGAAAGAACAATTACAACTCAATAATAAAAAGACAACTGAATTTTTAAAGCGAACAAAGACTCTGTATAAACATTTCTCCAGAGAAGATATACAAATAAAAGACAGACACATAAAAAGATGCTCAACACCATTAGCCACCAGGGAAATGCAAATACAAACACAACAAGATACCACTTCATACCCAATAGAATGACTCTAATCAAAAAGACAACAATTACAAGTGTTACAGAGGTTGAAGAGAAATTGGAACACTTATATACTGCTGGTAGAAATGTAAAATGGTGTCGTTGCTTAGGAAAACAGTTTGGCAATTTTCAAAAGGCTAAACAGAATTACCAGATAACCCAGCAATCCCATTCCTAGGTGTATACTAAAGAGAACTGAAAATATATCTTCATTCAGCAGCTTGTGCACAAATGTTCATAGCAACATTATTCTCAATAACTAAAATTTTAATGATACTGTGGTTACACAGAAAAAATCCCTTTTGTTAGTGATACATATACAAATTACATACGGTGAAATATCATATGTCTGTAATATATTTTCAAATATTTCCAAAACCAATTAAGGAAATGCAGCAAAATTCTCCAGATGCCCAACAACAAGGTAAAAAATATATATATACACACTAATATATTCTGGCCAAATAGATATTAAATGTAGGTATATATTATACACATAAATATTATAGATAAAACATTATATATATTAAGCAAGAAAATGTGAATAATACAAAGTGAAAATACTAGTGTTTATTTTTGTATACAGGGACTGTGAATGGCTATCTCTGGGTGTGGGGTTGCAAAGGCCTCTTTTTATTTAATATGATCCATTTCCATATTGTTTTACGAAAGTGAAAGAAAACCATGCCAGTTAGTCCTGTGTAAATCACTGGGAAGTTCACTGGCTTGAGAATCAGAAAAACTAGGTTCTGATGTTGGCAGTTCCTATGTCTTGATGTTCCTCTCTTCTCTACACTGCTAATGTACTCACCTATAAGACTGTTTAACTTTACCCAATTTCTAAACTCTCCCAGCTCTACAAACCTATCACTTTATGCTTCTATATAATTCAAATTTCATTCCTTAGAAAATAACATTACCAGCACTTGCAAAATGCCTAGAAATGATAACACCTCATGGGGAAAAAAATGAAAACCTTGAAGAGTTGGCTATTGCTATCCTCAGCTCCTGTTGCACACCTATTTGGATTGTTTCACCAGACAATAGTGTATATTCTGATAGTTGGAAACAGTCAACAAATAGAGACTGGGGTAATGCACAATAGGAATGACTTCTGGTGGTTTGTGACCTAAAAATAGCACAGGTCAAATTAGAAAAGTTGTTTTTGTTATTTTGCTTGTTTGTTTTGTACTTTTGTAAATATATCTAAATTAGATATTAACTTCCTGCCTTGACATAGTTCTCTGTTTTATACCAATTCACAACCACCCACCCCAATTGCTACCCCAAACCCCCTGTCCTATAGGTTCCTTGTTAGTAGCATTCACTTTCAGGGAGATTGTAATGTTGCCGAAAGAACATCAAAACACAATTCTGCTCACCATTAATCCTTGTCTTCTGCAGCCCTCCATAGCACAATCACCTCTTTATTTCATGCATTGTCCCCCATCTACAACCTGCACGTATTTTCAGTCAATCGGAGAAGTAATTACGTTTGTAAGGAGAACACCACAAACCAACTCTTATTTCCACTACACACAAATATCAATTAGGCACAATATTCAATTTAGGGTTAAAGTGCTACAGAACCTTTCACCAAAAAAAAAAAAAAAAAAAAAAAAAATGCAGCAGGGGAGGGAAGATTCAGTTCTATTCTTTAACGGGATTTCAGGCCTCATATTTTTTAAAGGTTGGAGAAAGCAGGAATCTTTTCATTTTAAATTATCTTTTTTGGGGGGGAACAGTTTTCTTGGTACAAAACTTAAGTTAAAATCTCTAAAAAATATAAGAAATAGAGAAAATGATATTCTACACTTTTAATAGGCAAAAAAAAAGTTTCTGTTTTTTTTTTTTTAAAATCAGATCAAAGACACTCACTTGTATAATAATGGTAGAAGCATATTCAAGGTAAATTGAAGTTTGGGAAGGATAAAATCTGCAAAAATAAGAAACTTAGTTTTGTTATGGATTTCGCTAGGCACACAATAATTTGAAATGCATATGCTGATAGAAATCAAATATTGCAAAAAAAAGAACATCAGATTTCTTTCATAAATAATAACCAAATAAATTCTGCTATATTATCATTGTTTTTTCAAATAGTTAAAATTTAACAAAATCTACTATCCTGGCAAATACAAGAGAATCCTCTTAAAATTAACTAATATTGCAGGAGGATATTTTTCTTTGGGGAATGGTCTTCCCTTTACTGTTGAAAGTTGTGTTATTATCTTAATGACTTGCTTTTTATTTGAAGTTCTGTATGTGTGTGTGTGCATACATGTATACAATACATCCACCCAGAGACAAATGCCCACATACCTGATACAAACAATGATGCTTGACTGGCCTGTCTTCCTTGTCTTATTAATACAACTACTAATCACACACCAGAGCCTATAATCTTGAACTTTTGAAAAACAAAATACATTCATCAATGTTTGAAAAGTAACCCCCAAGAAATGCATTCCTAAATCCTTTAAAATAAACAAATTAAGAGTCCAAGAATAGGAATTCAAGGAAATTTAAATTTGAATTAGCTTAACCACTTTTGACAAGTTTACACATGAAAGACACCAAGATTGTATGTACTACTTGCTGCTTTAAGAAGTTTCATTCTGTCTGTCTATATAAAAAGTTTCAGCCAAAGTTAAATCAATCTCCTCTACTGATTTTCAACATTAGACAAATACCCAGCCCCCCTTCCTTTTTTTTGAACCCTGCTTTCAGCCTGACTTTTTCCCCAATTGAAATTCAGACCCTCAATGGTTGGTTTTTCTTGGTTCTAAATGTTGATAAAAAAGGGTTTTCTCCACTCCCTCAATTTGATGTGACAGGCTTCTGACATGAATAATGGAAGCATTTCTTTCACAGGCAAATCAACTTAATTTAGCAAGCCTTTATACTCTCAGTGGGCAAGCCACAATCCCTGAGATTCCATGAGAGTCTTTAAGTTAGACAAAATCTTTAGAATTTGCAGAAAATGTATAAAGTAAACAACACTTATTTTGTCACAATACTTGAATAACTTTTATGCAGGAGTTACAGATGAATATATTACTTCCTAATCAGATCTTGATTTACAAGCAATTTGTGACGAACCCTCCAAGCTGAAGGGAAACTAGCCCCCAGTAAGAAAAATAAGGAGAGTCTCTATACAAATAAATTTTAAAGCCTGCAGATTGAAAACAAAACAAAACAAAAAAAAAAAACAAAAAATAAACTGAGACAAAACAAACACCCCACTGCCCCCAAAAAAGGCAAATAAAAGTCAAGGTACACATATTTTGTAGAGCCAAGTAGAGTTTATAATAGCACTAGAAAAATCTATTTTAAATAATCCCTTTAAGCAGAATCTTGGAGAGTTGAAATGGCAGCATTTCCTAGCCATGAGATTAAAAGGAATAGATCCTACAGTCATTTCCATTTCCAAATTCGAGACATAGCTATTCCTCTGAGAACTTTGCAGAACAGAAAGAAGACACGTTAATAATACATTAGTGAAAGAAAGATGGGACTCATAAGAATAAAACTAAGACATATGCTTTCTGAGTTGGCCATTGAGGAATGGTTTTATTATTATTATTATTATTATTATTATTATTTATTTTTGAGACAGAGTCTCTGTCGTCCAAGCTGGAGTGCAATGGTACAATCTTGGCTCCCTGCAACCTCCACCTCCCAAGTTCAAGTGATTCTCCTACCTCAGCCTCCCCAGTAGCTGGGAATACAGGCACCCACCACTATACCCAGCTAGTTTTTTGTATTTTTGGTAGAGATGGGGTTTCACCATTTCGGCCAGGCTGGTCTCGAACTCCTGACCTCGTGATTCACCTGCCTCGACCTCCCAAAGAGCTGGGATTACAGGCGCGAGCCACTGCACCTGGCCTGAGGAATGGTTTTAAAATGAGCACAACCAGACTTGGAGTGCAACAGATTTTACATTAACATGGTCTCTAACAGAATATGGTGGCTGATACATGCCCTCTGGCCTTTGGTATCATATGGGAAGAAGTTTGGAAGAAAGAAAAGAACACAGGGCTGGGAATCTGAAGATCTGTTCCAGGCCCAGCCAGGAAATTTTCCATATGACCTTAGACAAGTCCCTTCCCCTCTCTGGGCCTCTGATTTCTTTCTGTTCAATGAGAAGGTAAAAGCAAGTGATCTCTAAGGTTAGTTCCAACTCTAAAATGCTATAATTCCATAGCTTGGTGACAAAAAAAATCTAGATGAGCAGTGATAAAATACAGAAGCATTGCAAATAATTCATAAATTGTAAAAGAAAGCCTACAACTCTGGGATTGAGGCTGGAGTTGGTATAGCAAATCAATGTTGAGCCTCCTCTGGCAGTTTTCCATAATTTACTGTTTCCAAATATATTTTTAAAAAACCATGTGCTTGGCCCAGGCAAGGTGGCTCATGCCTGTAATCCCAGCACTCTGGGAGGCTGAGGCAGGCAGATCAACTGAGGTCAGGAGTTTGAGACCACCCTGACCAACATGGAGAAACCCCATCTCTACTAAAAATACACACACACACATAAATTAGCTGGGCGTGGTGGCGCATGCGGGTAATCCCAGCTACTCAGGAGGCTGAGGCAGGAGAATCACTTGAACCCGGGAGACAGAGGTTGCAGTGAGCTGAGATCGTGCCATTGCACTCCAGCCTGGGCAACAAGAATGAAACTCCATCCCAGAAAACAACAACAACAAAAAACGTACTTGCATCTGGAAAAGAAAACCCCAGCAACTGAGTGTTCCTTGGAGCAAAATAGTTCTTTTAAATCTCTACTTTTTTTTAATCATCAACTTCTGAGAATGTTTATGAACTACTGATAAATGATAATTGAGAGAACTTTACCTACATGCACACTTTTTTCAGTAGTCTTAACATTAATTTTTATCATACAAATAAAAACATAATATCCAATAATATACTCTTTTAGTAAAGACAGCTTCTGATTTACTGTTATTTAAAATTTTATGAAGGTATGTTCAGGTAAAAAATAACTGGCTTCCTTGATGTCAGACTTTTCACATTATATTTCAACCTCAATTTGCATGTTACTGTTGTGGGATTTATAAATTAGGAGGTAAGTGCTTTAGTAAAAAAAAAGAAAGAAAGAAAAGTTATGCTGTAAATTTCAAATAATAAATCCTTAACTACAGACAACAACTTTTACATAAATATTGTTTCAAAGAGTAAAGAACCATTAAAAAAAAATCCACACTGTACACATAAGCCTCTTTTTCTTTCTCCCTCTCCCTCTTCTTCTCCTTCTCCCTCCCTCCCCTCAATTAGCTAATCAGCCAATTAGGGGTTCCAACAATTACAAATGTCAGGAAAGGGAGAAAGGAAAGAAAAACGGGAAACCAGTCAAGGTAGAACAAAATCCTTTTACTTTAAAGGGTGTCCACCATTAACCCCTAAAGAATGCTACTCCACCTTGAGGGATTTGCTATTCCCAGTCTCAACCCCTCCCACCGTTCTTCCCTATTATAATTGTTAGGTCAGTTAATTGGCTGATTAAGGATACCCTGGCATTTTTTTATTAACTGGCAATTAGAGTCAGACTCAGAGGCATAGAAGATCCTTTCTGATTGGTGGTGCCACTTGAGTTACAAAGATTAATAAAGTCAAATGAGTTTTAAGGTCTGGTTTAGTTAATTTAGCCTTCTTGTATGGATAGTTTTGCTTCATCCATAGTTCTAATATCATCTCAGTTGTTTTCAAATCAAACTGCATTCATTCAAGAGCAGCAATCATCTAGTGTCAAAACTAGAAAAATAAATCTGGCAATAACATGAGAATATCAAATAATCACAAATCCTAGAGGAGGTGTTTTTATCTGCCATAATAACAATTCCTGTACTTTATTCACAACAATCTTATTTTCTGTCCATCTAGGTCCATTCCAATAAAGAAGATCCAAGTTCCCCAATCAAAAAGCCCACAGGAGTATAATATATGACATGCCCTAATCCCTCTGGCCTAGTTAAATTCTCTCGCAGTCTCTTTCCATAACTTCTTTAAGACAAAGTGACACTTATGAAGATCCATTACACAAGGTGTCCATTATGAAGATCCATTACGCAAGGGGGCAAAGCAAATGCTCCCTTACAACCCCAAAACAGTTTGTGTTATTACAAGACAATGGTACACTTGCATTAAAAATATGACCCACTAAGGCGGAACTGGATATATCAATGATAACCTGAACAAGCAGCTGCAAAATAACATATACTGATTGTACATGTGGTATTGGGAGAGTGGCGTCCCAGAATAATACTGGAGGCAGTATAAAACAGTAGTTAAACCCAAGAGCCTTGGATCAGGTATATATAGCCTAAGCCAAAATCCTAGCTCCACCATGTGCTTAAAAGTTTGACCTTGGGTTAGTTTCTCAACATATGTGAGCCTCGTTTTCTTTATGTGTAAAATGAAGATAATAAAAGAACACATCGCACGGGCTTAATGGAAAAATTATAGGACAAACATGCAAAACGTTTTTCTCAACACTTAGCAAATAGCAATTGTTCAATAAACAATAGTTATTATTGGCATGACTGTCTTTCCTAGTTCAATTTACCAGATGGTTGAGGAAACTAACAGGCTTAAGGGCATGTTTGCTATCCTGTAGATGAAGTCTGAGAACTTGTGAAAACCTATGGGACAGAGATCAGAGAGCACACGATTCCAGTGTAGGAAGAGTGGAATGAATTTGACCATCATAAACCCAAGAATTGGGAAAAGTAACATGGCTGGGGCCAGGCATGGTGGCTCATGTTTGTAATCCCAGCATTTTGGGAGACCGAGACGGGCATATCACCTGAGGTCAGGAGTTCAAGACCGGCCTGGCCAACATGGTGAAACCCGTCTCTACTTAAAAAAAAAAAAAAAAAAAAAAAAAAAAAAAAAAAAAAAAACACAAAAATTAGTGGTAGGCACCTGTAATCCCAGCTACTCGGGAGGCTGAGGCAGGAGAAGTGCTTGAACCTGGGAGACAGAGGTTGCAGTCAGGTAAGATCACACCTCTGCACTCCAGCCTGGCTGACGAGAGTGAAACTCCATCTAAAAAAAAAAAAAAAAAAAAAAAGGAAAAGGAAAATGGCTGGGATCTAGATCTAAGTCAGGTTGACAGGACTGGAGACTTGGTCAGGGGCTTGCCCAGCTTCTGGGGCCTACTTCACCTTTGCAGTGAAACACATGAAAATTTACACCAGGCAACTCAGTATTCCGTGGGCACAGAGCTTAAAAGAATGGATTGTGGAGCCAGACTGCTAGGGTTTTCATCTATGCTGTTACTAGCTGTTTGACCTTAGGCAATGTAGTTAACCTCTTGGTGCCTCAGATATCTCATCTGTTAATTAGGGAACAATAATAGGTATGAATGTATAATCCATGTTATGAAAACTAAATGAGTTAGTATTTGTAAAACACTTAAAAGTGCCTGACAAAAATGAGTTTTATAGAAATTTCTGTCAAATTAAATAAGTGAAACTTGTAATGTCCTCGCAGCATTCACTTTGCTCTCATGTAACTAGCATCCCGCCCTCCAGATATCAAGTTTTTGGGAGATATGATGTATTTGATCTCTGTACCAGTTTTGCAAGATGGCAGTGAAATGACCAGAGGCAGAAAGAGAAAATGGTGAGGAAGCCAGTAGTCCAAAGCTAGTACTGTACCTCCCCATTCTGTTTTATTAGTTTTTTTGGGGGTTTTTTTTAAGACAAAGTTTTGCTCTTGTTGCCCAGGCTGGAGTGCAATGGCGTGATCTCGGCTCACTGCAAGCTCTGCCTCCCAGGTTCAAGTGATTCTCCTCCCTCAGCCTCCTGAGTAGCTGGGATTACAGGCATGTGCCACCATGCCTGGCTAATTTTTTATGTTTTTAGTAGAGACAAGGTTTTACCCTGTTAGCCAGGATGGTGTCTATCTCCTGACCTCAGGTGATCCACCCACCTAAGCCTCCCAAAGCGCTGGGATTACAGGCGTGAGCCACAACGCCCAGCCCCAGTTTATTAGTTTTATATCTCACTGACACATGGTGACATATGGGTATCCATCACCTTTATTAGCCCTTTAAATAGAGAAGAAGAGAGCAAGGAGCAGGTCTAGCACTGGACAAAATCGGAAGAGCAGTGAATTCTGACTCTGAACTTGAATTTTCTCAGAACTCCTCCTCAGTTCAGAAGTTGCCCTCTTCTTTCTCTCATCCTTTAAGAAAAAATCCAAGTGGAAACAGAATATTAGGGTTGGAAAGTCTAAATCCAAGTTTTTTCCCCTCATGTTATAGATGAGGTCACTGATGCCCATAGAGGGGAAGTGACTTTAAAGGATCAAATTCATATTTTTTCCCAATCCCTTCAGATTCAGTATCAAGTTGCATTTAGAGAAGAACAACGAACTGCTCTTGTTGTAATATTTGCCATTTGAATTCTTTACAGACTGGCATGCCTTCCAAGAGTTCAAGCCAAATGCCACTTCATGAGTTCTGATGTGCTGTTTGCATGGGGCATTCCAATGCAAATTGAGTGTCTTGGTCATAACATCTTGGTCTTGTTCTTCTCTCAGATTTGCATCACTAATATATGCAAGTGCTGTACAGTTCAAGGGCATCTGGGGGGTAAAACTACATAGGAAATGTTGCCCTTTCACGGTTCTGTGTTCTCAATGGCCATTTAGTTACTATGGCAAGTTTCCCCAAAGTAGCGTTTTACTCCAACTGTGAACCTGAAGGATTGTTAATCACATGACCAACATATAAAGTAGCATGGATCACGAGTAGTAGGAGAGTGGAAGCAAAGCAAAGCAGAGATAGAATTTAGAGATAAAAAGAAAGTGATCACTGAGTCCAATTCTACCCTCATTTTACATATTCAGTAACAAAAGTCCTAAAAAGACAAATCACAGAGCTAGTCAGAGCAAGAATAAGGTTGAGAACCCAGTTCCTGACTCCTGATCCAGGGTTACGGCCCCCGCAAAAATCTGTGCATATGTTTTAGTTTATGTGAAATTCCTTTGGCAATTAATATATGCCTTGAAGTGGAAGTGAATCATATTATCCTAGGGTTCATTATTGGGAGTTAGTCTAACTTAAATTCACAGCCCCTCTGTGTTAAACATGTTGCTTTATTCATGGGCAGAAAAATGCTGTAATTTCAGTTAAAGCCATTCCAGAAACTCTAAATACGAGAAATGGACATGCTACAGAAGGCTAACAATAGATCAAAATGGTACTCAAACCCTCTATGTGCTAGAACAGAAACTCCCTAGAAATACTGTATTCAATTAAGAGTAGGGTTTTTTTTAGATAACCATACTAATTTAGAGAAATCCAATCATATACCATTTTTATAGTACATTTCTTCCCCTAATTTTCTTAGTTATCTGTTGATCTTTATTTACCAATGAAAACCATACATTAACACGGCAGTTTGGAAGAAAATGAATAACATTTCTTGCTATGTTATAGGTCAACACTTAATGCAGCTGAAGTTTCATTCCTTTCCCATTAAAATTGCTTATTTGCCTCATCTGGATGTATATTAAATGGTAATAAGATACGAAATATATAAGGTTGTGACCCATGCCAGTAGGTTTTGCTGTTTTTACAGGGTTTTTTTGCTGTTAATTGGTTGCACTCTATGTCAGATCTGATTCTTCTGCACCATTGTTAAGGCTGATGCTAAGGCTGATGATCCTTCAGAACACCATTGAAAAGAGAACAGCTAGAAGGAATTTCACCAAAACAAGGCAGTAGAAGGAAAATTTCCGAGGGCAGAGTAATGGTTTTTACTTTGAAGTTCCGAAAATAAAATGCATTCCATCCTATGAAACTCAGTGAGTATGAAAAAGAGTATTTTACCATGAAAAAAAAGAAATACCCAATTTGAAATTCTGCACTGATTCCAGAGGTTTTAGGTGAAAACACATTTGTGAAAATAGAAAACTGACTAACATGAAGAAATTACTCTTGCCAACTTCAAATAATGACCTGCCCTGTGGAACTATATATATTTTATGTCACCTAATAAATATCCTCTTTAGCTGTTGGGTATAAAGCTTTCTTTTTAATTGTTGTAAATAAAATTATATGCTAACCTTGCAAGAGGAGGTCAGTTTTTGAACAAATGGGGGAATTATTTTGCAATGTAAACAATCCCTGTCTAATTCATCTATAAGAGTGGTTAGATTTTTGTTTGTTAAATTTCTTATCAGAGAGCTAGCCTGCTTATCCTTGTTTTTCAGCGCTTGAAGGACAGGATTTGGGGGGAGCAGAAAAGCAGGACAGAGGCAAGATGAGGACACTGGCGAGGATGTCAGAAGCCCTGGGTTAACCCAGTTCTACCACTGACTAGCCAAAGTACCCTAAGCAAGTCAGCAGATCTTTCTGGGCCTCAGTTCCTTTGCCTGTAATATTGTCAGATAAAGAAACTATGAGAACCAAATGTAATCATCTGTGTAAAAGCACTTGGTAAACTGTAAAATGCTAGGCAAATAAAGTTGATAATTAATAATATATGTCTCCTACTGCCCCCTCCAAAGCTGACAACAGAAATGATAATCAGCTGCTCCATAACAGGAAAAACCAATATCAAAGAATATAATTTTAATCAAATGGCATATGGTTGAGCCCTTTCTTAAACAGAAAAAGAATGTAGTCAGGTAACATTAGAAAAGCCACATTACACTGGAGTTAACTTAGCCTGTGTAGAGTCTCTGAGAATGGTAACAAGGGGCATGTTGTGGGAGCAGAAACCAGTTTCATTCCAGGCTAACTCAGTGTGAAAAGAACATATGCAACAAGTCCCCAGGTGATCAGCGAGCTTAAACTGTTTGAGGATCTAGTTTGAATTTGATTCTGTATGATATATTGGGGGTAACTCTTTTAATTAACTGATTTGAAAATACCGACCTAAGGTTCAGTCCAGTTACCTCTTCCAGGACCTGCACCTGAATCCTATCAATTGGAAGGTATCTCTCCCTAGTCTGTGCCCTAATACACATGGTGTGCATTGCACTAGTATGGCACTCATTTGCATTTAGTTTATCATAGAATTCATGTGTTTGTGTATATGCACATGTATGTCTGTAGTTTGACTCTCTCATAAGAATATAGGCTCCTTGAAGGCAGAAAGCATGGCTGGGTCATCATTATATATCCTTCACAGCATCCATCACATTGCCTTATACACAGTAGTTGTCCAATAAACACTGGTGACTGTTAAAGATAATGACAACCATTTATGCACCGTGAGGGAAGACATTTCCTTTTTCTACTCCCTAAAACTGTCTACTTCAAGCTGTATGAAGCTACATTCTGACAAATCGTCTAATTTAGGAAATAATTCTATGGAGTAACAGCTGACCTATTTTTGAAAAAATGGAAAAATTGATACTTAGCATAACATAATTGCTGTCCTTGAAGTGGTCAATGATCTCAGATTGGACAACAGAGATTCCCAATCTGGACAGAGCTGAGTATGGCAGTGTTGATAAATCCCTCAAGGGAGGTCACCACACTTGAGTTATCACAATCCTTCCTCCCAGTTAGAGGCTAGGTCCACCTAGGACAGTGTTATCCAACATAGGAGCCACTAGAGACATGTGCCTATCGAGGGCATGAATTGTGCCTGGACTGAATTGAGATATACCGTAAATGTACAACACATACTGGATTTCAAGACTTAGGACAAGATCTTTAAAAGAGTATTAAATATCTCAGTAATAATTTTATATTGACTGCATGTTGAAATAATACTATTTTTGGTATACTGGGTTAAAAATATATGATTAAAATTAATTCACTTATTTTTTCAATGTGGCTACTAGAAAATTTAGAATTACATATGTGGCTTTCATTATATTTCCACTAGACAGCACTGCTCTAAGTGATCAAGGAAATAAGGATAATCCATGAAGGAGTTAAAACTGGACCTTCTCTACTAAAACCACAAAACAAAACTCTACTCTTTTGTTTTGTTTTGAGACAGGTTCTTGATCTGTCACCCAGGCTGGAGTACGGCGGTGCAATCACAGCTCATTCATTGCAACCTCTACCTCCTGGGCTCAAGTAATCCTCCCACTTTAGCCTCCTAAGTAGCTGGGATTACAGGTGCACACCAACAAGTCTGGATAATTTTTGTATTTTTTGTAGAGATGGGTCTTACCACATTGCCCAGGCTATTCTCAAACTCTTGCGCTCCAGAGATCCATCTATCTCAGCTTCTCAAAGTGCTAGGAATACAGGCATGAGTCACCAAGACTAGCCTAAGACTCTACTCTTAAAACAACCTAAATCCTAATCATTAGTACATCCACCATCTCCTTTTGAGGTCAACAAGGTGCCAAAAACCAAAGAGTCGTGACACAGCACTAATACAATAATATATCTTTGTATGTAAAATATCTGAATCTGTATCCAAGCTAGAAATAGGAGTTTTCAATGAAAGCCTTCCAAGCAGAGAATGGTAAAATTTTTAGAAAGAGTTTCGAGTGAATAAGAAAAGGCATTTTCAAAGTTTCTGAACAATGAAACTTGAATATTTACCCTTCTAAGGAGTTTCACTCTTGTTTCCCAGGTTGGAGTGCAATGGCACTATCTCAGCTCACTGCAACCCCCACTTCCTGGATTCAAGCAATTCTCCTGCCTCAGCCTCCCAAGTAGCTGGGATTACAGGCACTGTGCCAGCATGCTGGGCTAATTTTGTATTTTTTTAGCAGAGACGGGGTTTCTCCTCCTTAGTCAGGCTGGTCTCCAACTCCTGACCTCAGGTGATCCGCCCGCCTCGGCCTCCCAAAGTGCTGGGATTACAGGCGTGAGCCTACCTTGCATTCTTAACAATGTTTGTTGAATTGAATTGAATTGCATTTGGGAGAAGTTGCCTAATTGAATTCGATCTCTTTTTAAACTGAAGTTAATGTAACCAGTGTATGTCCATATACAACCATAGAACTCTCACTGAGTTGATTAACATGTATCATGTGTGGACACCATGCTGTGCTTTCTTGGCCTTTTACATAGTTAACTATTGAATCCTTGCTAGAGCACTAGCTGCTATAGGGAAGAATTAATTATAAGCTAAACCTGTGTTGTAATAAATACCTTCTTATATCCATTTCATCTAAAGAAGGAGGGCTTCTGTGGCATCGCTCCTATGGAGAGCATCAAAACAGAGCCTAAGACTACTGCACATACCTGAAGGAGTTAAAGTTTATCATTCAGGGAGATGGGTGTTCCATGTATAATGTCCAGATATCACCTGAAATTGGAATATTAAAAAGAGACTTTAAGAAATAAGAAGAATTGATTTTTAAGTAATTGCAATGTAAATATAGAAAGAGTAGCCCTGTTAAATTGCACATAATTCCACTTAAAGCGTGAAAAGCTGGCCGGGCACGGTGGCGCAAGCCTGTAATCCCAGCACTTTGGGAGGCCGAGGTGGGAGCATCATGAGATCAAGAGATCGAGACCATCCTCGCCAACATAGTGAAACCCCATCTCTACTAAAAATATAAAAATTAGGTGGATTGGTAGCGTGTGCCTGTAGTCCCAGCTACTTGGGAGGCTGAGGCAGGAGAATTGCTTGAACCCGGGAGGCGGAGGTTGCAGTGAGCCGAGATTGTGCCACTGCACTCCAGCCTGGCACCTGGCAACAGAGTGAGACTCTGTCTCAAAAAAAAAAAAAAAAAAAAAAAAAAAGCATGAAAAGCCAAAAGTGGTATCAACAGGTCTATTCAGTAAAGTAACTGAAGCTTTGGTAACTGAAATAAATTACCAAATTAGGTAAAATATAAAAGAAAACATTCAATCTAAACCAGGTATTTGGCATGTGAAAACAGACTAAGCAGTTGATTGATGGACCTACTTTATTTTATTCATTTAGGTTTTTGGAGACGGAGTCTTGCTCTGTTGCCGGGGTGGAGTGCAATGGCACCATCTCAGTTCACTGCAACTTCCGCCTCCCAGGTTCAAGTGATTCTCCTGCCTCATCCTCCCCAGTAGTTGGGATTATAGGCGCCTACCAACACACCGGGCTAATTTTTATATTTTTAGTAGAAAGGGGGTTTCACCATGTTGGCCAGGCTAGTCTTGAACTCCTGACCTCAAGTGATCTGCCCTCCTCAGCCTCCCTGAGTGCTAGGCTAGGATTACAGGCATGAGCCACCATGCCAGGCCAATCGATCTATTTTCAACAAGTTGTGTGGACATCCTGTAGGTACAGACTTAGTCGGAAGGCTAAAAAGAGGCAAAAATCCATCACATATAGTAAAGTGCAGATGGTCAGAGTGACCCAGCAACCTCTGTCCAAACTTTACCCATATTAGAATGCTCTTAACACTGCGTTGTTTTGAATGAGACTCAAATCTATTTATGTATTTTCCTAGTTTTCTTTATCATCTCCTTGTGTACCATTGAGTAGTTTTTGAGGACACAAGCCACTATTACAATGTTGTCAAGGCCCTTCTCGTTTTCTAGTTCAAATCCTTGTTCATGCTGTTTGCTAAGTACTTGTTCCCTGTGACAGCTTTCAGCCAAACAGAACACACTGAATGCTGCATTCCAAACCACTCTGTCCTGCTGAGCTCCGAGTAAAACAAGCTCTTCAAACTCCATCATGTGAACTTTTCACAAGGAACAATCTCCCTCAGACAATTCCATTCAGAGATACTATCCGTGAAACTGGGACTGGGGGAAGAGGTGACATCACAGGCTTCCCCCTCTGGCCAGGGTCATGACCACCAAAGTTGTATTTAAGAGGCTCCCACGTGGTTTGGCACATGATTTCCTTAACGATCTAACATTTTCCCCAACTTTCCCATAAGCTTCTAATTTAATATATTCACACTTATACAAAATTGGGTTCTGCTGTCAAGAAAGCCTGAGATTTCAGTAAGTAAAGAATGAGCAAATTGCAGCTGGGGTCTCTATTAGAGATAGAAGGGTAGAGTATGAGATACTATATAACACATACCATATGTGAGGGTTTGGGGCAGTAGATTAGAAAACATTGAAATAAAAAGCATTCTATCCAACCAAGAAGCTGGAAAAGTTGTGATTTTTTTTTTTTATAACAAGGAAGGAAGAAAAAATGAGAAAAAGTTAAATGAGTTACATTTTTTTTAATGTCCGAAGCCAAGGTTTGGAAAAAAAGAGTTTTGAAAAATAAAAGAGGATTATTCCACCGAGATGGACAGCCAGCTTGTCTGCAGTTAAGCTACAATAGAAGGAGAGCAGCACACCCAGCTGCATTCCGAGGAATCTGGGGCTGTTTTCAGAAAGACCTGCCTGGCAGCTCCTGAAGAAGGTTTTGGACTCTCCTAAAAGCTTTTTAATGTGAGAAGAGCAGCTCATGGATCCAAAATGGTTTCTATTCCAGTTCTCACCAGAGTTGGGGCATGTGGACTCGGTGACCTTCCAATTCTCCCTTTGGTCCAATGAGTCTGTGAACTCATCTCTCTCTGTAACATCCTCCTGCTCAACTTACTATTTTGAAAAAGAACAGTGCCCAAAGAAGGGGACATTTGGCTGTAATGTGCCTCCTAAGCCTTTGGAATTTTTTGTTTGTTTGTTTCATTCTTGACCTGCTAAAGAAGATGGAACTAAAAGAGAGAGAAGAGTGTGCTGTGCACACACATTCCCATTCTACAAGCAGCTCTGCCACTCCCACCTAGTAAATCTCCTGGCTCAGGATTGTTTCAACTTGGCGGTCCTTATTTCAATGAGTTCACAGAGCCCAACCGGTCAGATACTAGATTGCTAAAATGAGAATTTCATAGAGAAGTTATCACTACCATTGCCTACTGAATTACATCAGAGATCAGAAAGTACCAAAGCTGTGAGGACTTTATCTAGCACAACTAACTCCCTTATTTCATATATCAAACAAAAAAAGGGTCCAGGAAAGAAATCAACTTGTTATCAGGAAAGTCAACTTGTTACCAGGAAAGTCAAGGCTTAAACCAAGATCCTGTGTGCTTGCCCCAAATGCTTGAGACAATGCATTTGTGTCTACAAATGAGAATACTGATAACTTATTTGCTACCCTTCTTTACAGAAACATGTTTAATGTCACATAGAATAAAACTATTCCTCCAAGGTTTTGTTTTGAGCTTTCTTTACCCTATGACGAAGACAACGTTGTCATTAAAACATAAATGTGCAGTGTAATGTTGAGTACGCTTTTTCAACCTACACATGCCATCATGGAGCTTCTTACACACCTCCCTAGGGAAGTGAGCCCGTTGGGGTAAGAATAGACGGTTTACAGACTAGTAGGGCAGACAAAGAAGCAAACTGACAATCACAGAGGTAAATCCAACATGTGGAGATTTAATCCTGACTCAGAAGGACAAGGAAGGTATTTAAAAAAAAAAAAAAAAAAAGGTAAAGCCTGAGGTGAGCTTTGAAGGCTGAATAGGAGTTAGGCAAGCACGGAAGGTATTCCAGGGAGCAACAAGGCAAAAGGGCCCAGAGGCAAAGATTATAGAAAATTCAGGAAACTTCAAGTGTTCAAGTAGCCTAATTTGGCTGGTGGCTAGAACGCAGTGGCAGTGGCAAGGGTCACTTGGGTTCCCTGAATGTACAATTCCAACAGCTTCCCCTAAATAAACACAGCATAGTAAAAAAGAGTATGCTTACCATGCCGGCACAGCTTCATAATACAAGTTCCCCAGCACCACCTGACCATCAACATATTAATTACAAGGTCAGACACAATGTAACTAGGGGAGATACAGTGAAGGGAGCAACGGACTGGAACTTCCCAATAAGTTACTGTGGCCCTTTCTAGTAAGGTCAGCTGCTGCATTTGTAAAATGAATAGCTGACCCTGCCCTGAATAATCCTTAAAGTCCCTTTTGGCTTTGTATTTGCAATCTAGTAACCGTGCATATGCTACTAGAAGATCAAACATAAAGATCCATAGACCTCCACAAAGGCCCAAGGTGATCAGCAACTAATCCTCCCCTGACTCTCACTCCATCATTGTTTTATAAAAGGCAAAGTGATCTAACTGCAGTGTTTCCAAACTCTCAGTGTATATGCAATTTTCACTAGAAAGCAGAGTGAAAATACATAGCAAGAAGTTAGGAAATCAGAGCCTTCTTCTCTCAGCCTCCTGTAAAAAGAAAATAATGAGGAAATTTCAGTTATTAACAAGAGTTTGCCTCAGTCTTACCTAACTAAGTTCCCAGGAAGAGAATGCATGAAATATGCAAAGTGATGATAAAGATATCTACAAATGGGGCGATTCACTTTAAGCCTGCAAAGAAACTTCAACAACAATGATCAATTTAAAATGAGCTCCTTGAATCCATCACGTGAATCCATCACAATCAGATTCAGGATGGGTTTTCACACTTTACTGTGCAACACAATTATGGAGACCTCCTCCTGGAAGCAGGTAGCTTTGGGGAACCTCTCATTGAGATTTTAATTCAGCAAGGGCAATTCTGAAGTCACCAGTTTCACAAACTCCTCAAAAGATTCTCATGAGCGGTGGTCATGGGACCAACCACACTGCAAAACGATGAATCTAGTAATTAGGAAAGAGGGTAAAGGCACACAGCGGAGAATTATTTAGAAATTAGGGTATGGGCTTCAGGTGCCTTCCCTGGGCAGTAAGTTAATAGAGAAGGAGGGAAGGAGAATAGATATACCTGGGTCTGGATGGAGTCCTCATCCACTCATTTAATAAATATTCATTGTGTGCCCATATGAATCAGGCACTGTACTAGGTACTAGGGATTACAGAAGTAAACAAGATAAATGAGGTCCTTGCCCTCATATTCACATGACCTCTTATGACCTTCCCTACCTACCTGTTAAAACTGCTGCACTTGATCAGTCTTACAGACCCAATGATTCCACTGCATAAGCAGGAAGAAAAAAAAAAAAGGAATAGCTACTTTGTTTCTTCAAAACTAGCCTTCTAAGAGATACTGCTGTTGGAAGTGAAGGCTTTCTTAGCCTTCAAGAGGCACTGTAGAACATAGTGGAACTGTTTTCTATCTTGTAAGCTTTGTGATGTGGAAGGGTGGGATGAACAAAGGCTTGTCAGAGAAAGCCCTGTCAAGGTAAACACCTCCCTCTCCACGAGTTAACCAAATGGCAATATCCCCAGTAAAATGCATCCCACAGGGATAACCTGTCCTGTCTCTGCCCGGTGTCTCACTTTCGAACAAGCAGGCATTCTGTTAAACTAATCTTCCTAAAGCACAGAGTGAGTGATATTACCTCCTGCTCCTAGAGAAACCTAAAGTACTGGAACCAAGCATTTGAGACCCTAAACACTTTGGCTCATACCTCCCCTACCCAATTCCTGTGATTCCCTGAACACACTTCATTGTTTGCTCCTTCTCAACCTTTGCTAGAAACCGTTCCCCCTTGGTATCCCTGGACACTCCCTTCCCATTTTTCTGGTCCTGGTTTAAATGCTACTTCTTCCAGAAGCTGTGACCCTCTCAGCAAGAAGAGTCTCTGTTCTCTGAATTCTGCACAGACCTTGGGCACTTTTCCCAGTTAGAAGCGCCCTTTTGGCTACATAATTTATCTTCCAAGGCAGAATGTGCTCTTTGAGGATAAGAATTGTATTTATGCTTTTTAATATTCCTTCTCAGGACCTAGCACAGTGCCTCAACAGCCATTTTTTTGTTTTTTGTTTTTTGATTTTTTTGAGACTGCGTTTCACTCTTGTTGCCCAGGCTGGAGTGCAACGGTGTGGTCTCAGCTCATTGCAACCTCCGCCTTCCAGGTTCAAGCAATTCTCCTGCCTCAGCCTCCCGAATAGCTGGGATTACAGGCACCCACCACAATGCCTGGCTAATTTTTGTATTTTTAGTAGAGACCAGGTTTCACCATGTTGGCCAGGTTGGTCTCGAACTCCTGACCTCAGGTGATCCACCCACCTAGGCCTCCCAAAGTGCTGGAATGACAGGTGTGAGCCACCGTGCCCAGCCAGTTTTTATTATTTGCTTTTACGTTTTATTACTTTAATACATTCATTAATTACAAATCTACTCGAAAGGCCACACTAATGAAGCAGAAACAACTCTAATGTGAACATAAAGGCAATGTTTCGACAACCTATAATATTTTATGCACTGGTTTTGGGAGACCCTGGGGAGATTTGGGCTTTTTAACTTCCCCCCACTCCTTCAATAATCACACTCCCACCTCCCCTCACTTTCCCCACCCCCCAGACCCCACACCTGCTCCACCACCTTCATCACCTCCACACCACTCCACCCTCATTCAAAACCATGTTAGCCTTTTAGATGCCCTAGGACCTTTGCTTCCAATTTTTTTCTACCTTTATACCTTCCTTATATTTTTTCAGACTAGAGGAGGTAGATGTTTTATTACTCCTGGTTGCAGAGTGCATGCTTCAGGCAACTTCAGGCACTCCAACACTGCCCTAGTATCCATATTGGTGATCCTGAGTGCTCATGAGCTCAACACACTTATACAAGAACTGTGATATTTAGGCAAGTTTCAAATGTGGAAGAGTAGTTTCCAGTTCAAACACAGAGATTCTACTTGCTGATTTTAAAACTGATCCATTTTTCTGCTTTTTCTAAAATACAATGATTTTAATGTTGTATTGATTTTTATTTATAGAGAAGGGATAACCTTTATTGAGTACTTTATCTACCAAGCATTGTGCTGGACACTTGAAATATAAACTTCATCTGATCCTCACAACCACCTTAGGAAACACACGGTTCCATTTTATAGATGAAAAACTGAGGTCCAAAGACATTAAATAACTTGCTCAAAATCATGCAGTTAATTTATGAATCTAGGATTCTGCTGGTCCTTTTAAAACGAAGCTGATACTCTTTTAGTTATACCATGCTGTACCCTTAATTAAAACCCAGAAGTTCATTCTGCCTACTTGGTCTTCCACTTCAAAACAGAGATTATAAAAAAGATGTAACCTCAAATAAAGAACTTTTTATATTCCTAAGAAAAAACAGCACCACTGAGCCACCATCTTATTTTATCAAGATCTCAGTTGATGGTTTAGTTTTCCGCAAAAGAGCACTGAATTGACTCGATATCAAGTAATACCTGCATAACCACCACAGCACCTCTTTGCAGCATCACATAATCACCAAAATCAACTATTTTTCAAAATTAGAAAATCACAGCCTAATATGTATTACTTGCAGTTTCTTTCTAGAAATTAGGTGCATGGTACAGTGAGATAAAAATGGAAGCCTCCAGATTTCACAAAGATGTCAAGTTTTACATTTTGATACAATGCAAATGAATTCGCAAATACTATTAAAGCCAACAATCAACCAAAGAAAAAAGTATTCTATAACCAAGTAAACACCTTCTATGATTTCCCTTTAAGAATAAATAAGGTCAAATTTATTCATTCAACAAACATTTATTGAGCACCTGAAACTGTGCTAGGTGCTGAGGAATATAGCTGTGAACAAGATAAATCAGGCTCCTGCCTTGACCAGATAGGTTTGCTTTAAATGATCCTGCTAACTACTACATATTTATTCTTTGCTAGGATAACATTTTTGGAAAGTCAGAGTCATATGAAGCCGCTTCTGGAATATTTTTAAAGTTTCTTTATGGCAAAATTGATAGAAATCTTTGTTTAACTTAGAGAAAGGAAAAGATGGTCTCCAGTAACAACTAGACAAGCGTGTTGATGGTTCAGTTCACTCTCAAGCAAAATGGCGCCAGGCAACCAATGAGGCAGTTTAGACCATTCGGTTGCGCTTTTGGTTTGGGGAGTCTGTGATGCCATCACCGCACTGGGCCGAGGTGCGCTTGCGGATCCCCCCACTGTCCAGGTGGAGGGCCAGTTCCTCTGAGTTGAAGGGATTCAAGTCGTCCTCCAAGAAGCTACTTTTTCGGCGCCCACTGCTGGCGACACCGCTGTCTTGAGGCGAGTCAGCCGATCTCATGCTGATGCCGGCCATTGCGCCACTGAGGCCGTGCAGGGCGATCGCCTCCTGGAAGGGCTGCAGGTCGGCGTCCACCGATGAGCTGGACTCAGTTGCCACAGCTTGGCTGGCGGCCCCAGTGGGTGGCTTAGGAGGTGTTCTAGGAGTGCGAGGCGGAGGAGGAGCAGGGGGCACTTTGCCACACAGGAAGCTAATCAAGTCTTCGCGACGAATGGTGCTTCGGCCCTTTTTCACCCACTCCAGCACATCTTTGATGCGACGCTGGTGGCCAACCTGGACACCCAAGTCAAAACTTCGTTGGTGGGCATCCCCGCTCTCTTTGTAAAGGCTGGTCACAGCCATGGCTGCATTCTGGAAGGGGTCCCACATGGAAAGTCCTGGCTGTTGACACCCAGAATCCTTGTAAAGCTGAGCAACGGCGGTGGCGGAGATCTGGAAGAGGTGCCACAGCTTCTGCTTCTCGCTCTTGAGCCCCGCCAACTCTGCAGCCGCCTCCTCCTCCAGCTCGGGAGGCAGCTGCTCCTCCTGCTCGGCCTCAGCCAGGCACTGGCGTTCCCACTTGGAAAACCAGTGCTCCGCGACCTCGGCCTCGCCCTCCTTCTGCTGCTCCTCCATCCTCCTCTTCAGGCCGCGCACCTCCACCACCGCCTCCTGCTCCGCAGCCGCCGCCACCGCCGCCGCCGCTGCAGCCGCCTACTCTGGCTCCTCCACCTCCTCACCTCCTGCTCCGAGCTCCCCGCCTCCTTCTGAGGCCGCCGCCTCCTTCGCGTGCGCCGCCCGGCGGGCAGGCGGGCGGGCGCGCGGGCGGCGGGGCCCTGAGGCCAACTGCTACGACGCTAGCCGCCCGCGGCCCTGGTGCACGCCCCGCCCCGCCTGCCGGCTCAGTCAACGGCAACGGCGCGGACGCTGTCTCCTCCGCAGTAGCGGAGATAACCCCGCGGCCGTCCGCGCCTCCGCGTTGCCCCCTTCCGGCCCGGCGGTTCGCTCCTAAGGCCCCCCCATGGCGCCGCGGCCTCCCCGCCGCTGCCGCCGCCGCCGCCGCCGCCGCCGCCGCCGCCGCCGCCGCCGCCTCGGTCGCCGCCGCCGCGGCTGCGGCCCCGCAGCTCGGTCCCGGCCCCCGCTACCGCCGCGGCTGCAGCACCGATGTCTCGGAGGGGGGCTGGCAGGAGCTTTGCCTCAACGCAGCACTTGCCTACCTCTTAGCCCCCTTTTCACACATGTTTGGGACTTGTCGGCTTCATCCAATGAGCTGATCAAATTTTACATCCTATGTTGCCAGAGAGGATTATGGGGCAACTTCATGGTGTCGATCACATCCAGGCCGCCAAACCGGGGAGGCCGGGGGAATAAAAGTGAAAAGAGCGCGGCCCTCGTGGGTGAGGAGGCAGTCTGGACCCCAGCAATGTCCTCCCCACACTAGGTGCCCGAGGAAAGTGTTTTCCATGAACCAAAGCGGTATTTGGTAGAAGAAAAAAATCACAGGGAAAGTGCCTGCCGCCTCTTCTTGGGCCTCAGTTTCCCCAAGTGTCTAAGGAAGTTGTTAAACTAGCTCGTCAGAAAGTGCTCCACTCCTGATTGAGAACTTCCCTGCTGTCCCTGGAAAGCACTACTTCAGGGTTAGTTTCATACTTACCAAATTCTAAGAGTAACGGTCACAAATGATATTGATTCCCCCCTCGGTTCTTGCGAACGCTTTCGTCGTTAAGAAATATGGGGTGAAGAGTAGATTCTGTGACGACTACTATCAACTATTGAAAATTCCAAGATGAAGTAAGGGGAAAGAAAAAAGGGGGAAAAAAATGAATGCTCAAACACGGGATTTTCTGTTCTAATGTAAAGTTCTGTCTCTTTTAGGAAAGAGAAAAAAACTTCCCTAATTTTCAACACCCTAAAAATTCTAGCTACTTAAAACATCATAATAATATCAAAATTAAGCTAAAACGGTATGGAACACTAATACCATTTCCTTGGGTTCAATAACAAATCCCTTGTAATAATGAATCTTTTCTCAGTACAGACAATTCCAAAGCAAACTGTGTTAAAAAAAAAAAACAAAACACTAAACTAAAAATCACATCAGAAGTGGGAGGAACAAACCTAATCATTTTTAAGATTTACATTAAAAAGTTAGAATTTTGCAGTTTTTCTTGTCGAATAATTGCTCTGTATCCAGAAAGCCTTACAGACATAAACCTAAATCTTCTACCAAATATGTCTAATAATTCCCAAGAATGAAAATTAGTACATTAAATAAAATTATCATTAAATTTTATCATCTTCCTTAAAATCAATACATGTTTCTAAGTTAAATTTAAAAGAGAAGAAGAGAGAATTGTGCCCTTTCTCTGCAAACCGGGCTTTTTCACGATTCATTAAACCCTTTTTCCATATGTGTAATTGGACTCTTCTCATTTACATAAACGAAGGATGAGGCAAAAGACCTAAGATCAGCCTAAGAAGAGAGATACGTTTCTCATTCTTCTATGTTAAAAAAATATACATTGTGGAAGAAACCAAGAAGGCAGACCCTGCTTCATTCCCCCACCTCTCACCAGACCTGAAGTATTAATACTTGATGGCCAAGGAGTAAGCAGTTTTGCAGAGCTTTGAGGGTTGCCCTATATATGGTGCATCACAGTTATTATCACAGACACATGTTTTTATTTTATTTTCTCTAAGTAAAAAGCTTGGACCCAAATGACTGACAGTAGGACACCATATCCTACTTTGTCTTCTCATTTTTGATTGGGTTAAAAAACAAGAAGAAAGACTGCTCTGTCTTTTAAAGAGCACAACCCTCTGCTTGGGCTTCAGTTGTCTGGCTGGTATCCTCCATTCAGTTGGTTTCAGCACCTGATTAATTAGTTAATTAGTACTTAGAGCTGACTAGCCCTGGTCGGCAATTTTCATGCCCTGCATGGTGAAATGTTGAATCCCACATTGAAATTTCTGTGTCGCACACTCTAATTATTATCACTCCACTACTTTTTAAACCATTGCACCAAATTATTATTATAGACAGAGCCAGACAACTGTGTGGGAATATGTTCTCTCTGAGAAATAATGGTAGACAATATTTTTCACTGTTGTCCTTAACACATTTAAATAAAACAATTGAGTGGGGAAAATTCTAATTCAATTAGCCTCCAACTCCTTTTACTGAGAAAATGATTTTATGTAAGAGAGATGTTAGGAAAAAAATCACAGCAGAAATTTTAGTAATTTTTTTTAGTTCCCTGGATGCCAAAGAGTGTGTTTACAAGATATCCTATCTGACATTAGTTCTCTTCCTATATAATTCTAAAATGTCTAGATTATTTTTTAAATAATAGAAAACAGATACTAAGCAAAAGGACCATTTTTTACTTGCTATAAGGAAATGATGCTATCTGTGTATGTGTGTGAGGGAGAACTTTTGATGTTTAAAAAAAAAAAAACTGACATGGTTTAGGAATAAGTTTTCTGTGGGAAAAAAATATTCCTTTGCCACCGCCTCATTATTCCATAACTTTGATGTGATGGCTAAGGTTAAATATCAAGTAGGGAAAAAATAGTGTTAGAAAATAAGTTAGGGCACAAACCTATAGCAGTCTAATTTTTATCATTTCTCAGTATACCATTACCGAAAAGAGCTCCACTATCAGTGATTTACAGTATTACTGCTAGCTATTTTCACCTGGAAACAATCCTTATATATCAGTAGTGAGTTGCTTGTAATTGTAAGAGCTAAATGGTACACAAAACTGGATACACAACCACACAGACCAGTAAATGGGTCAGACTGAAAGCAAAAGTAAACACCAACCTTAGGAAATGAAAGAAGTTAAAAGATAAGTGTTAAGGACCTTATTCTTTTTGGAGAATAAAACAAGATTTAGTAGCTTTCCACTTAATTTAAATGAAAAGAATCACTACCTTACATATTGCAGTGATAATGTAATGGGGAAAGAAAACAAAAAAGTCTTTGTACAAATGACACCTCCTATAGTTGTTGTGAAGAAACTTTTCCCCTTGGTATCTGCTAACAAATTCTAATTAATGCTGCACATTCCTTTACTGAAATCATTTAATGCGTAACAAGGGGGGTAAAAAGAAATGCTGAATGCTCGTGATTGCCCTGTTAGAATTATGGGAGTGAAAGCCTGGGGCCCCAAACTTACTGTCTATTAAAGCCAAGCTTTGAAAAAGAAATGCAACCTACAAAAGCTGTCAATCTCCCTTGCCCCTAAAGCCTGGGTTCACATGGATTCAAGTGACAGCCCTCCTCCCCCATGCACAATACATCAATCTGTCTCTCCCACAAGCACCCACAGCCCATTGTGCTGGCCGCAGGTGCCTATTATGGCACCCATGGCTGCCTCCCACAGCTCCGCCCCTGAGAAACAGGAACTGCAGACAATGGGGCCCTGTGGGAAGACAGAGGTGGGTGTTGGGAGGGATAACAGACAGATGGTAAAGGGTACAGGGTAGTAAGGTAGTTTCTAAACAAATGTCAAACATTCAAAATTATTGCTTTCACGTGTCCCCCTTTTTGAATTGCCTTTGCTTCAATCACCATCTGCCATAATATGAAAACACATACCTGTTAGTTTGAATATATGCTCTTCTTTTTGGGTGGTGGGTGAGGGGATGACCTTCAATACTCTACTCCACCTATTTAGCCTCTAGGTTTCTCAAGGTCACAGACTGAAGAGTTTTAGTTAAGTGACACCAGTAGACCATATAAGGGAAGGAAGAAATCGTTTTAATTTTTTTTTTTGCAAGGCTTGTGATTTCATTTTAAGCTTACTTTGGGGATTCATAAGAGAGTAAAGGTGATGGAAACTAGTTGCTTTGGGTAATATGTTAGTGAAATCGAAGTGTTATGAGACGTTTTAAAATATCATACCAAGCAGGTGGAAATTCTTAGGCCATTTCTTTTCTGGTAGGGAAATACAAAAAGGGAGATGAGGTAGATTTAATAATAAAAGTAGTGAAGGTCTCTAATTCAGTCTTTTCCTATTCCTAAACATGCCAAAATAAATAAGTAAAAATGTAAAAAGAATTACTAAATACTATTCACATTGAGTACCATTATCAGAAGTAGTATATTTTAAACATTCTATCTTATTAAGTGTCACTTGCCTATATTGTTTTCATCTTTGGAGTTCTGGACTAATTAAAAAGCAATAAGTGGAAGAATTAAAGTATATGCCAAAAACACATATATTACCTCAAATAATTTGATTTAGTTGATTTTGTCCTTAGTCATCTCTATATACCACCTATTCCTGTTTCCAAGATAATCTGTCATAAATCAAAACCAAATTCACATTAATTTCATCACTACTATTACTACCTATCTCAAACAGAAAGCAATGAAGAAAAATCTGGCACAACTATAAGTCATGGTCAAGACAATTAGTGACTTGTTGGGATGAGGGTACCCCCCAGAATAATTCCAGAAACTAAAACCAGCCAGCTTTCTTGAAGCAAACAACAGGGTCTTGGTTTGTTGTCAAAAACCACAAACTAGGCTTTAACTAGGAACTGTCAGAGATCCAAGTGAGCTCCTGGCCAGGGAGAGCTTAATTAGCAGAGTTGGTCTGGTTTTTAAATTACACAAGAAAAACAACCAATACAGTATGAAAGCATACAGTGATCTAATGTAACACAAAATTCACTATTCCATTATATGTGTGTGTAGTAGTTTTGCACATTTTATTAACAATTTAGATTTAGATTTCAAACATTAGTTTTGTGCCCATTATTAGGGCATGAGGTTTTTTTGTTTTGTTTTCTTCTTGTGTATCTTTTCAGAGAGTCTTATGTCTTCATCACCAAATGCAAATATGCATGCCTCTTCTTTTTTCTATAAATGGTAGCATATGCTACTTATTTTTAACTTGATGGATCCTGGAGATCAGTTCATATCAGAACAGTAAGAGCATATGTTATTTGTAAATATTAAGACCAGTTCAACAATGGAAGATTTATTTATAACTTGTTTTTATGACATCCAAAATATTCAGAGTTCAAAAGAAATCCCTAAGGCTTTCCACTTAATCCATGTCCCGTTTTTCATATCTCTGGGGTACCTTACAAAAATGACATTGATTAATTAATTAAAAGATGCCAGGTTTTAGCTATAAAATTTGTTAACAATAGATAGTCTCCTTTTATCTGTTCTCCAATACCAAGCTCTTTGACTTCTAGATGTTTTCCATGGAGCTACAGAGTTTTTATTTTATCTTATTATTTTAATTTTTAGAGACGGGGTCTCACTATGTTGCCCAGGCTGGAGTGCGGTGGCTATTCACACACGCACCATCCTACTACTGATAAGCACAAGAGTTTTGACCGGCTCCGTTTCTGGGTTGGTTCACACCTCCTTGGACAACCTGGTAGTACCTTGCTCTCAGTGGGTCACCATATCGATGGTGCAGATACCCTATCGTCATAGGGCACTACAGCCTAGAGCTCCTATGCTCAAACCATTCTTCTGCCTCAGCCTCCTGAGTAGCTGAGACTACAGGCAAGCATCACCACACCCATCTACTTTATTTTTTTTTTTTTCCAGGAGCACGTGCACTTTATTGAACCACTGTAGAAAAGTGTGTGAGGGTAAAGGGTTGATACAGGAAGGGCTGGGGGCAGGGCGAGGGATGGAAGCTGGATACCAGGGAGACAGGTCACGGGCAGAGCCCCTGGCCCGGGTGATTCCTCTGGATCTACCGATAGGCTTGCAGAATCAGGATTGGGATGATGATCATCAGAATGGTCATGATGATGCCCAGAATCAGGGCCCAGATGTTCAGGCACTTGGCGGTGGAGGCGTAGGCCTGGGCCCCGGTCAGGTCGCCAACCATCTTCCTGTCCCTAGACTTCACGGAGTAGGCGAACGCTATGAAGCCCAGGCAGCAGGAGTTCATGAAGAGGGTGTTGAACAGGGACCAGACGACATGGTCGGGCACGGAGGTCTCGCTTCGGATGTGAATCACGGTGGATGTCGGGGGTGCAGGGTTGTGGGGCACCCCCAGCGCAGCCACCTCATGCTCCTCCTTCAGCATCTCATAGTTTGGGGGACAGTCGGTGCTGGCGGGAGTGAAGAAGGTTTGGACAGTGTGGTTCATGGTGTCCGGGAAGACCTGCCGTGGTGGGGTTGCTGGGATGCTTCTCCACCCATCTACTTTAAAATTAACATAGTTTGTTGGTAAAAATTGAAGATTATATTGTCAGACAAACCCGAGTTCCAATTCTGGCTCTGGAGCTTGACAGTGGTGTGATTTAACTTCTCTGATACTGTTTTCTCTCAAATGAGGATAGTAATAGTACCTACTTCATAGGTTTGTAGTAAAGAGTAAATAAGACCCCATACTCACACCTAAAATAATGCCTGTAACATAGTCAATCCTCAATAATAAACAGTATATATTATTACTATTATTAATAATAATAATGGCAGCTATAGGACTCTAAGCGTTATCTAAATGGAGTCCCAAATGTGACTAGTCAGCAAAGTCACTTGAGGGAGCTTTTCAAAAACACCCACACCCCAGCCAATTTACTAGATCTGTGGTGGGGCCTGGGAATCTGTATTTTAAAGTATCACAGAGGTGTGGATAAAAGAAATTCCAACATGACAACTACCAAGCTGACCAAGAAGCGATAGTACATAATTAGAACAGGAAGTCAGAGAGGTCGGGGAAAATACTCTTAAGATGGACACAAATTCCATAATCAACCCATATAAGAAACCAAAAGTTATTTATATGTGGTTTTGGTTGTTAATAAAACAAATACAATTAAGAACGCTAAAGAAACCAAAAGCTGTACTAGGATCTTGGTTCTAACAAGAAGCATACTAAATCATGGTATCATCCTGAGCCACTGAAGGAATATAAGAAATGATAATCCATTTGATTTTGACACTTGAAACATTCTCCTTCTAGCAGCACTTCAGTGCCATATGATTACATTTTTTTCTCTATGGGTCCAATCACACACCTTGGTCTTGCTATGAATATTATTTACATGAAATTTCCAATAGTAAATTCTGTTTATTGATTCAATTTTTAAAATTAAGCTTTTAATTTAATTTTTTTTTTTTTGAGACAATGTTTCACTCCCATTGCCCAGGCTGCAGTGCAGTGGCGCAATCATGGCTCACTGCAACCTCAACTTCCCAAGCTCAGGTGATTCTCCCACCTCAGCACCCTCTCCCCCAGTAGCTGGGACTACCGGCATGTGCCACCATGCCAAGCTAATTTTCTGTATTTTTTTAGTAGAGATGGAGTTTTGCCATGTTGGTCAGGCTGATCTCAAACTCCTGGGCTCAAGCAGTGTGCCTGCCTCAGCCTCCCAAAGTACTAGGATTATAGGCACATGCCACTATGCCTAGCTGTAAACTTTTAAGTTAATCTTAGATTCACATGTAATTCTAAGAAACAATAGAGAGAGCCAGAAGATCCACTGTACCCTTTACCCCATTTCCCTCACTGACAACACTTTGTAAAATTATAACACAATATCATAGCCAAAATATCAACATGGATATAATCAAGGTACAGTCAAAATACAGAACAATTCCATCACCACAAGAATCTTTCATGTTTCCTTTTTGTATCTACAGCCACTTTCCTCCAAAAGAAATTTTGTTCTACAAGGGCTGTATCAATTCACATTTCTACCAGCAATGCATAAGTGATCCAGTTTCACCACGTCTCCCACAGCGTGTGTTATCATCATGAATTTTAGCCCTTCTGATAGATGCATAGTGATGTCCTTGTGTTTTTAATTTGTCTCCCTAATATCTAATGATGTTGAACATATTTCCATGTTCCTATTGACCATGTGTATATCCTCCTTGGTGAAATGTTTATCTCTTTTGCCCATTGGTTTGATTTTTTTAATCAAGCTAGAGATACAGCAGACTGAGGATTTCATTAAAATTGTAAAATGGATGTTTTATTTTTAATTTTGTCATTTTATTTTTAAATTTAACACTTAAAAAGCACTTACTATATGCAGAATAAAATTTAAGTGCTTTGAAACATTTATTTCGATACTGAAATAATGAAATGTTGTCTTACAGCAACCCTATGAAGATATTATCGTTTCCGGTTGTCATTTGAGGAAAGTGATGGCACAGAGACATTCAGTAATTTATCCCAGATTACATAGGATAACAAGTGTTGGAACTGAGATCTGAACACAGGCAGTTACTATGAGCTTAATAATGTACAAGTAATATTATACCTGGCAGAAGTTGGAAGCAGTGGAGGGAGAAAAGAGTGTAGGCAAGTTTCTGAAATGAGCACCAATAAACACGGCATGTAATTAATAGATCCAACAATAGAGATTTAAGTACATTACTTAAAGTTATAAAGACAACCACTAAAATGTTCTGAAAATTATAATAATATAACTAATAAAATTTTGAGGAAGTCAGAAATAGGTAAAAGAAAAACGTAGCATATGTTAAATCCTTCCTTTTTCTTAGTAGTCAATAAATACTGTCTAAAAATGATAAAGCAAGAGACAGAAGTATAAACACATTTTTAGAGTAATGATGTTATTCATCTGAAAAACTCAAAATTCAAAATAATTTTTAAAAGTTACCTCTTGGAAACTAGTAAATAAACAGGAAACTTTCTCTTCTATACTGTTCAATTTCTTAGAAACCATATTGAGTCATTATCTCTACAATAAAAATAAAGGACAATTTAAGGCACCTCAAGTGATTCAGACGAAGCTAGGTTTGATAGTTACTGAGCTAAATCACACTTAATATTTTTGGAGGTCTTAAAAGATAGGTGAGGATAAAGGGATTAATATGTGTATTGGTTCTTCTTGTGTTATTCTAAATTTACACACCCGCAAAACATTACCAAATGTCATGGCCAAATATAATTACCAATATTCCTTACAATCTAGGTTCCATTTCTGAAACAACAGTAGCATTCCCACTTATAATTTAGGTCAACATGATTATTACCAGATACAGACAATGGACCCTTAGCTCAGTAAAATAAAAGTACAGAGAGAAAACAGAAGAAAAGCAAGCAAACAAACCAGGACTGCTTTTTTAAACAAATATTGCTGGAACAACCAGGGATTTTTTAAACAAATATTGCTGGAACAACCAGGGATTGTTTAAACAAATATTGCTGGAATGGGGTCTTGGAAGGGTATAAATGGGCACAAGGAAACTTTAGAGATAAGAAACTGCACCATGACTTAATTGTGGTGGTGGTTACACAACTGTATACAATTACTAAAATTCATCCAAGTGTACATTTAAAATGGGTGGATTCATGGACATATTGTGGGGAGCAACACACACTAAGGCCTGTTGGAGCAGGGGTTTTGGGGGAAGGAGCGCATCAGGAAAAATAGCTAATGGATGCTGGGCTTAGTACCTAGGTGATGAGATGATCTGTTCGTCAAACCAGCATGGCACACGTTTACCTGTGTAACAAACCTGCACATCCTGCACATGTACCCCCAAGCTTAAAGTAAAAATTGAAGAAAAATAAATAAACAAAAATAAATCTCATCTAAATCAAAAACAAAATAAAATAAATTGGGTGGATCTTATTGTATCTAAATTACAACTCGATAAAGCTGGAAATTTTCTAAAAAGGGAAGTTTTTTTGGTTTTCTCTTCACCAACGTATCAATCCATGTTAGTTGTTCAGTCTACCTGCTGTGAACATAAAAGTCACTTGGGAGAAATCTTCCGAGCAGGCAATCACATCAGAAAGCTACCACATTAGGGCGCAGGTACTCCACAACTCACGTAGATGACCTCTTTCTTGGAACATGATACGCGGAACGTTCCTTTTTTCTAAACTTTAGCCATCTGTGACAGTGCGTCCTCCAGTTTTCAGGCCTTTCTTGAGGCTTCCTTCTCTTCAGAGTCTAAGCTATATATATATTTCAGCCCCTTAATTTCCCTTTTCATTTTTCCTTCAACTTCCGTATTTTCAACACCTTAGTCACAAACCTTTTGTAGGCTCTGTACAGGAATACGGCTCCCATTTTCACTAGCTAGTGGGTTCCCCACAGTTACAACATTTATATATCTCCTCCAACCTCATGCTTTTGAATTCCTGTGCCCTCTCCAGTTCCTGTGACAGCTCAAATGTCCCTCTACTCTGCCACCAATTTGAGGAGGTTGGAAGAAAGAGACAAATTTCCTTGAGAAATAGAGTATGTGTCCTAAACCTCCCACATGTTGTTCCCCAAAATAACCCAACGGGTTTATCAGCCAAGCCCCAAGCACATAACTGCAACTTGAAGGAGGAAGATGTCTTTAGAGACTTAGAAAAGACCAACAAGGCCTCTTCAATGCTGGCATCCACTTGGGACCAAGGAAATGGGATGTTCATCCTCAGAAGATTTTTACATATGTATCTTTAATGGTATCCCCAGGAGCCTCTGCAGTGCATCAGGACTTTATTTCAATAAGGTTCACACTAAGCCAAAAGAGGCATGCCCTGTTAATTTCCTGTCTCACATCACACTTGGCCTTGCTGTCCAACCGAGCACACTAGCTGAGATCAAACATGTGTACCAGAAAATAAAATGAGGCCTACTTATCAGATTGGCAAAAATTAAGCAGGTTTATAAAGCCCCATTTGGTAAATAGAGGGAAAAAACACATCTTTTTATATGCATTGTCATATATACATACATATATATATGCTGCATTAATATATATACAAGAGTACATAAAAATATGTGTGTTGCTGTGGCTCTTGGACAAGAGGCAATGTGCTGTGCGTCTTGAATAGAAATTCAGCAATAGTATTAGACGTTTCGCACATGCACGCTCTGACATAGCAATTCCACATCGAGAAATTTGTTAAAAGCATAGGCCCTGGAGTGAGACAGATCTGGATTTGAATCCTGGCACCAACACATCTTTCCTGACTGTGTGACCTCTCTCTGTCACAGTTTGCTCATTTATAAATTCAGGGCACATAATGGCACCCTGGCAACAATGTGTGATACTACACTGTCTTTTACCAGTAAGGTAACTAAATGTCGGCGACTTTAGGAAGTTGCCAGGATGTGGGACTTTCAGGGCTAAATACTAGAAGGTCCTTGGCAAACCAAGGTGAGCACCAGGTTGCCTCTTTCAGGAACCACAAGTTCTTGGCCAGTCAGCTCTACAAAGTATCAGAATCATTCTAAGTGATCACCTTGACCATTTATGAGCCAAAACCCAAGGCCATTATATTTATCAATGATTCTTAAACCTGAGCTTGGATCATAATCACCTGGAGAACTTGTCAAAACACAGATTGCTGGGCCACCCCTCCAGAGATTCTGATTCAGTAGGTCTGCAGTGGGACCTGATCTTTTGCATTCAAAAAACTCCCAGATAATGCTGCTGGTCCAGGGTATACACTTTGAGAACCACTAGCCCAACAAAATACTAATCAAGACAGAATATGGGAAAGATACTTGAAAAAGCAAGGGAGCTTAAATTCTAACAATAATGTACCTTCTCACCACCCCCTGACACACACACACACACAAATAAAGCTTAAACCACCATATCAGGAGGCCCAGCCAAACCCAATCACAAAACAGTCTGAAACCCCTAAGTGAAACCCCTCACAGAAATGCATACCAGTCACAGCCCAAGTGGTGATCAGAAGCAAGGTGACAAGGTGGACGGGGCCTCACAAGATGGAAACAGCAGGTAAAAGCCATGAAGTTCACAACTAACACTGGTCTCCACAGCAGCACCAAGTGTCTCCTGAAACAGGGACCCCATCTCATTCATCCTTGAAGTGCATCCCAGAACTGGACGTACAGCAGGTGCTCAACAAACGTGAACAATTCTTTCCTTGATGCCACTATAAGGAGATGGATCGTTTAGCACAAGCTGGTATTACACCCATTACCCCAGTTGATGGGTTGGCTACCTCATTACAGGACACATACCCGAAGGACCACTAGTACTGCCCCAGGGTGGGCTTTGTCGAATGGCCTTTCCTTCAGCCATTGTACATTTACTGAGCCCTTCGCTAGGCCCTGTGCAGGGCCCTAAACTTGACCATGGGATCTGGGGTCAGACAGACCTGGCTGCAAATTACTGGTTTCCTCTGACCAGCTTTGTGGAATCGGGCAACTTCACCTCTATAACCCTTGATCTCCTTATCATGAAAAAGGGATGGAAATCCTACCAATTTCACAGGACACTGATGGGGATGAAGTCAGAGGATAAGGGTGACACTCTGAGCACAGGGTCTGGCACCCAGGCAACGCTCCACACAGGTCAGCTATTGTTAACCAAGGTCGCGGCCCTGGATCCCTGCTGTCTGACCACAGGATGCAATGCGATGGCTGTGGAGAGTCCAGGATCCCAGCAGGGTCCCAGGTGGCCACTTCCTAATAAGCCAGCAATCCTGGGGCACAGGAGGCAGGAGGTGAGTGAGGAGTGGCTGATGAGAGTTCACTCTCAAGGACCTCTCAGCTGCTCTATGAAGAAGTCAGTATTAGCCAAGGACCCAGAGGCAAATGAACATCTAATATGCCAAGGTTGGAACATCTGGTAACAGGAAAGCCTTGTTTTCAAAAGTAAGCAATAGGGCTGTGGCAAGGATTAAGTAAATTGATGCATGCAGAGCACTTTGTAAATTGATTCATGAAGAGCACAGGGCCTGGCCCCGACTACGCGTTCAGTGAATATCAGCTTCTGTTACATTAGCCGCAGCCCCAGCCCCTTAGGGATCCGGCTAGTGTAGAAGCCAGTGCACTCATGGAACCCCACCTGGACTTGCAGGGAGTGGCCTACAGAGATGGGATTTGTGGGCCCTAAACAGGACCTGCTGCCTCAAAAGCCCCCAAATGTCACAGTGCCACACTAACATTGTCAGACAGGCACTCCACACAGAATGAGTGGCAAATGGGTGGCAAATATGCAGCTCTAGCTCTGAGGACCCTCCCACCTTCATCAGGGCAGACATCACTGATGAGGTTCTCTGTCCCATGGAGTCCAGACAGGGCTCTGGATCAGGCTTCATTACACAGTGCTTGGAGCACAAATTGCTCTGGGAGTTGTACCTCTCGCTTCTCTGAGACAGGTGCCCTCTCATTGCTTTATTTTATTTCCGATTTACTTTTAGAGCTAGGGGCACTTTATCTGTCACTGTCTACACGTTTATTGAAATCTTAGTTGAGGTAATTGTCGATTCACATGTAGATGTAAGAGATAATGCAGAGAGATCCCATGTACCCTAGATCCAGTCTCCCGAAAGAGTAACATCTTGGAAAACCATACTACAAGATCACAACCAAGACAATGACATTTGAACAATCCTCCGATGTTTCCCTGGTTTTGCTTGTGCCTACTTGCATGTGTGTGTATTTTGTTCCATGTAATTTTTATCACATATGTAAGCTCACGTATCTGACAGCACAGTCAACATACTGAACAGCTTCATTACCACAAGGATTGTTCATTTACCCTTTTATAAACATATGTACTTCCCTCCCAGACCCCAGCACCCATCCATAATCCCTGGCAATCACTAATTTTTTTGATAGTCTATAATTTTGTCATTACAAGAATATTACAATATGTTATACGGTAATAGGTTTAGTACCTCGATGACAAAAAAAAACTTGTGAAACAAACACCTGTGACAGGAGTTTGCATATATAACAAACCTGCACATGTACCCCTGAACCTAAATAAAAGTTTAAAATAAACAAAGAAATAAATAATTTTAAAAAGAATATTATACAAATGGAATCCTGTCTGTAACCATATGGATTGGCTCTTTTCATTCAGCATAATTCCCTGGAGAGCCATCTAGTTTGTTGTACGTACTAAAAGTTGAATAATTTTCATGGCTGAGTCATATGCCGTGGGGGTGGATATACCACAGTATTTTTCTCTAACCAGTCACCTACTATAAGACATATAGGCTGCTTCCAAGTTTGTTGTGTTTTGTTTTCCTCTTTTCTTTTGTTTTCTTTTTTCTTTTTTTTCTGAGACAGAGTCTCAGTCTGCCTCCCAGGCTGGAGTGCAGTAACGCAATCTTGGCTCACCACAACCTCCGCCTTCCAGGTTCAAGTGATTCTACTGCCTCAGCCTCCCAAGTAGCTGGGATTACGGGCATGCACCACCATGTCCAGCTCATTTTTGTGTTTTTAGTAGCAACACGGCTTCACCATTTTGGCCAGGTTGGTCTGGGACTTCTGACCCCAGGTGATCCACCCACTTCAGCCTCCCAAAGTGCTGGGATTACAAGCTTGAGCCACCACAGCCAGCCATGTTTCATTTTTCTAATATAAATAAGTGTGCTATGAATGTTCATATACAAATTTCTGCATGTGCAAAAGGTCTTCATTTTCAGGGATAAATGCTCAGCAGTGCAATTGCCAGTCATACAGCAGTTGCATGTTCACTTTTTAAAGAAATGATTTTCCAGAATGACTCTACCATTTCACATTCCCACAGCAATGGATGAGTGATTCTGTTTCTCCATACCCTAGCAGCATTTGTTATTATCACTACTTTTTACTTCAACCATTCTCATTGATAGCTGTGTAGTGACATCCCATTGTGGTTTTAATTTGCATTTTCCTTATGTTGAGGTGTTGATGTGGAACACCACTTAAAAATTTTTCTTTATCTTTTTTTTTTCTTTTTTTAAGATACAGGGTCTCACTATGTTGCCCAAGCTAGTCTCAAAGTCCTAGGCTCAAGCAATCCTCTTGTGCCTGCCTCCCAAACTGCTAGGATTATAAGGCATGAGCCACCATGCCCAGCCTGGAATATGTTTCTTTTGTTTGTTTGTTTGTTTGTTTTGAGACGGAGTTTCACTCTTGTTACCCAGGCTGGAGTGCAATGGCGCGATCTCGGCTCACCACAACCTCCGCCTCCTGGGTTCAGGCAATTCTCCTGCCTCAGCCTCCTGAGTAGCTGGGATTACAGGCACAAGCCACCATGCCCAGCTAATTTTTTGTATTTTTAGTAGAGATGGGGTTTCACCATGTTGACCAGGTTGGTCTCGATCTCTTGACCTCGTGATCCACCCGCCTCGGCCTCCCAAAGTGCTGGGATTACAGGCTTGAGCCACCGCGCCCGGCGGAACATGTTTTTATGTGCTTATTTGCCACCTGTATATCCTCTTCCGTGAAATGACTGTTCATGTGTTATGTTCTTTCTAATTAAATTATTTGGCTGTTGAGTTTTGTGACTTTTTAAATATTCTAGATCCTAGTCCTTTGTCAGATATATGGTTTGTGAATACTTTCTCCTAGCCTTTTCAGAGAGTAGACTGTCTTTTCACCCTCTTTGCATGTTCTGATTTTGATGAGGTATACTTTATAGTTTCGCTTTTATAAATGGTGCTTTTGTGCTATTCAAAGGATTTCAGATAAGGCACAATGGACCTGTCCTCTTTGTCCTGGAGACCAGTTATCTTGGAAGTTTGTGGATTGTGGTCAGATCTTGATCACTACGTGCCAAGCATGCTCCAAACATTACTTCATTTAATCCTCCCAAGAACCCTATGAGATAGATGCCATTTCATTCATGAAGAAACTGAGGCAAGAATGACGTGGGGCCCGGCCCAAGGTCTCAGAGGTAAGAACTAGGAGGTGGAAGAGCTGGGACACAAATCTGGTCTGTTTCTGCCTCCAGAGAACCTGTTCATGTGGTCATTTCAAGTTCCCAGCAGGCTACATAGAATTATGGTATACAATGAGTTTATAATCCCAACTTCAGAAATAATGATATCTTAGGAACCTTCTTGTTACCAGGTCAATAAGCAATAGAGACATTCATGTACTCAAAGGGAGAATGCTCTCTGCCCAGTCTTTCATCTTCAGAATCCAAACACTACTGAACACCCAGTGTATTGCTCCATGTCTTCAGGCCAACATGTGTCTGGTGGCCTGATGCTGGGGTCACCACTAGGCCCATGCACATCATTCTCTAAGAAGGCCCTCTGGCCTGGCCCCAAGCTTTATTGAGGATTTCCGGATTTCTGGACTTCAATTCATGCTGCCTCTATGCAGAAAGAGGAGTCCTATGTCCACCAATGACTCTAAGGCCTATATTGTCCCCTTATCAGCCCTTCCCCCATGTGCTGCAAAAAAAATAGGCCTTCACCAGCTCAACTGATCTCAGAGATAGCTGCCTGCCTGCTATGGCTTGAATGTGTCCCCTTGAATTTTATGTGTTGGAAACTTAGTCTTCAAATTTATACACTGATGCCATTTGGAGGTGGAGCCTCCAAATTAGGATTAGATATGGTCATCGGGTTGAGCCCCACTCCCACACCCTGCAGCCAAAGGTGGGATTGGTGGCTTTATAAAAAGAGGAAGAGAGACCTGAGCTGGCACACTGTTGCTTTCTTACCATGTGATGTCCTCCATCATGTTATGATGTGGCAAGAAAGCCCTCACAGGCACTGGCCCCTTGATCGTGGACTTTTCAATCTCCAGGATTATGAGCTAAATAAACCTCTATTCTTTATAAATTACCCAGTCTGTGGTACTCAGTTCTAGTAATAAAAAGTGGCATAATTCATTGTCCATATTTGTCTCCTCCAACTTGCCCTTACTTCTGACTTGCGGATTTTGGTTAAAATAGTCATTTTGGGCTCAGGTTCCTGCGCAATGGATATTCACATTCTTCTGTTCTTTCATGCATGTGTATTGATGGCCAAAGACCTGACCAACTTCCATGACATTTAATCTTACATCTTTGTCTCCTTCAACAGCTTCTCTCTATTGACACAATGATCCCAAATCTTTTTTTAAAAAAATCTTTTCTTGAAACCTATTTGTTTCATTAATTTATTCATTTTTTTCAACATATTCTTACTGAGACTCTATTCTTTGCTAAGTACTATGCTAGGTGCTAGGGATAAAGCACAGAATAAGACAGACACAAACCCTGACATCCTAATGCTTGCATTATATCTAGAAGAAACTACTATTAAAGCATTATAGAAAGCATTATTGGCTCCTGTCTTCACCCCTGGGTTTATATCTTACTCCCACCCTCAAACGTTATGCGTTAGTGAAGGTGGATTAATCACCTTTCCCTAAACATGCATTGGGCTTTCCCTCTTCCAAGCCTTTTACATATTCTCCACTCTGCTAATGTTTTGCCACCACATTTCCAGTAATCACCATGTACCTCAATGTCTAATGACTTCCTTAAGACCCAAATGAAATCCTTCCTCTTTAGTGGAGGATTTCTCCATCATCCCTGCTATACATGATGTCTTCCCCATCTGTATTTGTAAAGTACTAGTTACCACTCATGACTCTGACTATACACGCACTGCTTTATGTCCTGGTTAATTCCATACTCATATTGCTTCACTTGAAAGACAGTAGAGGCCCTGAAGGTAGGGTCTACTTCTGATATGTCTGCATGTGCCTCACACACGTATCAGTGCCTTGAACATAGCAGGCATAAGATATGTGCTCAGGGGGAGAATGGTTTCCCTAGACTGTTCATTTACTTTAATGAATACTTGGGTAGCACTTACTATGCACCAGGTGATGCTCCTTTAGATAGCAGCTATCAAGTACCAGACACTGCTTTACTATCTTGACAGACGTCAATGCCCTGGATTCTCACAAGAACCCCAGGAGGTAGGTACTTTAAAGGGCTACATTTGTAGATGAGCAAAGTGAGGCTCAGGGAAGCCAACATCTTGCCCAAACTCAAGGACCCCATATGGTACATGTCAGAGGTCGGATTCAACACCAGGCAACCTTCCTCGGACCTGAGCTCTCAGCCTTGGTCCTTTAACCAGGCCTAGAATGATTTGCCCATTGTGGAATCCATAGCTGTAGGACAGGAAATATCAAATCCATATGTGATTCTTTTGGGCATTCTGCACCATCACTTCCCTGCTTAAGTTCTTCATAGGAACTATGTCTCAAAGGGCTGCTGGGGCCAACTAAGTTATATAAAGTACTGACTTACATTGGGTCTTCCTGTAGCCTTCTGAAAGATGGAACTCCTCTGGCTCCCTATGTCAGTGTCTCAACCTTCATTTTCCTTATTGCCCTCTCATCTCCAGGAGTCTTTTTAGAAATTTTTTCCTAATTGCCCCCTTTTGAAAATTTAATACCAAGATATACTATATATCTGTTTATGTACTGTATGTATACTTGTGCTTTATATAAATTGAAATTTTCTGTCACCCAAGAACGAATATTCTTCCCACTTTGGAGACTATATCACCCTATTAAGAATCCATGCTGATGCTGAAGGATTTGCATGCTTCTTATGTCTAAGAGAACAGCATAAGCAAGGATTCTCACCCCCTATTTTACCCTGTGGAACCACAATTTTCACTGTCATCTCAGTGAAGTGACACATTTGCAGCACTGACCTAGACCTAATAATTACTGTAATAGTAATAGACCCCCAACAACAACACTTGTGATGGATTTTGGGAGAGAGGATGATCAGATCCCAGTCTCAGGTTCCAGCCAGTCAAGTAATCATGAGGAAAATACATTTCTTAGAACTCCCAAAGACTCAGTTTCTTCCTTTGTGACAAGGGTCAGTCAAACTTGAAGTACTCACGTTAAAGAGCTTTTATGAGACCAATGAAGTTCCAAACTCTGCCAATTATTATAATTATCATATATATTTTTTGGGATGGAGTTTTGCTCTGTCACCAGGCTGGAGTGCAGTGGTGCAATCTCAGCTCACTGCAACTACCACTTCCCAGGTTCAAGCGATTCTCCTGCCTCAACCTCCTGAGTAGCTGAGACTATAGCTGCACGCCACCACGCTCAGTTAATTTTTGTATTTTTAGAAGAGACAGAGTTTCACCATGTTGGCCAGGCTGGTCTCGAACTCCTGACCTCGTAATCTGCCCGCCTTGGCCTCCCAAAGTGCTGGGATTACAGGCATGAGCCACCGCACCCAACAACTCTGCAAATTATTAAGCACTATGCAAAGGTAAATGGTAAAGTTACAGCCACCTAAAGGAAAATGGGCTCGACTATTTTGAAAACCTCATTGAAATGTCAACTTCACGCTACATTAGCTTATAATAATAAATGTTGCAATGTCTGCCTGAGCATGTCATAATCATACTGTAAAAGCATCTTCTGCCTATACTAGGTTCTCTAACTGTAACCACAAAAGCAAAAATCACATAATTGAAAGCTAAGCAGGGTCCTTCCATTGTCATTCAACTTCTTGCCATGATCTACTATTAAATGTAAATGTAAAAGTACATTTTTAAAATGTAAATTTTTTAGACGGGTAAATATATTACATGAAAATGAAATGCTTTTGTTCAGAGTGTCGCAAACACCTCCAGGCTCTGCCCCAGATGTGTAAGGGTACACAGGTGCGGCCGGGAAGTTGTATGTTTGTTTGTTTGTTTTTTGAGATGGAGTCTCACTTGGTCACCTAGGCTGAAGTGCAGTGGCGCAATCTCACTGCGCTTCTGCACAATCTCAGCTCACTGCAGCCTCTGCCTCCTGAATTCCAGTGATTCTCCTGCTTCAGCCTCCCAAGTAGCTAGGACTACAGGCGCCTATCACTACACCCAGCTAACTTTTTGTATTTTTAGTAGAGACGGGGTTTCACCGTGTTAGCCAGGATGGTCTTGATCTCCTGACCTCATGATCTGCCTGCCTCAGACTCCCAAAGTGCTGGGATTACAAGTGTGAACCACCACGCCCGGCCGGGAAGTTGTATTTTTAACAAGTCCAAGCCTTGCCTTCTCTTTTTCCTACCAATCTCCTAAAATGTAGATTCTGATTTAGTTGGTAGTAGGAGGTAGCACTTGATTGAAATTCTGCATTTTCAGTCATAAAAAAGGATGAGTTCATGTCCTTTGCAGGGACATGGATGAAGCCGGAAATCATAATTCTCAGCAAACTAACCCAGGAACCGAAAACCAAACACCACATGTTCTCACTCATAAGTGGGAGTTGAACAATTTGAACAATGAAAACATATGAGCACAGGGAGGGGAACATCACACACTGGGACCTGTTAGGGGTTGGGGTTGGGGGACTCGGGGAGGGATAGCATTAGGAGAAATACCTAATGTAGATGACAGGTTGATGGGTGCAGTAAATCACCATGGCACGTGTATACCTGTGTAACAAACCTGCACGTTCTGCACATGCATCCCAGAACTTAAAGTATAATTTTTAAAAAAAAAGAAATTCTGCATTTCTAATTAGCTCCTGAGTGATACAGGTGCTGTTAGTCCATAGACCACACATTGAGTAGCTTCCTTACCTTATATAAGAGTTACATTCATGCTGGGGTTACTGATCTCATCACGTCCTTGAGGTTACTGGGCTAATCTTAGGTCAACCAAGGTACTTTAATTGGTCACTGTCTTCCAGAACCATCCTTTTCTAAGTTCCTTGCAGCTGGTTAGGGAGAACCAGGTTCTGATAAGTGTGCCCTTAAGAAAACATTGATAAGACTGGTTTAGGCTAGAGCAACATGACTTATTGCTAGCACAGCTATGAAAAGAAAGGGAGAAAAGCAGAGCCAACATTGAAAAGATGTCTCGAGTTTCTAGATTTACTATTTGATGAAATTAACCTAAATAGAGAACACTGCACAGCGGTTGGGGCGTGTGCATGTGTGTGTGTGTGTGTGGCGGGGGGGAGATGAGTTCAATTTTGAACATACTGAGTTGGAGTTGCCTGTAAGACATCCAAGTGGAAACATTCAGTAATGTTTTTTAGATGGGTAAATATATTACAAATATAAAAGACTGAGTGGATGAAAATATTTGGGGCAGATGGAGAAAAATCCAACACTAAGACTGAAAAAAAGAATATCCAGAGAAAAATGAAAAAATACAGCCAGGCACGGTGGCTCACGCCTGGAATCTCAGCCCTTTGGGAGGCCGAGGTGGGCATATTATCTGAAGTCAGGAGTTTTGAGATCAGATTGGCCAACATAGTGAAACCCCATCTCTACTAAAAATACAAAAATTAGCTGGGCTTGGTGGTGCGCGCCTGTAGTCCCAGCTACTCGGGAGGCTGAGGCAAGAGAATCTCTTGAACCCGGGAGACGGAGGTTGAGGTGAGCCGAGATTATGCCACTGCACTCCAGCCTGAGTGACAGAGTGAGACTCCATCTAAAACAAAAAACAAAAAATACAAGACTGTGTGTTGCTGTAGAAGACAAGGAAAAGAAAACAAACTTTGAGAAAGAGACAGTGGTCAATAATGTCGACTGATACTAAGCAGTCAGGTAATTGAATGCTTAAAAGTGTCCGTTAGCTTTAGCAACAAAGAGATCACTGGTGAGAGCAGTTTCATGATGGGAGAGGTGGGAAAACAGAAAAAAATGTGGTGGACGGAGGAGTGAGTGTTAATGAGAAAGTGTGGAAACTATTTTAAAAGGTGTTTAGTTCTGAAAGTCAAGAGAGATACAGGGCAGTAATCTGGCAGGGAGACACGTGATCAAAGAAATATATATTTTAAAGGTTGGTGCATGTTTAAATGCTGATGAGAAGTTGATAGAAGGGAAGAGATTTTCAATAGAGGAAAAAAGAATAATTAGTCAGGTAAGATGCCATAACAGGCGGGCAAGTGGAACACAAGATGGTACCTCGTCCTGACGCAGAAAAAAGGGTGCAGATAAGAATATAAATGTGGTGGAGGAGACTGAAGTACGTTGTATCTGATGACTTTAATTTTCCCTGAGAAGAGACCTAAGTCGTTATCTAAGAGTAGAGGTGGAAGTGGGCAGTAGGGTCAAAGGTTTCAGGAGACTGGAAAAGACTTAAAATAGTTATTGTACAGTGTGTGGCAATGAGAATTACCAGGCTAGGTTTAAGGACCACTTGAGGTGAATAATGATGAATGTGCAGTGGAATGAATTTATCTTGTTGTGTGACTTTTTCTGGTAGTTCTCAGCTACCCCAGAAAAGTTATATTTTTAAAAAGCAGATAATTTGAGTTCATCCAGATTTGAGGATTTCCTAGATAGTAGGTTGAGTTGAGTGAGCCTCCTTCCCACACCCCCCTCCCCTGGCACAGAATGTGAGCAGGCACTCATTCTTAGCATCTGTGGGTTTGGCACCAGAGATTGTATGCTCCCTTATATTTTGTGTAGGGGGAAGAAGAGAGAGGGGAGAGGCTCACTGGTTGTGAAGAATATTGACAAGACAGCAAAAGATAAGCCATGTTATGCAAGATGGAAGGAGAAGAAAGTCCAAATAGGGGAAACCAGAGGGATGGGCAGTGGGAGGTGGAGGGGGTGACAGGGACTGACTATGCAAACTAAAGGGCTAGGAAGTTGCAGCCAGAGAGGAATGTCAGAAGTCATTAGAGATGGTCTTAGAGATGGAACAATTTTGGGGTCCTGAAAAATTACAAGGTGAGATGTGAGATGTGGGTGACTGAGGTGGAAGTCAAGCAGCTTCAAGATTAAGGTTTCAGATAGGCTGTTCACATAAGCTGCTGGCTCTGCCCAGAATGTGTGGTGAGTCTTGGCATGCGGGCAGAGTGGGCCTGCCGCCAAAGCCTCTCATCAATACAGAGGTAAGTCTATGAGACCCATAGATGATGGCTACAGGGAAGGTTAAAGAGCAGTTCAACTAAGGCATAAGTCTCCCAAGGAGGAGAATTTTTGCTGCTGTTGTGGGTTTTGAGTCTTGTCTTTGCTTATAAGAGGGTGGAAGAACTGTAAGTGGATCTGGAGAGTGAAGAAAAAACTAGCCCTGCTGGCCCGTGACGTGTGGGAACATGACGTGTAGGCAGCTCGAGAAGCAACTGCAGTGATGGTCTCTTTACTGAGGAACTAGCTTTCGCTCAAGGCTAAGTCATGAAAAGATTGCTTTAGGAAAGGACTGAGTTTACAGGTGAATTGATTAAGCAGGCAATGTGAATTCTAGAGGATTTAAAGGGAGTGATTGAAGCACGGTAGCAGGTCTACAGGGTTGGGAAGGCAGTGTCCCAGTGAGTCCCATGGAGGATAGTGGGCATCCAGAACTCTAAGAATTCTATTTTTGCCTGCGTGTGAAATCCTGAAGCTACTATATGGGGCTCAAATTTTTTGTTTATGTTTTTGCTTCCTCCTGGTCCTCGGGGATGGAAGACAGCAGTCAGTGGTGACAGAGAGAATCTCACTGTGACTTCCATTCCTTGGTACCTTCCTTTCAGCTGGTTGAAAACAATGATAAAAATAAATATAATAATAACTGTAAATTTGGAACATTCTTGCCAAATGTATTAAATGCCTACTATATGCCAGGCATGATTCTGGGTGCCAGGAACAGCACATCCATGACAAAGTTCTTGACCTCACATAACATATTGTATTGGATAGTCAGGCCATGAACAAGGACCAAGAAATAGGTATAGATATAGATATAGATATAGATATAGATAGATATATGGTTGAGGTGCTGTGTTATGAAAGAAAGTTAAGGGAGGTAAGTACGAATACAGTGATGTTGTGATGGAGGGAAAGCCATGGTAATCTGAGTAGTCAAAGAAGGCCTCTCTGGGCAGAGATCTGAATGAAGATAAGAAGCCAGCCATGTGAAGACGGAGGGAAAGAGTATTTCAGATCAAGAGAATAGCAAGTGCAAAGGCCCTATGGGTGAGTAGCAGCTTCGGATGCTTGAGAAACAACGAAAAGTCATTATGGCTGGTAAGAGGTCTTGTTCCAAGACCTGAAAGCATCTCCTTTTAACCACCTGCTGCTAAGAATGAAGTTATACGGTCTCCATGGTTGCATTGTGTAAGGACCTGAATCTCCCGGAGCTGATCTAATAAGGTGAGGCTCAGAGAGAGCAGCAGATTACCCGTGGGGGTGGCGGAAGAACTAAGGAATCTTTTCTACACATTGAATGAGAATAAACTTCCTTAGTAGGTCAAAGCCATCTTGGTCTCAGTTCTACTGCCCAATCACAGTGGTGATGTGGAAGTGCTATTGCCACTTTCACACCTGAAAACATTTTATCATAAACTGAGGACTTGCCTAAGACCTTTAGCTTAGGGCTATTACATGAGGTAGGATTTGCTAGGGGCATCAGCCATGTCGTTGGCAGAAAAGTGTTATGAAATAGAGGATTTTATTTTCGATGACAAAGTTATCTCATGGGACTCAAGGCAGGAGAAGACAAAGACCAAAAGCAAACAAGAACAGTGTGTCACGGACAGCACAGCTGATGAGCTGCCAGAAACACACTCATCTTAATGATGGCATCATGGATTACTGGTTTGTCTAACTGGGATGCCTTATGTCTGTGAATCAGAGTGGAGCCCATGGAGTCACTACGACTCCCTGAGACTATCATTACTTTAGTAAAAGGGCAGGAACCTACATCTTGAGCCCTAATGGGATGAGAAACACTCCATTATGAGACTGGGGACAGGACAGGCACGGTGGCTCACAACCGTCATCCCTCCCAAGCACTTTGGGAGGCCGAGGTGGGCAGATCACTTGAGGCCAGGAGTTCGAGACCAGCCTGGCCAACATAGAGTAATCCCATCTCTACTAAAAATACAAAAAAATTACCCAGGCATGGTGGCAGGTGCCTGTAGTCTCAGCTACTCAGGAAGCTGAGGCAAGAGAATCCCTTGAACCCGGGAGGTGGAGGTTGCAGTAAGCCAAGATCGCACCACTGCACTACAGCCTGGGTGACCCAGTGAGACTCCATCTCAAAAAAAAAAAGACCGAGGACCAGGATACAAAATGGGGTGGGACTCACGAAAGGCTTGGACACACCCATGAGCCTAAATTCACTAATAAAGTTGCTTTTATTGTTGTTGCTATTTGGCCTAGCAATTCACATAAACACGGAGGATGGTGGATATGGGAAGCAAGCCAGGGTAGTTATACAAATGTGTAAGCTTTATTGGGAGGTCCCTTGATAATGCTCAGCTTTCAGGAATTCAGGCCTAGCACACAACATGGAGTCTCCTCCCCCTCAAGCACCTCAGGCCTTCCTGGAGATATTTGCAAGGCTAAAACAGTCAATTCAAGTTTCTGCAACATATAAAGGTTGAAGGAATGATCCCTGCCTCCAACCTCAAAATTATCTAGAGCACATCAAGGCCTCTGGCCAGGCAAATTTAGGGAGACACCAGCTATCTTTAACAGGGCAGGAAGTGAGGTGTGAGGAAATGTTGGTATTTAGATTCCATCAAATTTTTTTTTTTTTTTTTTTTTTTTTTTTTTTTTAGAGTTGGGGTCTGTTGCCCAGGCTGGAGTGCAGAGGCATGATCATATTTCACCACAACCTCAAACTCCTGGGCTCAAACAATCCTCCCATCTCAGCCTTCTGAGTAGCTGGGACCACATGCATGAGCCACTGGGCCCAGCTAATGTTTTAATTTTTTGTAGAGGTGGAGTTTCACTATGTTGCCCAGGCTGCTCCTGAACTCCTGGCCTCAAGTAATCCTCCCCTCACATAGGCCTCCCGAAGTGGTGAGGTTACAGATGTGAGCCACCACATCTAACCACTCCATCAGCATTTTTTTTTTTTTTTTGAGACGTAGTTTCACTCTTGTTACCCAGGCTGGAGTGCAATGGCGCGATCTCGGCTCACTGCAACCTCCGCCTCCTGGGTTCAGGCAATTCTCCTGCCTCAGCCTCCTGAGTAGCTGGGATTATAGGCACGTGCCACCATGCCCAGCTAATTTTTTGTATTTTTAGCAGAGACGGGCTTTCACCATGTTGACCGGGATGGTCTCGATCTCTTGACCTCGTGATCCACCTGCCTCGGCCTCCCAAAGTGCTGGGATTACAGGCTTGAGCCACCGCGCCCAGCCTCCAACCGCATTTTTAATGACACCTCACCAGAAACAACCAAGACCACAAGGATCCTTGCAATGACTATTTTGGCTCCCCTCCATGGCTTAGGGAGTATCTCCATGTTCTGCCTTTCATCCTTCTATTGAAATGTTCCTTCTCTTGTCTTGCCTTCCTGGTTTTGATCGCATTGGCTCACCTCCAGATTCTCCATCTCTGCCTAGCTTGTCTGCCTTGATGCCTCCTTTGGATCACTGGTACCACACCAGGATGCTGCCTATCAATTTGGCCATCTTAGCACTACACACCGCAGTTCTGGGCAACTACTGTTTCTGCTATGCCCATCCTAGGCCTCCAGATACCAAAGCTCAGGGACTCCATTTCTTTGAGGGACCCGTAATTGAATTGTATTTTAATATTATTTGTGGCCAAGTGCAGTGGCTCATGCCTGTAATCCTAGTACTTTGGGAGGTCAAGGTGGGAGGATCACTTGAAGCCAGAGTTTGAGACAAGCCTGGGCAACATAGCAAGACCCTTCACTACAAAAAAAATAAAAAAATTAGCCCAGCATGGTGGGGCATGCTTAGAGTCTCAGCTATTCGGGAGGCTGAGATGGGAGGTTCACTTAAGCCTGGGAATGTGAGGCTGCTGTGAACTATGGCTGCACTACTGTACTCCAGCCTGGGCAACAAAGAGAGACCCAGACTCTTTTTAAAAAGTAAATAAATAAAATAAAACTTTCTAGATGTTAGCCTCTGCACTTCTCCACTGCACTGAGCCCAGAAATGGAAACTGAGAGGAATAGAAATGTTGTCCCTGCCCACCTTATAGGGTTCTCCTGAGAAAAAAAAGGAGACAGATGACAGAAAAGCACTCTGGTAAGGTGTAAAACATCATAAAAACGTATTATTGGCCGGGCTCAGTGGCTCATGACTGTAATCCCAGCACTTTGGGAGGCCAAGGTGGGTGGATCACCTGAGGTCAAGAGTTCAAGACCAGCTTAGCCAACATGATGAAATCCTGTCTCTACTAAAAATACAAAAAAATTAGCAGGGCATGGTGGCACATGCCTGTAATCCCAGCTATTCGGGAAGCTGAGGTAGGAGAATAGCTTGAACCCAGGAGGCAGAGGTTGCAATGAGCCAAGATTGTGCCATTGCACTCCAGCTTGGGCAATAAGAGCAAAACTTGGTCTGGAAAAAAAAAAGCATTATTATCACCTAAACTCTACTGATAAAATAGTGAGCTCTTTCTAATCTGGCCCCTGCTCACCTCTCCAAATTCAAGCTCTAACCAGTACCATCTCCCTCAATGCCCCGCAAGCTCACCATGGTGTTTGAGGTGGTAGGTAGTTTAGGGAAGCAGCAACACTAGGAACCTTACTGTAGTGAAAAACTTAATAACCACTATACTCATCTTCCTCTACTATCAGAAGACAGATAACGCAAAGGTACAATAGAAAACAGGAGCAGAAGAGTTGATAAACTCACCACGATTTGGCCAGGGTACTCCCTACAGTTCACACATAGCCTGCCCTCCTTAGCATGCGTTGACTTTGAACCAGTAAAGAGGTACTCTATTGTGGATAACCACTTTGTGATGCTCAAAGCATGCGCAAACACACACAGCACACTCGTTCCTGCTTCCTGATCACTGTTTATATTGATCCCCCTGCTTGAAATAATGTCCTCTTTCCCTTTACTTGCTACATTCTCCCCATTCTAGAGGATCCAGCTCCAGTTCAATTTCATTCAGGAAGCCTTCCCAGAACCTTACTCCCTCATCAATCTCTTCTTTCCTTTGACTCCCTACAGCATTTAGAATCTGCACCTGAATGATTCAGCATCTGCAGCTAGTCCTTTGTCATGTGTCTCTCGCCCTAATTGTTTGGGGTCAGTTAAGCTAATCTCTGTACTTGTATATCTTTTGTTGTGGTGTCTGACAAAAATACTGGGTACATAGTAAGTGCTCAATAAATTATTGTTGATGGAAGAGCATGGTTGAAAGCTACAGAAAAGGGAAATTGATGATGGACTTCATCCTCCTCACACTTTTGCTTCCAGCTGCTCTTTAACAGAAAGGCCATGCCATAGTTTGTAGTCTTGGTAATATCTGATTAACATCAGAAAAAAAAATATGCAAATATTTTTGGGTCGGGCACAGTGGCTCACACCTGTAATCCCAGCACTTTGAGAGGCCAAGGTGGGTGGATTATTAAGGTCAGGACTTCGAGACCAGCCTGGCCAACATGGTGAAATCCCGTCTCTACTAAAAATACAAAAATTAGCTAGGTGTGGTGGTGCACATCTGTAGTCCCAGTTACTGGGGAGGCTGAAGCACAAGGATCATTTGAACCCAGGAGACAGAGGTTACGGTGAGCTGAGATTGTGCCACTCCACTCCAGCCTGGGTGACAGAGTGAGACTCTATCTGAAAAAAAAAAAAAAATTATGATGGTCTTCTCAAAATTAAACATGATATGCAATTTTGCTGTTAGGTGGAAAATTTATTTTTATCCTAAAGAACTAGAAACATTTTATGTTCTTATTTCAGGTATGCCTTCATTTAACATTTTGAGTGTCTGCTATCTGTCACATCCAGAACTGGACCCTAGGACCAGAAAGAGAAAGAAACCCAGCTTCTTCCCTCGGGGATCTCAGCAGTTGGGTAAACTGGACCTATAAACAATCAATTAAATACAATGGAAGCACTCTGATAGAAGCCTAGACAGGGTATTACAGCTTCACAGAGGAAGTGACAAAGGAAAAGACTTCTTAAATACATACATTTTTATCTGTCAATTAAAAGATTTGTTTTAAAAATCCTATAAGCTCTTGGCCTATAATGAATTCGAAAATATGATATCCGCTCCTCTCTCCCACTGCTCGCTTCTCTCTCTTTCTTTCTCTCTCTCTCTCATAGTACACATATTAGGTGTAGAAACATCTAAAGACTTTAAAATATTTAAAGGAGTTTTTCTGACTATCCTATAACACAGTGCTTGATGAATAATAATTTATTACCATGAAGCAAATATAATGCCCTTATTCTTAGTCTGATATCCAGCACACTTCAAAGAATAATCTATAATTGAACTTGCATCCCCATGAATTATTTTCCTGGAAAGAAAGTACTGGAACTTTCTAGTAGGAGTCCACACCTACCTTGGTTCGGCAGATGCCCAATCCCTAAAAAAAAGTCCCAGAACTTTGTACTGATATGCTTGCTGGGAAAAAAAAAATCCGGATAGTTCTTCAAATGCAGCCCCCAGACATCTATAAGTGGTCATGCTTAAGAAGTTCTTCCCATTCAAAAATCTCCATTTGGTCTTCTTTAGTCCTTTTCCTCAAGGTACTCTAATACTAGATGGAGCCATTATTTTAATTCTTATATCAAGATTCTCCTTTAACATCTTACTCAAGCATAGGTAACCACTCTGTAACTATTTTTTTAACTTGAAATTTTTGAAACGAAAGTGGCTGGATGTGTATACAGAGTTCTAGATTTTGGCCAGCCTTGAAGAGAGCTGGTTGTTCAGCCAGGTCCACTTCAGTGATCCCAGCTTCACTCTTTGACTTTGCTTTCCCACTCTCTCTAACCCTCTCCTTCACAACTGTGCCCAGAGCTTTCAGTCCTTTGTGTATTATTTTGATTTTATTATCCAATTCAAGAGTGTTTGCAGTCTGAAAGGAGCTTTGGGTGCAGAACACCCAAAGAAATCTCAGTGGCACCCCTGCTGTGATCTGATCTGAGGGGCAGCTCTAAAGCAGCTCCCCACCCAGTCTCCCCACAAGCCCATCACTGGCTGACCACTCCCCTTGGAAGGCTGGGCATGTTTTTCAAACTACAAGTTCTGATCCAAGGTTAAGCAGAGGATTTCTTGTTACAATTCTGGCTGCAAATGACAGTCTGAGAAACAGTATTTGGACACAGATATTTGTGAAGATTGACTTGTTTTATGGTGATATAGGATGATTTATCTACAGACTTTAAACACCAGCAATAGGGGCAAGTTAGTAGTATGATTCAATTGCCCTGATGTGAGGTTCCTAAGGGAGGCAGGGCAGACCATTAGCTTTTCTGTTCAGAGCTTCTCTAGTGGCCCCTCAAAAACTCATTTCATCGAGTTTGTGTCTTTTTTTTGTTTTGTTTTTGAGAAGGAGTTTTGATCTTGCCCAGCGCGATCTCAGCTCACTACAGCCTACGCCTCCTGGGTTCAAGTGATTCTCCTGCCTCAGCCTCTGCAGTAGCTGGAATTACAGGCACCTGCCACCATACCCGGCTAATTTTTGTATTTTTAGGAGAGATGGGGGTTTCACCATCTTGGCCAGGCTGGTCTCAAACTCCTGACTTTGTGATCCACCCACCTCGGCCTCCCAACGTGCTGGGATTACAGACGTGAGCCACCGTGCCTGGCCAAGTTTGCATCTTTTTAAAAGCAGGTAGTTATTATCGTTAACTAGTTTTTAATTGTTCGGTATATGCCAGATGTATTTCATAACAACCATATGAGGTAAACACTATTATTCTACTTTTATACACGAGGAAACTGAGGCTCAAGAATGTTAACTTTCCCAAGCCAGGACCTAGTTTCCTGCCACCGTTTGTTTTATTCCAAAGCCAGGCTCATAGGCACTCCTTTAAATTGGGTGAGCCCTGCCTCCTGAGTTGGTGCATTTGCCTTCACGAGCCTCCTCCGTGATTATCTCCCTCCACCTGGCAACTCTCTCACTAGGCCTCTTACTCGTTTAATGGTTTTTTTCTAAGCCTTTGGCAGACAATCCCACCCTCTTCAGTTTAGAGTACTCCCCTCACCCCTGGGTTCGCAGGACTCACAGCTAGGCCAGCTCTCTGCTGCCCCCTCCTGGCCTAACTCAGGACCTGACTCAGTGGCAATTGCACTGAAAGATGTCTCCTCCCTTCTATTTACAAACCCAGTCCTAGCCTGCCCAGCTAGCGTACTCACCAGGTCTAGGAATAAGAATGACTCATCTATCTTACATCTGACCTTGACAAAGGTTTCCCAGACTCTGAGACCGGTACCTATTTCAGAAGATGCACATTTGGACAACCCGTATTAAAACCACCTGTTCTCTGCATTGATAACTGGCAAGTTGACAAAGTGACTAGGGTATTTTGCTCACAATGAACACTGGAAACACTGAGCAATTCAAATTACTTAGTGGTAAATTTCGAAGCTCCGAAAAACTGAATAGAATATCAAGGAAGCTTGTCTGTGTTTAGTGCTTCTCAACCAAGCGAAAGCACTTTGTAACTAGCACAGATATAGAACTCACGGAGAATTGCTCTCACGAGGCTCTTGTTCTTGCTAGAATACTTGATGCTAGGGTAGCCACTGGATTGAAGGAGCTTTAACTAAGATGCACTAGGTCTTGCCTGGGAATCACTCTTGCAATTTTTTCCCTTTGTGTTTAAAATGAAGTCCTCAACACAGTCCGTCTTTCGGACAAGGTCGGGGTATTCAATGGAATTGAAGGCAGCCAACTTGGCTGGCAGAGATTTTTATTTATAATAACCTCTAGGCTGGGTGCGGTGGCTCATGCCTGTAATCCCAGCACTTCGGGAGGCCGAGGCGGGTTGATCACTTGAGGTTAGGAGTTCGAGACCAGCCGGGCCAACATTATGAAACCCGTCTCTACTAAAAATAAAATCAGCTGGGCGTGGTGGCGCGTGCCTGTAATCCCAGCTACTCCGAAGGCTGAGGCACAAGAATTGCTAGAACCCACGAGGCAGAGATTGCAGTGAGCCGAGATCATGCCACTGCACTCCAGCCTGGGTGATGTAGTGAGACTCTGTCTCAAAAATACATAAAAAATAAAATAACCTCAAAACAGCACTGGACAAGGAGTCAGGGGATCTGGGTTCTGATATCGGCACTGTGATAGAAAGGAAGATTTGCAAGTAAGAGACGAGTTAGAAAAATTATAAAGGTTTACCCAACTATGGAAGTCATGGGGACACCAATTTTTAGTTCAACATAAAAAAGATCATTCTAATAAATTAGAATTGTTCAACAAAGAAAAAGATTCAGGAAGCGGTGAAGTCTCTGTTACTTGGAGGGTTACTTGGTTAAACTGTAGCTGGGTCACCTTTAAGGTATATGACAGAAATAGATTCTTGTGTCAGTCAAATAATTAGTATGGATAATTTTTGAGGTTTTGTATGCACTGTGCACTTAGCACTTAGTAGGTACCCAGGAAAAGTTTGTGGTAGAAAGGAAAGAAGGGAGGGAGAAGAGAGGAATGAATCTTTCACTTCTTTCTCAATGGGATATGTTAGGCTATAAATAAATAAACGCAAGCACACATAAATACTAACTATTTTAAATTGGCACTTTGAAAATCAGAGTAATAGATGGTAGAGGACTACTGTATTAGATAAGACCGTTTTTAGTATGATATAAACAATAATGCTAGTCAACATTTATCAAGCACCTAACACGCGACAGGTGCCATACTACAACCTATTTAAATACTCCTATCAATCAAACCCATGAGGTGGGTTCTCTTAGCTTAGGAAAGATAAGCAACCTGCTTGAGGCCTCATAACTAGAAAGAAACAGAATTGGGAAATGAATGTGTGTGTGTGTGTGTATGTCTCCGAAGCCTGCCATGGTAGTTTCTAATGAGTTCTCTCCACTTCAATATACGGTTATGAGTTGTTACTATTGTTTATAATGAAATTATTTAAAAATACTTAACAACGCATATGATATACAATGCAAAACGTTAAAAAAAAAAGAGTAAAAAGTAAATCTGAAAAAAATCTCTCTCCTACTCCTGTCCCTCAGCCACCTAGTAGCCTGCCCAGGGGACAACCATTGTTAACAGTTGTTTTTTGTTTTTGTTGTTTTAACCTTTACAACACTGTGGTTTGACATCCCACACAAACTTGAACTATGTTACTACATATTTCTTCTCTAATGTTTATATTTTACTTTTGTAAAACATTCTTCAAAATTGGTCCCATAGAAAACATGATAAAATACAGTACACAGTGCATTGCAAATGCTAATGCTTTCCAGACATTAGTTGTTCAATTGGCTAATCAAGGTTGGTAATATAGTATATTCTAGTTCTTTTACATTTTCTATTTCAGCGATGTAACATCTTTTTACAATAAGATGGAACATCTGACTGATGAAAAACAGGCCATTATTATTCATCTTAAGCCACGAAGCATCGTTCTACATCTCTGAACTAATGGTCATTACATCAAATAGGTTTTACTGTAATCATTATTTCTAATACATGTGACATTAATACACAGTGTTTGTCATTACTGAACACTGGAATATAATTCTAGAAGAAGCAATTAATGTCTATCAGAAGTTTTTTGAAATATGATTATCAAATACTCAAGTAATGAAGCATTTGCATATCTGAAATTATAACCTAAACATTAAGCACTCTTGTGATAGGATACATTAGGCTTAAGAATGAAAAAAAAGAGAGTGTGAGAGAGATTTAAGATATCAAGTTATATACCTTGTCCACTTTCCTGCCAACTCAGAATCTTTTCTTAGGAGAATACATTTTCAAAACAACAGTTAAACAGCTTCAAGGAAAGGCATTTCTGGTGCTTTTCTAGGACTTAAAATGTTCTTTTCTTTTATTTCTTTTATTTACATAAAAAAGAAAGTTGTTTAGAAGACCTAGACCTTTTAATAAAAAAAAAAATCATGGTTAATTGTCAAATTCAATCCCTATACATAAAAATGTCATCCATTTCCAAATGATGCTTGTAAACTCTCTCTGCAAAGGGGCAAAGAATAATGCACTGTATTTCCCCTGCAGTGTTATATTGCACGTTCACCTTAAGGAGCATATGCTGCTCTTTTGAAATATGCAGACTCCCCCATCATTGTACAGGGCCTCTGTGAAAAGATCGAGGGCTCTGTGGAATTAACATATGAATAGGCTAACATACCTCCCAAGAAGCCCCTGCACGGGATTGGGGGGCACAAATGGAAGAGATTCTTTATATTCATTTTACAGTTAATGAAGAGTAAGAGGACCTTTTCTGACCAATTTTCCCTGGGGGATTCAGAATTTACACCTAAAATGTTGAGTATAGAAAATATCCATTTAAATCTGGATGCCCATTCATAACTAACCAAGCCCACTGGAAAAGGCAAATGTCCCATATCTGAAAAGAGTAATTGCTGGTATCAATATTTATTATTGAAAGCAGATTATCACTGTTCTCGCCAATTGGCTACTCAATGCAGGTCAGTTTAGCAAAATTCTTCACCTGGAAGCGGTGAACTGACTAGCTTAGAGTCAGTGTTGCAGATGTAAGGGCATGACCAACGGGAGGGGATGTGGAAACAGGGTTTCTGGGGAATGAAACCTAAAAAGTAGGACCGAAACCAGGAGCTCCGTCCCAAGGGATAAAGTCAGATTTGGCAGGATTACTGTCACCAAAATTCTAAGTAGAGCTCAAGACCCACTTACTAAGGAGATTAGGGTGCTTGCTGCTCTAATCAGCTCTAATAGAGGGTTCCATGTATCTTTCCCACGTAGAGAGAGTTAAATGTCACTTCCTCTGGCAGCAGCCTCCCCTGACCTCCACAGCTGGGTTAGGTGCATTTCTCTGTGCTCCCACAAAACCCTGTACTTCTTAACATATCACATAAAAATTCCAACATTACTACGTAGATGTGCCTTCCTGTCTTCTTCCCTTACTGTGGTGTGTCAGCCCTGAGAGGGTCACAGCCAAGCCCACACTGCTGTATCCTGAGTCTAGTACAATGCTAAGCATATAATTGATGCTCAGTAAATATTTGCTGAATAATGAAAAGTTTGGTTCTAGGTAGAAGTGAGTCAATGCCATTGCCATGGTTAAGGAGCTGCGCCCAGGAAACCTTGCAAGTTGCTTCATGTGACAGATAGGTTGATGGGTGCATGTCCATGGAGCAGTCAATGTCTTGGACCAGACCATCAACTACCATTTTGGTTTGGGGTGATGCTTTCTGCTAGAACTGCATTGTATACCAGGATGCCACTGGAATTAGAGTGATTAGATGGGAAGCAGGGACTGTACACAATCATATGAGAACAAGCAGAGGAGACTAGGGTAAGAAACAACCTGTGCACTGAGTAATGTGGGATGGGTGGTGGTGGAGACGTACCATGAAACCAAAGCCGTAGAGACAGGAGCTTGAAAATTTGATTTCACATGGGGTCAGCAAACTGGCCTACAGACCAAGTCTAATCCTCAGTCTATTTTTGTACACCCTGGGATTAAAGAATGATTTTTCTATCATTAAATGGTTATTAAAAACATAAGAAGAATATGCACCAGAGATGGTATACGGCCAAGAAAGCCTAAAATATTTGTTATCTGGTCCTTTACAGAAAAACTTCTGCTGATAGATGGTTTAAGTGAGTAGGATAATAACAGCAAAAAGCAATCACACCCACAGACATCGACATGTTCATATGCACACATGCACACACATGAAAATGCACATTACGGTACAGTACATACAACAAAACACAATTTTGTTGTAATCCAAAAATAGCAAACAAGTGTTGATGTCCCACAAAGCTTGTAAAATGGAAATTAATTCATTTTTATTATTTGGCAATTAAAGTAACCATAAATATATTTTTTGTAAGGTACTGTTTCAGTATTTTTTTGAAGAATGATTTTTCTTTTCTCTGGCGTCTGAAATATGGGTGTCTTACCCAGCCTCTTCTGTAATCATTCTGTTTGCCCTTGGACCTTTTCCTAATTATGAGAATTTTTCACCTCCTGAGAAGAGACTGCATAATGTGAATATATTTGAAAGATAATAACTTTGATTTGATCTCATTCAGTAATGTTCTTTGAAATATAGTCAGAATGCTCCAGAGCTGAAAGAGACCATCTCATCCAAATCTCTTGTTTTACTGAGAGAAAAATGGACATTAAGTAATTTATTATATCTGGGGTCTTAAAATAAGCCAAGTCCAGAGTGAGACCCAGAAATTCTGGTTCCAAGTTTTCTCACATTGCTTTTAAGGCATGGTATTGTTTCTCTAAACTCCTAGAGGGCAGAACATATCTGTTTTTCCTCTCTTGCCAGTGTGCAGCCCATGGCCTGGCACATAGTTGGCACTAATGTGTATATTGAATAAATGATTTTTATTGTGTATTGATAATCATGGACAACATTTATTCTGTGCTTACCACTTGCCAGTTACTATGCCAAACACTTTTACATGCATTATATCATTTGACCCTCACAACACCTTAAGAGTAGGTTTTATTACTATTTCTATTTTACAGATGAGGGAAGTTAGGCACAGAGAAGTGAAATGATTTGTCCCGAGTCACACAGCTAGGAAGTTGTGAGATTTGACTTTGAATGGAGGTCTTAAGCAAGCCAGTGTTTTAATCACCACCCTAAATGAGTGCTGAGAACCAGAGAAAACACCAATTCTGAAATTACGTGGAAATGCTAAGCCTGTGCACTTACACATCAAAATACAATTTTCTACCCTGTCTTTACTCAACAAATGAAGCCCAGTGAACAGGACCCTCAGCTTGTTTTTTTGACTTTGCCTGGACTCCTTTTGTGGCTCCACACAATCAGCTAATCTCTCAAGTAACCCAGTTCCCCAAACCCACTGCATAGCCCTGCTTTTTGTGACACCCCCAGGGGGCCTCTAATTATCCCAGAGGGGTTTCATAAAGTTCCCCAAACAAATTTTAAATGTAATCTTTTTTAAAAAGAACGTATGCTTTACAAAACCTGTAGGAGGATATACGGGATTTCCTTCAAACAAAACAAAACAAATGAAAACAGTTTTTATAGTCTCAGAGTGCACGCCGAATGTAAGGGGATGCAGCTCCATCTGCTGGACAGCAAACGCTCTAATAATAATTGTGATTCAATATTGATAATGGGGGCTGTTTGTAGTCTGCAGCCTTTCTCATGGTCTATCCTAAATATTCCTTTTTTGTAAATAACAAAAATACATGGCCATTGTCAAAAATGTGTAAAACACAGAAAAAATGACCACGAATGTTATAATAAGCACCTATAATCTCACCTCTCTGAAATACCTACCACATTAACAGTTTTTCCTTTTGTTTCCATGCATCTATGTTTTTAACCCAGGTGAGAACATATACATACAGTGATATATCATCTTTGTATTTCCAAACATTATAAAGGTTTTCCAAGACATTTAACAGTCATCATAGGCACAATTTTTTTATTTTTATTTTTATTTATTTTTTTATTTTGAGATGGAGTTTCACTCCTGTCACCCAGGCTGGAATGCAATGGCACGATCTCGGCTCACCGCAACCTCCACCTCCTGAGTTTAAGTGATTCTCCCATAGGCACAATTTTTAATAGCTGCACACTATTCTAAGATTATACAATAATGTATTTACCCAAATCCCCATTGGTTGAACATTTAGGTTGACTGACAATGTGGTTATTATAAATGGGCATCTCTTTGCATAAATTTTGACTGGACCTCAGCTTACTCCCTGAGAAGTGATTGTTATTATATTAACAGTGAAACTACAGGTCAAGGGTAAGACTACATTTTAGCTCCTGAAATATGTTGTCAAATTGCATTCCATGAAGACTCCATCAGTTGATACTCCCATCATCAACGTATGAATCCCTTTCTTATGCTACTCTGGCTAACACAGAGTATTGTCTTTTTTTTTTCTTTGTTAATTAATAGGTGAAAATTAGGCTCTTGTTTCCATTAGCATTTTTGATTACTAGTGCAGGTGAACATTTACTCATATGTTTATTAGCCATTCATTCACTTTCCTCTTTTGTGACTTTTTAATGTCATTTTCCACTGAAAGCCTTTGGAGTTTCTCATTATTTTGTTTGTGCTCTTCAGATATTCAAGACATTATATTTTTGTCTCATATATATGACAAATCTTTTTCCAAGTTTGTTCTTTGTCTTATTATATTTGACATGTAGAAGCTTTTCATTTTATATAGTCAGATATTTAAATAGTTTCTTTTATGATTTTTCTTCTATTGTTTTTAAGCTTAGCACCTCTATACACAGGTGCAATAAATATTCACATCGTTGTGGTCTTAACTTTTGTCCCCATTTTTATTGTTTCCATTTTTATACACCTGAAACCAATGTTGATATAAAATATGAAATATGAGGATTTATTTTTTAAATCATCATTTACTATATTGTTCTTCTCTACCTTACTAAATTGTTAAATTATTGCCAGCATATATTTCACACAGCATTGTTCCTGTACTCTACAGAGAGTTGCAAAAGTAAAAATTTAGTGGTAACCTTTTAAATGGTTTGCATTTTGCTGACAAAAAGATTCTGGAATGCTGAGAAATCATAGGAACCATTTAAGAGTTTTGAATGGGGAGTTAATACAGTCATGCCTGTATTATTAAAACAAGGTGACCATCATATAACATAGAATGAGAGTCGTGCAGGCAGGGGAGAGTTTGGAGGCAGCCATGTCAGACACTTCACAGTTTTCTAAACAATTTATGCTTGCTTCTGAGTCTCATAGGCATCTTCCTCCTTGCCTTTTATTTTCTCAGTATCATCTCTTTAATCATTTTGGTATGTTCCAGGCACTGTGTTAGGCACTTTATATATGCTATCTCATTAACTCTGCCAAACCCCTAATTAGGTAGGTATTATCAACCCCCTTTTACAGATAAGGAAATTGAGGCTGAGAGATGTCATATAAGTTACTCAAGGTCCTATAGCTGGTGAGTTACAGGACACATAACTGAAACCCAGGGATTTAGGGAGAAACTTAAATAAATATAAAACACTTAAAACAGTGCCTGGCTTGATAAGTGTCATCAGACCTCACGAACTTAAGATTTTATATTAAAAGAACTTGCCGGCATCACCTTAACAAAATATCCCAGTAATTAAAGAAGGCTTATTCAAGCATACCTGTGAATAATTTTGTCCTCTGATGTTTGTGTAAAAAGGGCTTCAGCATGGCAGCCAAGAAACCTAGCTGCTAGCTCATCTTGTAGGGCTATGAAGTTATGTCACCGTGGGCAAATCACTTGACCATAAAGTTTCCTTGACTGCACAATGACAACAACAAAGGCAATCATGCCCCTACAGGGTTTTCAGTAAAATAAAAACAAATCTGAAATGCTTGGAAAAGTTTTAAATTCCACATGTTCTTATAGATTTCCCAATTAACAAATCAAAATTATTAGGCCATGAAAATGTCTATAGAAACAAACTACAATGAATAGTGAAAATGATCTCTGTGTTTTAACTTGTTTCATTTTTATTCTTCAAGAAGTCCAATTTTCTTTTCTTTTCTTTTCTTTTCTTTTTTTTTTTTTTTTTTTTTGAGATGGAGTCTCACTCTATGGCCCATGCTGGAGTGCAGTGATATAATCTCAACTCACAGCAACCTCCGTCTCCCGGGTTCAAGCAATTCTCCTGCCTCAGCCTCCCAAGTAGCTGGGCTTATAGGCATATGTCACTACACCCAGCTGATTTTTTTGTTTGTTTGTTTGTTTGTTTAATAGAAACAGGGTTTCACCATGTTGGCCAGGCTGGTTTCGAACTCCTGACCTCAAGTAATTGTGATCCGCCCATCTCAGCCTCCCAAAGTGCTAGAATTACAGGTGTGAGTCACCTTACCCGGCCCCAATTTTCAAACATACAAAAAGTAGAGAGAACAAGTAATGAGTCTCCATGGCCAGTCTCATAGCTTCAGTGATTATAAACTCTGCTATTATTGTTTCATATAGCCCCCAAATGTTTTATATTTCTGTAAATTTTAAAAAATCCAACACAGTATATGAATATGATTCTTTTTATGATTATAAAAATAATGGGGGAGTTTTATTTGATTTTCTCAAATGCTGAAGAAAAAGTTAATTTTAATACCTGGCAAATTCCAAGCAAATATTGATTTTACATGGTCTTGCTGCTTTTAAAATGTCTCAGAATAATGAATCTCTGATCTAAACAATACTTCGGTTTTTCAGTACAGGCCAATTTCAATTGTCTATGGAAGACAAGCTGGTGGGGGAAGGGAGCGCTCCACCTAGTCTATACAGAGGGCAGCATTTTATTTTTATAACAACTGTATATAACATCAAATATTTAGCTGGTTTAGTATATTAAACCAGTTTGACTTCAGGGTAATTATGACCAGAGATTTAACTATTCTTGACAAAGTGAATGAAGGTAAGAAGATTAATTATTAAGTTGGTACAAAAGTAATTGTGTTTTTTGCCATTGAAAGCAAAGGCAATTACTTTTGTGCCAACCTAAGAAGACATTTTTTAAAAAGAACAAGAACAGCCTATGCTGCCCACTAATAAATAAGGTAGGAACCTGTTTCTCTCTAAACGTGTGTACTTTAATTTTGTTTCCATACATCTGGTTTGCAAAAGCTCATTGAAATTCCATAATCCACAGCATAATAACAATGGCAGGGCAGGCATTAATGTACCTATTTGGACAAATGACAAAGTGAAAGAGGTCACACAACCTGGAGAGTGACAGCGCTAGGGACCAGGGCCTAGGTCTCTTGTTGTCTATGCCAGAAATGGCTCCCTATGTAAGCAAATTTACTGAAAAAGAATGAATTTCTTCATCTATTTTCATTCTCCCTGAGACTTAACACAGTACCTGTACTTTGTAGCAGCTCAGTCAATATTTCTTGCCTGTCAGACTATTTGCCAAATAATGGTAGAAAAGAAATATTACAAGTAGAAAAAAAAAAAAAAAAACAGGAGAAATTAGAAAAAATGTTAAAGAAATAGGAATGACAGTGACAAGCATAGCAAACGAAGAATAAGGAAGGAAAAAATGGAAACATGGAGGAAAAACATGTTAAACTGCAGTTAAGAATCATAAAACATATGCCAGAAAAAAATATTTGAAGGCCATGTACCAAAAAAACTGATGGTGGTGGTAATGACAACTGTGACTACTGTCACTTATGTTTACTAGGCTCTGCGGTAAGCCTATAGCCTTAGAATATTATTATCCTTATACAACAGATAAAGAAAGTGGGGCTCAGAGAGGTTAAGCAACTTGCCTAAGGATATAGGTTTAATAAGGATAGAGCTAGGATTCCTACCAAGACAGTCTGACTCAATTTTCCTATTTTTTTGTATATTTTCTGCATTCTGCCAATTTCCTGCAATGAGCACATATTACCTTTATGTTTTAATCCTGTAGCATGCACCATGTATAGAAATAATTTTGTCATTACATCATTAACTCTAGTTAATCACTATTTCTATTCATCATTTGTATGTCACCTCAATTAGACTGTTGAGAGCACTCCTCAGGCAGTGTCATGTTTTAATGCATATTATAGCTGCTCTATGAATATTTCTTAAATGAATGGATGATGGAGGGAAAAATGTGGGAATGTGAAGCAAACAACCACAAAAGAAAAACGGTTTAGGGAGGTGATGAAAGAGATACATAAGGAACAGAACAGGGGCACAGAAACCTATCATAATGATCACTAACAGCAGATATGCTTGGGACCTAGGTAATAAGACAAACGCATAACTATAAAGCAGGGTAAATAAGAAAACAAGCTAGCTACATAGAACCCTGTTCTGGTGACCTTGTACATGAGGATAAGAGATAACATGCATTAACAAAACATGCCAGTCACAGCAAAAATGGAGATTTTTTTTAAAGTTATGCTACTTTTAAAAAATTAAATCGAAAAATTTTTTCATAATACCTTATGAGAGAGGAAAGTACTAAAATTGCTTTCCTGGCAAAGCCTGTCCCTTCATCCAACAATTATCCTAAGATACTTGAGATCTCATCTCCATAAATTCAATAGGCAATTGGGGCCACTTTCTCTCTTAAGGCCAGATGTAAAAACAGAAATTACAGTCATTTCCTTTATTGCAGAAATTAGCTGGCCAGTTGAAAGCCACCTGCACGCATTAATTCACATCATCAGAGGTTGGCATCTAGAAGGCTCAAGGCCCTTCCGCCTCTGCCACATACTTCACCCACACAGAGGCCAAGTTCAGATAACCAAAGGTGAAGCCTAAGTTTCCAGTTGGGTCATGTTATGAGGTGGTGGTCTCTTTGTAGCTCCTGCTGGCTTGGGAGTTAAAGAATAACAATTTTTGTTTTCATAGTAACACATACACATAAACATGAAATAATATTGAGGCATGGCATAGCAAATAACAGCAGTCTCCTACCCCAGCATTCCCCATCACCCTCCCAAGAAGCAATAGCAGCTGTTTCTTCTGGTTTCCACATTATATTATCTAAATCATACACCTAAATAGCTATTTATTGATTGATGTTAGATACTATCTATTGATTTTCTTTTACAGTAGTTGACAATTTAGCTTTCTTATATTTCCCCACACTGCACTCCCAGATTCATCAGTTTCCTTAAAATCTCTATTACAATCCTTGATTAAATCATCGGCCAGGTCCACACAATTATGAGTATGTAACTATTGTTTACTGCTAAGCAAAGTAGTAGGTTATTGTTAGTCTTAGCATATGATCATTAGTCTTTCATTTTTTCTGAGGTTAATAATGGCTTCAGTATTTTATTATTTGAGATTTCAATATTTCTAATGCTTTCTTCCCCCAGGAATTCTAACAGTTCTGTAAAGTATCTATTAATAATTTTTCCAAACACTCTGATTCATCTAAAAAAATCTTTTGCTTCCATATTCCCCCTAAAGATTGCCTATTTGCAGCTCCCTGTTCCCCTGCTACAAACTAGGCCAGTTATTCTCATGGCCTTGAACAGGATTGTTTTCCTGGGACTCTCCCTTCCCATCCCTTGGAGTTAGTCTTTGTTTCTTGGATCTTACCCTATGTCTTTCTTTTTCTTGGCTTATTCCTTCATTTTAGTAGAGCAAAACCTCCAACTGCTTCCAGAAGAATTCATAGAAGAAATTTTTTGAGACCTTGCATATTTTACTCTAACATTCAACATTAGCATGTTTGGATTGCCGTAGAATTTCAAGATGAAGATAATTTTCCATAAAAAATAGACATTTTTAGTCAACTGATTTTTGACAAGGGTGCCAAGACCCTTCAGTGTGGAAAGTGTAGTCTTTTTTTTTTTTTTTTTTTTTTTTTTTTAGAGAGAGAGAGAGAACCAGGAGAGAATCCAGGAAGATGGAATCCAGGAGAGGAAAGCAGCTTCCACACTGAGTAGAAAGTAATAGAGAGAGATGGAGTTTAGGAGGGGAAGACAGGCTTCCACAAGAGAGTGTGAAAGGGGACCCCAGAGGGGAAATCCAGGAAAGAGAAAGACGGCTTCTACGAGAGTGTTCGTGGAAGAGGATCCAAACATGGAGTCCCGGAAAGAGTAGTCTTTTCAACGAACAGTTCTGAGGCACCTGGATATGCACAAGCAAAAGAATGAAGCTGGACCCTTAACTCACACTATACACATAAACTCCATATGAATCAATAACCCAAATGTCTCATCTAAAACTCTGAAGTTTTGAAACCATTAGAAGAAAATATTGGTATAAATCTTCATGACTTTAGATTCAGTTAGATATAATACCTAAAAAGCACAAGTGCCCAAAGGAACTTCAACAACATTAGAAGCTTTTATACTTGTAAGGAAACTATCAAGAAAGTGAAAGACAACCATAGAATAGGAGAAAATATTTACAAATATAACTGATATGGGACTTTTATATAGAATACATAATAATACTTACAATTCAATAATAAAAAGACAAATTAATTAAAAATGAGCAAATGATCTCAATAGACATTTCTCCAAGGAAGACATGCAAATCGCCAAAAAGCAGATGAAAAGAAGTGTATCATCATTGTCATTAGGGAAATGTAAATCAAAACCAAAATGAGATACCACTTCACACCCACTTGGATGGCTAAAATTTTTTAAAAGGAAAAAACAAGTGTTAGCAAAGATGTGAAGATATTAGAATCATTGTATATTGCTGGTAGGAAGAAAAAATGGTACAGCTGATGTGGAAAAGATTTTGGCACTTCCTCAATAATTTTAAGATGAAGTTACCATATGATGTAGTATTTCCGTTTATAGGTATATCTCCAAGATAATTGAAAACATACATGTACATTAAAATGTGTACGCAAATGCTCATAGCAGTACTATTCATAATAGCCAAAAAGTACAAGCAACCCAAATGTCCACCAACTGATAAAATGAATAAACAAAGTAGGGCATATCTACCCAATAAGATATTGCTCAGCCACAACAACAAAAAAAAATGAAGTAATACATGCTACGACATGGATGAACCTTAAAAACATTGTGCTGAGTGATTATTTACAATAGCAAAGACTTGGAACCAACCCAAATGCCCATCAGTGATAGACTGGATAAAGAAAATCTGGTACATATACACCATGGAACACTATGCAGCCATAAAAAAGAATGAGTGCAAATCCAGTATCCCTCAAAAAAATTAAAAAAGAATGAGATCACGCCTTTGCAAGGGCATGGATAAGCTGGAAGCCATCATTCTCAGCAAACTAACATAGGAACAGAAAACCAAACACCGCATATTTTCACTCATAAGTGGGAGTTGAACAATGAGAACACATGGATGCAGGGAAGGGAACATCACACACCAGGGCCTGTTGGGGGTGGGGGGCAAGGGGTTGGAGAGCATTAAGACAAATACCTAATGTATGCGTGGCTTAAAACCCAGATGACGGGTTGATAGATGCAGCAATCCACCATGGCACATGTATACCTATGTAAAAAACCTGCATGTTCTGCACATGTATTTCAGAACTTAAAGTAAAATTAAATATATATTTATATGCTGAGTGAAGGAAGGAAGCCAAACATGAAAGGTCACAAATTGTATGATGTAATTTATATAAAATGTCCAGAATAGGCATTTTCTGGACAGGCAGAAAGTAGATTAGTGGTTGCAAGGGAATGGAGGCAAGTGGGAGTTGGCAGGGATTGCTAATAATGATGAGATTTCTTTTAGGGTGATAAAAATGCTCTGTAATTAGATAGTGGTGATAACATAACTGCAATATACTAAAACCATTAAACTGTACACTTTATTTATTTATGTATTTACTTAGAGACAAGGTCTTGCTCTGTTGTCCAGGCTGGAGTGCAGTGGCCCAATCACAGCTCACTGCAGCCTTGATCTCCTGGGCTCAAGTGATTCTCCTGCCTCAGCCTCCAGATTAGCTGGGACTACAGGCGTATGCCACCATGCCTAAGTGCTTGCTTCCTTCCTTCCTTCCTTCCTTCCTTTCTTTTCTTTCTTCTTTCTTTAGTGGAGCTGGGACTGCACCATGTTTCCCAGGCCGGTCTGGAACTCCTGGCCTCAAGCAATTCACCCACTGCAGGTCTCCCAAAGTGCTGGGATTACAGACATGAGCCACCATGCCTGGCCAGATTGTACACTTTAGATGGGTGAAATTTATGATATATATCTGGCTTCTTTCATTTAGTATAATGTATTTTTAAAGTAATGTAGGAACCAGGTGTGGTGGCTCACACCTGTAATCCCAGCACTTTATGAGTCTGAGACGGGTGGATCACTTGAGGCCACGAATTTGAGACCAGTCTGGCCAAAATAGTGAAACTCCTTCTCCATTAGAAATACAAAAAAGTAACCGGGCATGGTGAGATATGTATGTAATCCAAGCTACTTAGGAGACTGAGGCACAAGACTAACTGAAACCTGAGATGCAGAGGTTGCAGTGAGCTGAGATTGAGTCACTGCATTCCAGCCTGGGCAACAGAGCGAGACTCTGTCTCAAAATTAAAAAAAATATTTTTTTTCTTTTTTTTTTTTTATTGCATTATCATTCTCAGCAATCTGACACAAGAGCAGAAAATCAAACACCGTATATTCTCACTCATAGGCGGGTGTTGAACAATGAGAACACATGGACACAGGGAGGGGAGCACTACACACTGGGGTCCATTGGGGGGAAATGGGGGAGGGATGGGGGGTGGGGAGGTGGGAAAAAATATTTTTTCAATTTTAAAAAGTAATGTAGGTACTGGGAGGCCGAAGTGGGAGGATCACCCGAGCCTGGGAGGTGGAGGCTGCAGTGAGCCATGATTGCACCGCTACACTCCAGCCTGGGTGACAGAGTGAGACCCTGCAAGACTCTCAAAGAGTGATCAGGAAATCCTCAGATAGCCTGAGTTTTCACCAAAAGACAAAGGATAGACTACCTAACCTGAACAAACTTAAAATGATGGGAGACAAAAATAAAGTTGCTTTTACAATTACAAATACATAAACACAGTCACAAATATAAATAAAACAAGAGAGGTAATAACAGCCAAAGAAAAGGTTTAACAGAAATTGTGAAGACAGTTTCGGGCTGGAGGAGAGGGAATGGAGTGCTCAGAGGGCACTATAGCCCAGGCGTCTGCAGAGGCAAAAAGCAGTAGGTAAATTAGTCACCCTGTAGAACATGGAGTGACTCGGAATTTGAAGGCATGGGATACACTGGAAAACAGGAGTAACGCACAGGGTTCAAAATAGAAAAGGATAGTTAAAAGTCAGAATACAAATAATGGACATGTCAGATATCTTTCCCCAACTTCACAGCCTGGCAACATTCCTAACCAACCCCTACATCGGAAAGACCTAAAATTTATTTTCTGGTGACAAACAAGAAAAGGTACAGAGTGGAACAAAAGTGCAGAGGGCTGGTATAAGTCCCAAGCTTCCAAATGGAGAAGGGGGTCGGGGGCTGGGGGAGGGACAGAGGGAGGTGGGGAGGTCGGGGAGGGATAACACTGGGAGAAATGCCTGATGTAGGTGACAGGGGTATGGAGACAGCAAGCCACCATGGTATGTGTGTACCTATGCAACAATTCTGCTAGATCTGCACATGTGCCCAGGACTTAAAGTACAATTAAAAAAAATAGATCTCAAGGCAAAAACTATAAGAAGAGACAAAAAATTAATTATGCAATGATTAAGAGGTCAATGTAGCAACAGGATATACTGATTGTAAATACATATGCACCTGACACTGGACCACCTATGCATATAAAGCAAATACTATCAGAGCTAAAGAGAGAGATTTTCTAGTTTGTGCATAGAGTGGTTTGTAATTGTCCCTAAAGGTTTTTTGTATTTCTGTGGTGTCAGTGGTAACATCCCCTTTGTCATTTCTGATTGTGTGTTTGGATATTTTCTCTTTTGTTCTTTATTAGTCTAGCTAGTGATCTATCAATCTTATTTATTCTTTAAGAAAACCAACTTATGGTTTTGTTGATCTTTTCTATGGTTTTTTACATCTCAGTTTCATTCAGTTCAGCTCTGATTTTGATTATTTCTTGTATTCTGCTAACTTTGGCGTTGGTTTGTTCTTGTTTTCTTAGTTCCTCTTTGTGTGATACTAGGTTGTAAATTTGAGATCTTTCTAACCTTTTTGTTGGGTGTTTAGTTCTATAAACTTCCCTCTTAACACTGCTCTAGCTGTGTCCCAGACATTCTGGCATGTTGTATATTTGTTTTCATTAGTTTCAGAGAATTTGATTTCTGCCTTAATTTCATTAATTATCCAAAAGTCATTCAGGAGCAGATTGCTTAATTTCCACGTAACTGTATGGTTTTGAGTGATGTTCTTAGTATTAATTTCTTTATCCTTCCTTTCTCTCTCTTTCTTTCTCTTTTTATCTTCCTTCCTTTCTTTCTCTCTTTCTCTCTTTCATTCATTCATTCATTCATTTTTCATTTGACAGAGTCTTGCTCTGTCACCCAGGCTGGAGTGCAGTGGTGCAATTATGGCTCACTGCAACCTCAACCTACCAGACTTAAGTGATCCTCCCACTTCAGCCTCCTGAGTAGCTAGAACTGCAGGTATATGCCACCATGCCCAGATAATTTTTGTATTTTTCACAGAAACAGAGTTTCACCTTGTTGCCCAGGCCAGTCTCAAACTCCTGGGCTTCAGTGATCCACCCACCTCAACCTTCCAAAGTGCTGAGAATGCAGTTGTGAGCCACTGTGCCTGGCCCTTAGTATTGATTTCTATGTTTATTTCCCTGTCATCTGAGAGTGCAGTTGGTACAATTTTGATTCTTTTCAACTTGCTAACAATTGATTTATGGCTTAGTGTGTGGTCGATCTTATAGTATGTGCCATGTGCAGATAAGAAGAATGTATATTCTGTTGCTTTTGTGTGGAGAGTTCTGTAAATGTCTGTTAGGTTCATTTGGTCAAGTGTCAAGTTCAGGTCCCAAATATTTTTATTAGTATTCTACCTCCATGATCTGTTTAATACTTTCAGTTGGGTGTTGAAGTCTCCCACTATTATTGGGTGGTTATCTAAGTCTCTTCATAGGTCTCCAAGAACTTATTTTATAAATCTGGCTGCTCCTGTGATGAGTTCGTATATATTTAGGACAGTTAAGTCTTCTTGTTGAATTGAATCCTTTACCATTATGTAATTCTCTTCTTTGTCTTTTTTTTTAAATTATTACTGATTTAAAATCTGTTCTTTTTCTGAAATTAGAATAGCAACCTTTATTTTTTTTTCATTTGCTTAGTTGATTTTTCTTTATCACTTTACTTTGAGCCTATGGGTGTCATTGCATGTAAGACGGTTCCCTTGAAGACAGCATATAGTTGTGTTTGTTTCTTTATCCAATTTGCCACTATGTGCCTTTTAATTGGGGCATATAGACCATTTACAGTCAAGGTTTTGATATGTGTGAATTTGATCCTATCAACATGTTGTTAGCTGGTTATTTTGCAGACTTGATTGTGTAGTTGCTTTATAGTACTAATGGCCTATGTACTCAAGTGTGTTTTGTGGTAGCCAGTAATAGTCTTTCCTTTACATATTTAGCACTCCCTTAAAGATCTCTTGTAAGGCAAGTCTGGAGATAACAAATTCCCTTTGCATTTCCTTGTCTGAAAAGGATCTTATTTTTCCTTCACTTATGAAGCATAGTTTGGCTGGGTTTTAAATCCTTGGTTGAAATTTCTTTCAGAATGCCAAATATAGGCCCCAATCTCTTCTGGTTTGTACAGTTTCCTTTTTTTCTGGAGTGACTGGTTCTTTGAAATAAGGCAATGTTCAGTATCAAAACAGTTGCCACAAAGAGACCACATCAAAAGAGAGCTTGCGGTGGAGAGGCCATGAGGAATCCACTAGAACTTGGTATGAAGATGTTGCATCCACTGGCAAGTCAGAATCATCAGAATTTAGAGACTCAATGACCCGACTTTCAAAAGAGTCTTGCCACACATCCCCATTCCAACTTACAGGATCCCATTCTTTGCCAATCAATGTCCTCACTTTAGTAGGAGACATCCTACAAGACTGAGAGTTCAACTTATATTGTAATTCAGCCAGTTGTAGGATGAGATTCTGTATTTGATTTCTGGTAATCTCAGCCATGTGGCTACAGAAAATAAGGGTCTTCTTCAGGGCACACATAGAAGCTTTTAGATCATTTATATGATACTTGAGCTAGAAGTTCAAATCCCTGGACTAGTGCTTTTTTTGTTGTTTGTTTAATCATTTTGTTCAGCGAAAGAAGAAATCAGTTGATCTCATTATATTTGTTAGATTTCCAAAAATGTTCAAATGTATCATATTCTTTTTTGTAATTGCATTTTAGGTTTTGGGGTACATTTGAAGAACATGCAAGATAGTTGCATAGGTACACACATGGCAGTGTGATTTGCTGCCTTCCTCCCCTTCACCTATATCTGGCATTTCTGCCCATGCTGTCTCTCCCCAACTCCCCACCCCCCACTGTCCGTCCCCTATTTCTCCCCAACAGACCCAAGTGTATAGTGCTCCCCTCCCTGTGTCCGTGTGTTCTCAATGTTCAAAATGTATCATATTCATAGTCACTCAGCTCCTAACTTCTTTTTTTTAAAGTTAATTGTTAATTTTTATGGGTACATAATAGGTGTTTATATTTACAGGGTACATGTGATTCCTTTTTTTCTCAAATGGCTTTGGCTATTCTCAGTCTTTTGTTTTTCCATATATATTTTATAATTTATTTTTCTATTTCTGTGACGAATATCACTGGTATTTTGTTTGTTTGTTTGAGATGGAGCTGTGCTCTGTTGCCCAGGCTGGAGTGGAGTGGCACAATCTCAGTTTACTACAACCTTTGACTCCCAGGTTCAAGCAATTCTGCAGCCTCAGCCTCCCTAGTAACTGGGACTACATGCACCTGCCACCACACCTGGCTAATTTTTGTATTTTTATTAGAGATGGGAGTTTCACCGTGTTGGCCAAGCTGGTCGCGATCTCCTGACTTCAAGTGATATGCTCACCTCAGCCTCTCAAAGTGCTGCTATTGCAGGCATGAGCCACTGTGTCTGACATCATTGGTATTTTGATAGGGCTGAATTGAAACTACATTGCTTTGGGTAGCATGGACATTTTACCAACATTGATTCTTCCAGTCGATGAACAGGAGGAATATCATTTAATTTTTTGGTATGTCCTCTTCAATTGCTTGACTCAATGTTTTATAGTTTTCATTGTACGGATCTTTCACTTCTTTGATTGTTTATTCCGAGGTGTCTTATTTTCTGTGTAGATATTATAAATGAGATTACTTTCTTGATTTTATTTTCAGATTGCTCACTGTTGGTATACAAAAATGTCACTGATTTTTGTATGTTGATATTTTTAGCATTTGAAATATTATATATTTTTTCAACTTTTATTTTAGATTTAGGGGGTACACGTGTGAGTTTACTTGTGTATATTGTGTGATGCTGAGATGTGGAGTACAAATAATCCCATCACAAGGTACTGAGCACAATACCCAACAGTTTTCCAACACTCATTCACCTCCCTTCCACCCCCCATAGTAGTACCCAGTTTCTAATGTTGCCATCTTTATATTCATAAAACTCAGTGTTTAGCTCCCACTTATAAGTAAGAACATGTGGCATTTGGTTTTCCATTCCTCTATTAATTTGCTTAGAGAATAATGGCCTTCAGCTGCAGTCATGTTGCTGCAGAGAACGTGATTTCATTCTTTTTTATGGCTGCACAGTATCCCATGGCATATATACACCACATTTCATTTATCCAGTCTCCCACTGATGGGCACCTAGGTTGATTCTATGTCTATATTCTATTAATAATAGTTAATTGTGCTGTGATAAACATGCAAATGCATGTGTTAGTATGGCAGAATGATTTGTTTTCTTTGAGCTATATTCCCACTAATGAGATTGCTAGCTTGAATGACTGTTCTCTTTTAAGTTCTTTGAGAAATTGCCAAACTGCTTTCCACAGTGACAAAACTGATTTACGTTCCCACCAACAGTATATAAGCTTTCCCTTTTCTCAACAGCCTCACCAGCATGTTGTTTTTTGACTTGTTAATAATGGCCATTCTGACTGGTATGAATTGGTATCTCTCTGTGGTTTTGATTTGCATTTCTCTAATGATTAGTGATGTGAAGCATTTTTTCATGTTTGTTGGCTGCTTGTATGTCTTCTTTGGCAAAGTGTCTGTTCATGTGTTTTGCCCATTTTTTAATGGGGTTGTTTGTTTGTTTGGTTGGTTAGTTTTGAGACGGAGTTTTGCTTTTGTTGATCAAGCTGGAGTGCAATGGCACAATCTTGGCTCACTGCAACCTCCACCTCCAGGGTTCAAGCTATTCTGCCTCAGCCTCCCAAGTAGCTGGGATTATAGGCATGTACCAACACACTCAGGTGATTTTGTATTTTTAGTAGAGACAGGGCTTCACCATGTTGGTCAGGCTGGTCTCGAACTCCTGACCTCAGGCAATCCACCCTCCTCAGCCTCCCAAAGTGCTGGGATTACAGGTATGAGCCACCTTGCCCAGCCTTGTTTTTCATTTGTTCAAGTGTTTAAGTTCCTTATAGATTCTGGACATTAGACCTTTTTTGGTAAATAGTTTGCAAATGTTTTCTCCCATTTTGTAGATTGTCTGTTTCTCTGTTGAGAGTTTGTTTTGCTGTGCAAAGCTCTTTAGTTTATTAGGTCCCACTTGTCAATTTTTGTTTCTGTTGCAGTTGCTTTTGAAGACTTAGTCATAAATTCTTTCCTAAGGCTGATTTCCAGAATTGTGCTTCCTAGAGTTTCTTCTATGATTCTAATAGTTTGAGGTCTTACATTTAAATCTTCAATCCATCTTGAGTTAATATTTGTATATGGTGAAAAGTAGCAATCCAATTTCATTCTTCTGCATATGGCTAGCCAGCTATCCAAGCACCATTTTTTGAACAGGAAGTCCTGCCCCTATTCATTCTTACAATGCAAGCAAGGTTGGTTCAACATACTTAAGTCTGTAAATGTAATTCCACCATGTAAACAGAATTAATAACAAAAACCACTTGATCCTCTCAATAGATGTGGGAAGAGGCTTCAATAAAATCTAACATTCCTTCATGATAAAAACCCTCAGGAAACTAAGCACAAAGGAACATACCTCAAAATAAGAAGAGCCATCTAATGACAAACCCATAGCCAACATCATACTGAACAGGCAAAAACTGGAAGCATTCCCCTTGAGAACTAGAACAAGACAAGGATGTGCACTCTCACCACTCCTATTCACATAGTCCTGGAAGTGCTAGCCAGAGCAATCAGACAAGAGAAAGAGATAAAAAGCATTCAGATGAGAGAAGAAAAGTTGAAACTACCTCTCTTCCTGGCTGATATGATCTCATACCTAGAAAACCCTAAAGATTCTGCCAAAAGGCTTCTGGAACTAACAAATGACTCCAGTAAAGTTTTAGGATACAAAATCAGTGTACAAAAATCAGTAGTATTTCTATACATGTGTAACATCCAAGTTGAGAGCCAAATCAAGAATGCAACCCCAAGTACAATAGCCATAAAAAAAAAGAATAAAATAGGAATACATCTAACCAAAGAGGTGAAAGATCACTACAAGGAAAACTACATGACACTGCTAGGGGAAATCATACGTGACACAAATGAGAAAACATTATATGCTCATGAATGGAAAGAATCAATATCATTAAAATTGCCATATTGCCCATAGCAATATACAGATTCAACACTATTTCTATCAAACTACCAACATCAGTTGGATTAAGGGCAGATTAAGTCCAGTTAAGTCTTTGTTGATTTTCTGCCTAGAATATCTGTCCAATGCTGAAGATTGGTTGTTGAGGTCTCCAGCTATTATTGTATTGGAGTCTCTCACTTTAGCCCTAATAAAATTTGCTTTATATATCTGGGTGCTCCAGTGTTAGGTGCAGGCACATTTACAATTGTTATAGCCTCCTGTAGAATTGACATTTTTATCATTATATAATGATCTTCTTTGACTCTTTTTATAGTTTTTGACTTGAAATCTATTTTATCTGATATAAGTATAGTTACTTCTGTTCTATTCAGGTTTCCATTCACAGGAAATATGTTTTTCCATCTCTTGTTTTCTGTCTGTGCATGTCTTTATAGGTAAAGTGAGATTCTTTTTGGCAGCATGTAATTGAGTCTTATTGTTGTTGTTATTTTTTAATCCATTCAGCCACTCTGTGTCTTTTGACTGGACAATTTACATTTACATTCAGTGTTATTATTGATAATTAAAGACTACTGCTATTTTATTATTTGTTTTCTGATTGTTTTGTGATTTTCTCCTTCCTTCCATCTTCCTTTGTGTAAAAGCATTTTTCTCTGGTGTTACTTTTGGTTTCTTGTTTTTCACTTATTTTTGGTGTATCTGTTGGAGATTTTTTGATTTGAGGTTACCATGAGGCCTGCAAATAACATCTTATAACTCATTATTTTAAACTGATGACAACTTAACTCTGACTACAAAAAAACACAAACAAGCAAAGAGAAAGCTAATAAAAACTCTACACTTTTTCTCTACTTCTCCCACTTTTAACTTTTTGTTATTTCTATTTATACCTTTTATACTGTCTGTTTCTTAAAAAGTTGTTGTACTTATTATTTTTGATAGGTTTGTCTTTTAGTCTTCTCACTCAAGATATGTGTAATTGATACACTGCAATTACAGTGTTAGAGTCTTCTGTATTTGTCTGTCCTTACTGTAACCAGCAAGCTTTGTGCCTTTCAATGATTTCTTATTGGTCCTTAACATCCATTTCTTTCAGCCTGTAAAACTTCCTTTAGCATTTTTTGTAGGACAGGCCTGGTGTTGACAAAATCCCTTAGATTTTATTTGTTGTGGAAAGTCTGTATTTCTCCTTCATGATTGAAAGTTATTTATACTGGATGTAATATTCTAGGTAAACATTTTTTTCCTTCAGAACTTTGAATATGTCATACTACTCTCTCCTGGCCTATAAGGTCTCCAAGGTCTCCACTGAGAAGTCTGCTGACAGACCTACTAGAACTCATTTATAGGCTATTTATTTTCTTTTGCTACTTTTAGGATTCTTTTTTATCCTTGATTCTTAGGAGTGTGGTTACTAAATGTCTTGAAGTAGTCTTATTTGGATTAAATCTGCTTGGTGTTCTATGACTTTCTCATATTTGATATATTTTTCTCTAGGTTTGGAAAGTTTGCTGTTATTTCTTTGAATAAATGTTCTAACCTAATCTCTCTTTCTCTGTTATTTCTTTGAATAAATTTTCTAACCTAATCTCTCTCTCCCTGTCTCTCTCTCTCTCCTCTCTCTCTCCTCTCTCTCTTACTGTCTCCCTCCCTCCCTCCTCTTAAAGGTCAGTAACTCTTAGATTTGCCCATTTGAGGCTAATTTCTAGATCTTGTAAGTGTGCTTCATTCTTTTTAATTCTTATATCTTTTTTCTCCTCTGTGCATTTCATATAGGCTGTCTTCAAGCTTACAAAATCTTTCTTCTGCTTGGTTAATTCTGCTGTTGAGAGACTGATGCATTATTTATTTGAGACAGGGTCTTGCTCTGTCACCCAGGCTAGAGTGTAGTGGCATGATCTCGGCTCACTGCAACCTCTGCCTCCCATGTTCAAGTGATTCTCCTGCCTCAGCCTCCTGAGTAGCTGGGACTACAGGTGCATGCCACCACATCTGGCTTTTTTTTTTTTTTTTTTTTTTTTTTTTTTTTTTTTTTGTAGACACAGGGTTTCACCACGTTGGCCGGGCTGGTCTTGAATTCCTGACCTCAAGTGATCTGCATGCCTCAGCCTCCCAAATTACTGGGAGTATAGGCGTGAGCCACCATGCCCAGCCATCTGATGCATTTTTTAGTTTCTCAATTGAATTTTTTAGCTCCAGAATTTCTGCTTGATTTTTTAAATAATTTCAATCTCTTTGTTAAATTTTTGTTCTAGGACTCTGAATTCTTTTTCTGTGTTATCCTGAAGTTCACTAAGCTTCCTCAAAACAGCTATTTTGAATTCTGTCTGAAAGGTAACATATCTCTGCCACCCCAGTATTGGTCACTGGTGTTTAATGCATTTGGTGAGGTCAAGTTTTCCTGAATGTTCTTGATACTTGTGAATGTTCATCAGTGTCTGAGCATTGAAGACTTAGGTATTTACTCTAATCTTCACAGTTTGGGCTTACTTGTCTTGTCTTCTTGAGAAGGCTTTCCATGTATTCAAAGCAAATGGAGTGTTATGACCTAAGTCTTTGGTCACTGCAGCCATATCTGCACTAGTGGAGGCTCCAAAGCCCAGTAGCACTGCAACTCTTGTATACTCCTCATAGATGTATTGTTTTAGTGGGCTTGGCTAAGATCTGTGAAAATTCCTGAATTACCAGGCAGTTTCTTGTATTCTTCCCTTACTTTCTCCCAAAGAAACAGTCTCTCTCCATACTTGGCTGTCTGGAGTTGAAGGAGGAGTGATGCAAGCACTCCCACTGCTACCACAGCTGGGACTGTGCTGGGGTTACACCTGAAGCCAGCATTGTACTGGGTCTCATCCAAGGCCAATGGAAACTACTTCCTGGCTACTGCTGATGTTTATTGAAGGCCCAAGGGCTCTTCAGTCAGCAGGTGGTGAATCTTACCAGAGATGAGTCCTTTCATTCAAGGTAGCAAGTTTCTTTCTAGCCCAGGGTGAGTATACCAATGTCACCCAGGAGCTAGGGCCTGGAATTGGGGGACTTCAGGACTCTGCTTGGTACTTTATTTTACTGTGGCTGAGCTGGTATCCAAATTGCTAAACAAAGTCGTCTTTACTATTCCCTCTCCTTTCTGCAAGCAAAAGCAGTCTCTCCCCAAGCTACACAGCTTGGAGTTGGGGTAGGAGTGATGTAAGCATTTCCTTGGCTGCTCCAGCTGGTGTCTCCCTGGGTCACTTGTGCCCAAGTCCACTGACTCTGAGCCCAGCACAGCAGCAGGACTTGTCCAGGGACTGTGGTCCTTCTTGTGGCCTACACTGCCTTTCAGATTTCTTCAGAACCCCAGGGCACTTTAGTTCACCACTGATGGGGCTAGTCAGAACTCAGTTCCCACTGGACTGTGGGATTGCCCTCTGACTGAGGCTGATCGAAATGCTCCCTCCATTGGCATAGACCAAATCCTTCTTCCCTATCTTGTGTTCTGCTGTGACAGGGTGGCCCTGAGTTCCAATGCAAAGTCCCACAGTCACTTTCCTCTCTCTCCCTGAAGGACACAGATTTTCTTTCTCTGTGCCACTGGAGAATGGGGAAGGGGTGATATAGGCAATGTAAGACTGTCTTTCATACTCTCTTCAGTGCCTCTTTCCTTCATATTAGATATTAAAACCAGGTACTGTGATTGCTCAACTTGTTTTTGGTTTTTATGAAAGTGCTTTCTTCCAGGGATAGTTGTTAAATTTAGTGTTCCTGTGGAGGGATGATTACTGGAGGGTTCTATTTGGCTGTCTTGCTCTACCTCCTCCTTCTTGCTTCTTCTAAGTTGTTGATTAGCAGTATCCAATTGAAATATTTTGCATTCTTCAGTTGCCAGATCATGCCATGTATTATCAGTGCTTTTGTTACTACTGGAAATGGTTATTAGCATCTTTAAATCTAATGAGATTAGACAGTCAATTCCAGAAACCATAGAACCAATCCACAAAACTCATCCTTAAAATTCTGTTTCTCTAAAACCACTCTGTACCAACTTTATTATTTTATATTTTCCAGAAAAACAAAACCAATATCTTTCTCTCAATATCCAGAGAGAGAGAGAGAGAGAGAGAGAGAGAGAGAGAGAGAGAGAAACATAGATAGAGATCAGATAGAAATAGACATATATATAGGGAGGTAGGTAGATTTACAATAAAAAATTGGGTCATGTGATTAGGGACAGTGAAAAGTTTAAGATCTGCACTTGGCAAGCTGGAGACCCACAAGAGCCAATGATATCCTCCAGTCTGAGGCCAAGTCTGAAAGACGGAGACCAATGGTCTAGCTGAAAGGTCAGACAGGGTGAATGAATTTTTTCTTAGTTAGCTTTTTATTCTATTCAGTCTCTCCACAGATTGGATGAGGTCCATCCATACTGGGGAAGGCAATCTGCTTTATTCACTCTGATTCAAATGCTGCTCTCATCCAGAAACACCCTCACAGAGATGCAAAGAAATAATATTTAACCAAAGATCTGGGCAGCCCATGGCCTAGTTAAGTTGACACATAAAATTAACCATCTTCTGCAGTGCAAAATTTTCAATTTTGGTGAAGTCCAACTTGTCAACGTTTTCTTATATAGATTGTTCTTTGGTGTTTTGTCTAAGACTCTTCATCTAGCCCTACTTCCCAAATATATTCTCGTATGTTTTCTGTAAAGTTTTAGAGTTTTATGTTTACATGTATATCCATGATCTATTTTATGTTAATTCTTGTATATGATGTGAGGTTTAGGGGGTTTAGTTTTTTCCCCTATGGTTAACCAATTGTGCTAGCAACATTGGTAGCAAAATCCATCTTTCCTTCATTGAATTGCTTTTGATTCTTCGTCAAAAACCAGTTGAACTGGGCAATTATTTCTTAGATATGGCACAAAAAAGAAAGCAAAAACAGTATCAATAGAATAATTATACTTGATCAAAATTTAAAACTTTTGTGCTTCAAAAAAGAGGCATATGAGCTAGAGCAAATCCCTTGAATAGGAGCTGGGTAAAATGAAGCTGACACCTACTGGGCTGCATTCCCAGACAGTTAAGGTATTCTAAGTCACAGGAAGAGATAGGAGATCAGCAAAAAATACAGGTCATAAAGACTTTGCTGATAAAACAGGTTGCAGTAAAGAAGTTGGCTAAAACCCACTAAAAACCAAGATGGCCACGAGAGTGACCTCTGGTCATCATCCTCACTGCTACACTCCCACTAGCGCCATGACAGTTTTCAAATGCCCATGGCAATGCCAGGAAGTTACCCGATAGGGTCTAAAAAGGAGATGCATGAATAATCCACCCGTTGTTTAGCATGTAATCAAGAAATAACCATAAAAATGAGCAACCAGCATCCCTCAGGCACTCTACAGATAGAACAACCATCTGAATTCCTTTACTTTCCTAATAAACTGGCTTTCACATTACCCTAAGGACTCACCCTGAATTCCTTCCTGCATGAGATCCAAGAACCCTCTCTTGGGGTCTGGATCAGGACCCCTTTCCTGTAACAAAAGGCACCATTGAAAAAGTGAAAAGATAGTTTACAGACTGGAAGAAAAAAATTGAAAATTATATATTTGGCAAGGGATTTGTATCCTGAATATAGACTACTTATAATTCAATAATAAAAAGACAAATAACCCAATTGAAAAATGAACAAAGAATTTCAGGACATTGCTTAAAAAAAAGACATGCAAATGACCAATAGACACATGAAAAGATGCTCACCATCATTTGTCACTAGGAAAATGGAAATCAAACTCCCAATGAGATAACAGTTCATACCCACTAATATTCCTAGAATCAAAAAGATAATTACAAGTGTTGGTGAGGATGTAGAGAAATTCAAACATTCACTGCTGGTGAGAATGTAAAATGATGCAGCTACTTTGTGAAACAGTTTGGCAGTTCTGCAAAAGTTAAATACAGAGGTACTGTATGACCCAGCAATTCTACTGTTAGATATACACACAAGATAAATCAAAACCTATGTCAACACAAAAACTTGTACACAAATACTCATAAGAGCACAATCCATAATAGCCAAAAGTGAAAACAACCCAAATGTCCATCAACTGATGAATGGATAAACAACATGGAATACTATGGAATCTTTTTTGGCCCTTCATTTTCTCTATCGTTTTCCGTTTCTTTTGATACTGAGTCTCACAGGGTCTTGCTCTGTCACCAGTCTGGAGTTCAGTGGTGGGATGTCAGCTCACTGCAACCTCTGCCTCTCAGGTTCAAGCAATTCCCCTGCCTCAGCCTCCCAAGTAGCTGGGACTATAGGCATACACCACCACCCCTGGTTAATTTTTGTATTTTTAGTAGAAACGGGGTTTCCCATGTTGGCCAGGCTGGTCTCAAACTCCTGACCTCAGGCGATCCACCTGCCTCAGCCTCCCAAAGTGCTGGGATTACAGGCGTGAGCCACTGTGCCTAGCCTGTTTTCCTATTTTCAACTGCATTTATTTCTGCTCTTTTTATTTCTTTTCTTCTGCTTGCCTGGGGCTTATTTTGCTCTTCTTTCTTTAGGTGTTTTTTGTTTTTTTTTTTTTTTTTTTTTTTGAGGTAGTCACTTAGATTATTGATTTGAAGTCCTTCCTCCTTTCTGTTGTATTTAGTGCCATAAATTTCTCTCTCAACAACTCTGTATAGATCTTTTTGATTTTCATTTTGTGATACTGCGGCATTTTATGAAATTCCTACTTTAATAGCGCCCTCTTCTGTCAGCATAACAAAGTCCAGATATTTAGTCAATTTGTGCTTTTGTTTTGGTAGTAAGGAAGGGGGGTTTTCTGTTCTCTGATTTTCTGGTTCTTTCTCATCTTGTTGAAGACAAATTTTGATCTTTTGCTTTTTTCCCCATCACCACTCAATTGCCAAAGCATTCTTCATTACGTTTTTATCTTTTTTTCCCCCAGAGGCTAATTGTTTCAAAGACTGCCCCTTCAAATCACATATACTTTTAGATCGTTTCCCTGTGGTCCATATACTCTGATATATGACACTTTTTTTAAAAAATTTAGAGTAAATGTACTCTTTCTGGTGGTGGTTTTACCTATCTTTTGGCCCTTTAGCTATCTTCCCTCTTCTGTTTTTCCCTCAGATTTATTCAGTCGGCCTTGCTGGCGATAATACCTCATGGCAGGGTGAATAGGAAGAATGAAAAGCATGAGAAGCAACACACTATGATTTGGTGTTATTTCTCCTTTTACTTACAGTTATTTTGAATTTCGGGTGTTCTTTCTCTTCACATTATTGTCAGAGTATGGCTGTGCATAGTTTTGTTTTTCTCTTGTTATTCTATATTGATTTTGGAGGGATATTGGGAGATTGGGACCTTTGTGGCTGCCATCATTGTTAGCTACCCAGAAGTTCCCCATTAATACAGAATTCTAAAGATAGACAGATGCTATTTCCGGTGACTAGGTGTTTATTGACATAAATATGTATTAACTTCTGGTAAAAATTGATAATGCGTTAAAAACGATGTTGGAAATAATGTTTCTAGTTCTAAATTAATGTTGCTCTTCTTTATCCTGTTTTTGACCTCAATGTTTCGTTTGGAAGACAAATCCCTCCTCTTTTCTTAACCAGTACCACTAAAAATGAAATGTCAATAATCTAATATGTAAATTATTTTGGTTTTTACCTCCAGAATAAAATGAAATCATGCAAATATCAAGGTCTCTGTGTTCTGACTTAATTAAAACATTTTGAGAATAAATTGCAGTGTACCTTATTTTAATTGAGAGCATTTGGCCAGGTTAGAAAAGACAAAAGTATTCAAGAGTTAGTGCCAATTTTCATCTTTTTAGATTCCAACCCCTCAACCTCCATAATTACCTTTGGAAAGACCTTACTTGATAGAGACATGACAGAGGAAAGCATTTTCCTTATGACATCTGCTTTTAGGTGTGGCTGTTTTAAGATTGAATACTTTCAAAATAAATGTTAATGCTCTTACTTACATGTGAGAGCTATAAAATTGGAACTTATGGAAGTAGGGAATAAAAAGTTAGATAACAGAGACTGGGAAGGATGTATTGGGGGAGGGGAAGGATAAAGGAGAGTGGGTTAAAGGATACAAACGTACAGTAAGATAGAAGGAATAAATTCAATGTTTACTAATAGAGTAGGATGACTATACTTAACAAAAACGTATTGTAGTCGGGTGATGGACACCTTGAATACCATGACTTGACCACTATGCATTATATACATGTAACAAAATTTATGTACCTTACATATTTACACAAATTAAAATAAATAAATAAATAAATAAATGTGGATAGATTAAGGTTTAATGGCAACGTTCTTTCATGCATCTTTTTCAGAAATTACGATATTGGATTGAATATAAGAGTGGTTAAGGAGTGAGAACCCCAATGCCAGAATGCCTATATAAAAATCTAAGTGCTACCATTGTCTAGGTGTGTGACCGAGCTACTGACAACCTCTATACTTCTATTTTCTCATCTAGAAAATGGAGGCAATAAGGGTACCTACCTCACGTAATAGTTGTGAGTAAATACATGTAATGTACTTAGAATAGTGCATGACATACAATAAACTCATGTATTTGCAATATTTATATATTAATACACATAATTTTTATAACAGTTTTAGCAATATCATCAATGGTTGTATCAGTAATCTATTAATGCACAATAAACTGCCACAATTTCACAACCTAAAATAACCCCCATTTGTTATCTGACTGTTTTTGTAGGTCAGGAACCTGGCCACTGCTTAACTGGATCGTCTGCTTCAGGGTCTCTACTGAGGCTACAATCAATGTGTTAACTAGAGCTTGATTCTCTTCTGAAGGTTGGCTGGGGAAAGATTTGCTTCCAGGCTCATGCAGTTGTTGGGGAAATTAAGTTCCTTGTGGTTTGTAAAACCAAAGTCCTTAGTTTCTATCTGGCTATGGGCTGGGGGCTGCCCCAAAATTCTTGCCACAGTGTCCTTCTCAACAAGACAACTTGCTTCTTCAAAGCCAATAAGGTAACAAGTCTGCTGGAAAAACAGAGATTACCATCTCTTGTAACTTAATCACAGAAGAGAAGTGATAACCCATCACCTGCACCATATACTCTTTTTTTTTGAGATGGGGTCTCACTGTTGCACAGAGTGCAGTAATGTGATCTCGGCTCACTGCAACCTTGGCCTCCTGGGTTCAAGCAATTCTCCTGCCTCAGCCTCCCAAGTAGCTGGGATTACAGGCACATGCCACCACATCTGGCTCAGTTTTGTATTTTTAGTAGAGATGCGTTTTCACCATGTTGGTCAGGCTGGTCTTGAACTCCTTACCTCCGTAAATTAATGTTGCTCCTCTTTATCCTGTTGTTCCGCCTGCCTTGGCCTCCCAAAGTACTGGGATTACAGGCATGAGCCATCACACCCGGCCAGCACCATACACTCTTAGTTAGAAATAAGTCACAAACCAGCCCACAGTCAAGGGGAATGACTACCTGGATGTAGGAATCACAGGAGGTAATCTTAAATGCCCATCATGATGTCTTAAAAAGGAAATCTCGAGATATTTAAGATTGATTTCGTAGTCAACTTACCCAAGTTTAAGTGCTGAGTGATTTTGGGCAGGTTACTTAATCTTTCTGAGCCTCAGTTTCTTCACCTATAACATAGAGTAATAATAGTACTGGGAAGATACTTTGGAAAGTGTTACATGTGAATATCTGTTCATCTATCTTGGTTTAAACTTAGTGAGTGCTTAATAAGTGTTAGTTAATGTTATTACAAAGCTAACAAAATGGGGGCCAGTAATGGTGGCTCACACCTACAATCCCAGCACTTTGGGAGGCTCAGGCAGCCAAATCACTTGAGCTTAGGACTTTGAGACCAGCCTGGGCCAAATGGCAAAACCTCAACTCCAAAAAAAAAAAAAAAAAAAAAGGAAAAATACAAAAATTAACTGGGTGTGGTGGCATGTGCCTGTATTCCCAGATACTCGGGAGGCTTGTATAGGAGGATCACATGAGCCTGGGAGGTCAAGGCTATAGTGAGTTGTGATCCTGCCACTGCACTCTAGCCTATATGACAAAGTGACACCCTGTCTCAAAAATAAACAAATAAAAGCTAACAAAATGGTATTTAGTTTAACAAGCTACTATAGGCAGGGCACGGTGGCTCACACCTGTAATCCCAGCACTTTGGAAGGCTGAGGCAGATGGATCACCTAAGGTCAGGAGTTCAAGACCAGCTTGGCCAACATGGCGAAACCCCACCTCTACTAACAATACAAAAATTAGCCGGGCCTGGTGGGATGTGCCTGTAATCCCATCTACTCAGGAGGCTGAGGCACGAGAATTGCTTGAACCTGGGAGACAGAGGTTGCAGTAAACCGAGATTGTGCCACTGCACTCCAGCCTGGGTGACAGAGTGAGACTCAGTGTCAAACAACAAAAGCAACAACAACAACAAAAAGCTACTGTATTTCATATATTACTAGTAAAAAGATGATCAGATAGAGCTTGGGAAAAATGAACATAAAGGGCTATCACAAAACTGTTACACTCCCTTGTTAATTATGCCCATTTGAAAAGTGTCACTTCTGTATAGACTCCCAGCTAGGTTTTGGTGTTTTTATAGTGCTTCTATGCTCACAATGAGATTAATAATGACAATTAGAACTCAACCCCCCACGAGCTATAATTCGACTACAATCAAGCCAGATCATCTGCTATGCCTATGTAAGACCTAATTGCAGAATTGGCACTTTTTCTTAATTTAACTATGCAATTATTGCAGTCCCTCTATAGGCCAGTCTTTTATTGAACACTGGGGGGAATACAGTCCCTGAGGTCAGGGAGCTCACAGTCTCCATGGAGTGTCAGGTAAACAGGGAATGATAGCAACATGGTACGATGCACACTGCAGCAGAAATTGGCATAAGGTACTATGGAGGCACAGAGGAAGAGCATTAACCCAAATGACAAGTGGGTAGGAAAGGATATTCCAGCAGGGAATATAAGAGGTGAAATAGAGACCATCTCTGTTCTCAGTCTTACAACTCATTGGGGAAGACAAATTCATGGAAAGCTAATAGAACTTTGCTTGTGATGAAATGCTGCAGGAGCCTAGGAAGGTGGATTCTGACTAGGGTAGAGGATGGTCAGTGAAGGGTTCACAGAGGAGAATCGAGCTGAGCCAGACTTTAAGGATGGGAAATTGTGTCAGTGTTTGTCTGGCCTTCTTCAAATTTTCTCCATTGCTACTTCCAGCATCAAGTGAGAATCATTTTATTTTTTTGTTAATCAGTCTTCATTATCCATAAGTGACCTAAAGAATAAGTCAGGCCAGGCGTGACGGCTCACGCCTGTAATTCCAACACGTTGGGAGGCCAAGACAGGCAGATCACCTGAGGTCAGGAGTTTGAAACCAGCCTGGCCAACACGGTGAAATCCCATCTCTAATAAAAATACAAAAATTAGCTGGGCGTGGTGGCAGGCGCCTGTAATCCCAGCTACTGGGGAGGCTGAGGCAGGAGAATCCCTTGAACCCGGGAGGCGGAGTTTGCAGTGAGCCAAGACTGCACCATTACACTCCAGTCTGGGTGACAGAGTGACACTCCATCTCAAAAAAAAAAAAAAATTCAAGTATTCTTACAAGTTTAAAAATTGAATAGTGTATGTCTGACCTTCATTTTTTCTATGCAATAATGTTTTTAAAAACTTACTCATGCTGATTAATGTAGCTGTAGTATTCATTCTAGTTCATTCATTTTCACAGCTCTGTAGCATTCCACTGTATAAGTAAATCACAGCTTGATTACCCATTCATCTACTGAGAGATAATTAGGTTGTTTCCACTTTTTTATATTTTGCTATTTTTTATTTATTTATTTTTGGGGGGGAGAGACACAAAGTCTCGCTCTGTTTCCAGGCCTGAGTGCAGTGGCGCGATCTTGGCTCACTACAACCAGTTCAAGCCATCCTCCTGCCTCAGCCTCCTGAGTAGCTGGGACCACAGGCGCACGCCACCATGCCTAGCTAGTAGAGACAGGGTTTCACCATGTTGGCCAGGATGATCTCTTGGCCTCAAGTGATCCGCCCGCCTCGGCCTCCCAAAATGCTGGGATTACAGGTGTGAGCCACTGCACCCAGCCATATTTTGCTATTACAAAGAGTACTGGAGAAAATGTTCTTGTGGCATGTTCCTTTGTGCCCACTTCTGAGAGTTTTCCTCAGGAAGACACTTAGGAATTGATTTGCTGGGCCACAAAGTATAAGCATTTTCAAATTTACTAGACTTGCCAAATTACTCTGCAAAGTACTTTCTCTGTTCTGAGCACTTTGTACCTATTAATATGTTGTATCCTCACAACAACCATAGGAAGAAAATACTGTATAAACTCCTTTTTACAGATGTGAAAACTGAAGCTAAGAGAAGTAAAGTGACATGCCCAAAGTCATACAGAATCAAGCGACAGAGCTTGCATTTGAATAGAAGCAGTCTAGTTCCAATTCCCATGCTTTTAACCACTATAGTGTTCTATCTCCTAATCCAACCTATTATTGTTTTCATTTGCATTTATTTTTCGCATTACTAATGAAGTTGAACATCTCTTCTTACCCCCCACCTTCTTTTATTGGCAGGAACGCTAAGCACTGTGGAAGCAGCGAGTACTGAAGGATAAAAAAAGCCACAGCCTTATCCTCAAGGGAAATAATTTTTTACAAAAGCCAGGCTTGGTTCATGGCCTCAGCAGAAAGTTTAGAAGACTACTGCAATCAGGCCAGGCGCGGTGGCTCACGCCTCTAATCCCAGCACTTTGGGAGGTCAAGGCAGTAGGATCACTTGAGCCCAGGCATTCGAGATCAGCCTGGTCAACATGGTGAAACGCTGTCTGTACTAAAAATATACAAAAAAAAAATAGCCAGACATGGTGGTGTGTGCCTGTAGCTCCAGCTAGTCAGGAGGCTGAGGTGGGAGCATCACCCGAGTCTGGGAATTTGAGGCTGCAGTGAGCTGTGATTGCACCACTGCACTTCAGCCTGGGCAATGGGAGTGAGAACCTGACTCAAAAAATAAATAAATAAATAAATAAAAGGAGGACTACTGCAATTAATGGACTAATTTGGAGGAGGAATATATTTTTTAAATTAGTTTTATTTTTTATTAAATAAAGAGACACACATTTTGTTTAAAGAGACAACTAGATCTATTAGATTTCTTAAGAAAAGCAACAGTTTGTTCTGCACATGTATCCCAGAACTTAAAGTAAAACAAAATTTTTTTAAACAAGTGAAAATCTCGTCCCATGGTGGCAAAGAAAGAAAGAGAGAGGAAAAAAAGAAAAAGAAAGAGAGAGAGGAAAAAAAGAGAAAGAAAGAAAGAGAAAGAAAAGAAAGGAAGAGAGAGAAAGAAAAGAAAGGAAGAGAGAGAAAGCAAAGCAAAGCAACAGTCCTTTCTCATCTTCTGCTCCCCAGATGCATCCACTTTCAGTTAGTTCTTTGAGATGACTATATTTCTATTTACATCTACATCTCCAAATGCCATGCTTGTATGAGTATGACTAGGGTTTACAGCTTGAAACATTTTTTAGATTGACCTTACACTATTGAAGATAGGATTTAGCCTCTGCACCTGTCTCTCTCTCTCTCTCTCTCCTTCTCTCTCACACACACATCCCATGACCCATCCATATGCTCTCAATATAGTTATACATTTAGATCAATATTCAATGTTTACACTATTGATTATATAAATACAATAGTCAACTTAGTCATGAAGGACATTATAATTATTTTCCATCTCCTTCACATTTTTTCCTAGCATTTTTAAAACTTACTTGATTTTCTATGTACTTGCCACCAACTCAACCCCAAACTCTCCTCCTGGTAATTTCATCTTCTTGAAGAAACCTCTCCCAGAACTTTCAGGACTGCTGCAATCTCAACTCATTGCTCTAGGTCTGCTGAACAGCTGTGATCCAGAGATCTCTTTTTACCATCATCCTAGAGAGTTTTGTTTTGTTTTGTTTCTTGAGACAGCATCTCACTCTGTCGCCCATGCTGGAGGGCAGTGGCAAGATCTCGGCTTACTGCAACCTCCACCTCCTGGGCTCAATCAATACTTCTGCCTCAGCCTCCTAAGTAGCTGGGATTACAGGCGCATGCCACCACACCTGGTGGATTCCTCAATGGAATATGCTTTTAGTAATACACATGAATTAAACAAATAACTATAACCAGAAAGAAAATGCAGTATAAATTTTCTCTATAAATCATTTTGCATATAGTTATCATAGTAAAAATCACAAGACAATTTTAAGAAAATTAAAACATAAAATGTAGGCAACTACTAAATTATGTAACTGATATAAAATTTTAGCATTTTGACTTTTATGTATTAAAATAATGAGCAATAAAAAGTACATTTCATGCTTGAATATATTGTTCAAATCCAGTAAAATATTTTATTTTCAAATGTAGTAAAACTGTCTTTGCCCCCCACATTTTACTCCTTAAATTTGACACTTTGTTTCACTGATCAGTCAAAGCAAGTGATTACACAGAACCACAGAGCTGAGGTAACTTCAGCTGTTCTTTGTCTTTACCTGGGTTCTGGGAATTTAGACCTTGATGTTGCTACCCACACCTACCCTAAATACATGTAGAAACACTGAAGCCCTTTTTCTTCCTGTCTGTGGGACAAAGTGTTGACTTGTCTTCATTTCCTTCTTAGTCCTCACCCGCTCCTTATCTCCCAGTGGCTAACTGTATACCTGTTGGTCTGGTGCCCAACCCTGGAGGACTCCGCCTCCCTCCCGTCTCACGTTTTTTCTTCCTTAACCACCCCCTACTACAGACAAACATCCACATCATCTTTTTGCATTGTGCTTATTTTATTGCATTCAACCTGGGTGAACACTGTTGCTCTCACATTTGGCCTTTATGTGATTGGTGATTCCCCAGAGCTGCCTATGGAGATGCTCTTGCTAGTTCTACGTTTCTGATCCAGGCTCTGCATTTACTGGCAGCAGAGATGGTTACTTGGGATGGCTTGACGTTGCCAGTATCTTCTATGCTTGCTTTTCTGATTTCTACTTCCTGAGGTTTTTTGCGCTTGCTCTTCTGATTTTCATTTTGTGTCTTATTCTGCTTGTGGTGACACACAAATACTGCTGGTCTCATTGTCTTCCTAGGCTTTTTTGAGCAGGAAGGAGGTGATCGAGGTTTTTTTCTTGAATTTCTTTGAAGGGTTTTTTTTACCTTTGTGATTTTCTTCTCCACCTGGAAGGGCAACACAGTGAATCAGGACATTGGTTTAGGGGAAAAGAAAGAGGTTGTGTAGGAAGGGGAGCTTTATAAGTAGGGTTGTACTAGGCAAGGATATGCTAGGAGTCTTGAGACAATATAGGGGGAAGAAGAGAAGGAACAAGGATAGGGTCATCTGACCTTGCCATTTTCATTGGTCTTTTGTTGACAAGAGTTCTTCTTTTCCTTCTTCTCTTTGGTTCTTGGGGTTGGCTTTTTCGTGCTAATAATTGTTTGTTTCATTTTCTTTTTAGGCTTCACTGGTGTGCAGGTCTCCTTAGCCATATTTAAGCCTCCCAGTGGTCTACCCCACGCTCCTGACCTCCTTATATATACCCACCCCTGGGTAATGAGGAGCCCCGCCCTTCAGCTTTATTTGGTCAGAAAGGAGCATCGCTATCCAATGGTAGTCCTGGGGTGGCTTGGACATCACAAAGCGCTGACACCTCTGTGGGGGTGGTGTTGCTGGATTGGCCAAGATGTGGTTGAAGAAAGGGGATTTTCCCACCCGAAATAATATGTGAAGGTCGATTTCAGTATGACCTGCTACCACCATCATTTCCCCATGTTCAATTCTGATGAGTCACATAGCAGGGAGAAGGTGTTTCCTTAAAAACATTCCCTACAGCCACCCCCATTCAGTGGTTCATTCTGTTCTCTCACACCCTTTACCATGACCTACTATTTTGGATGTCTTATCTAAAAGCCCTTCAAGGTAAAATGGCCTTATTTAATTCTCAGTCAAAATATAAATCATTCCACTTCCCTCAAACAAATTTCCATTTTGTACCTGTTTTGGTGTGGCTTGTAAACTAGGAAAGGTGTTTTTTTGTTGTTGTTTTTATTTTTTATTTACATTTCTAAATGGTTGAAAAAATCAAAAGAATATTTTATGATGTAAAAATTATGTGCAATTGAAATTTAAGTGTTCATAAAACTTTATTAGAACACAGATACACTAATTTAACTGTTGTCTATGGCTGCTTTCACACTACAACAGAGAAGTTGTGATGGAGATTGTATAGCCTGCAACAAGTAAAGTATTTGCTATATGTCCTTTTAGAAAAAAAGATTGCCAACTCCTGATCTATTCTGTTACAGTCATCTATTTGCCTATCCTTATGCCAAAACCACATTGTCATGATTAATTTCATGTCATGTCGTAATTGTATGCTAAGACATAAAATTAGGTAGCACAGCTCATCCAACTTTCCTCTTCTTTTACAAGATCATTTCAGCTATTCTAGGTCCTTCATACATTCTTAAAATTTTTAGAATCAGCTTTTCCATTAATGCTAAAGCCTGTTATGATTTCATTGTGATGGTGTTGAATTTGTAAATCAATATAGGGAGAATTGAAATCTTAACAATTTTGAGAACTTCAATTTGTGAAAATATATCTTTTCATTTATTTAGGTCTTTCATTTATCTCTGCAATGTTTTGTAATGTTCTATTTGTTTAAAATTGGTATTATTTCCTCCTTAAGTGTTTGGTAGTAGTCACCCGTGAAGGCATCCATTCCTGAAACTTTCCTTTCGAGAAGATTTTATTATTTGAATTAACTTTGGTATTTACACTATTCAAAAAGTTCAATCTAATGTTCATTTGGTAAATTGTTTTTCAAATACTTCTCCCATTTCATCTAAATTGTCAAATTTGCTGGCATAAAGTTGTGCATAATATGCCCATCATATTTTTAAAATGCCTATAGCATGTATAGTGATGCAACCTCTATAATTTCTGAAATTGGTAATTTATGTTTTATGGTTTTTCTCTTGATTATCTTTAGCTAAGCTTTTATGAATTTTATTATTCTTAAAAAAAACTCTGTTTAGCTTTCTTGATTTCTGTCTATCATTTTGGCTTTTACTATTTTAATGATTTCTGTTCCTTATCTTTACTATTATATTTTTTCTGTTTAATTCAAATTTAATTTATAGCCTCTTAAAGTAAAATATTATATTATTTACTTTAAAACATTATTCTTTTCTAATGTAAACATAAAGCTATAAATTTTCCTCTTAGGACTACTTTAGCTGCATCTCACAAAAATTGATATATTGTCTTTTCTTATGCAGTTTGATATATCTTTAATTTCACTTGTAATTTATTTTTAAACCAAGAGTAATTTAGACGAATGTCCCTAATTTTCAAGGATTGGGTATCTTCTAGACATGTTTTGGCTATTGATTTCTAATTTAATTTATCTGTGGTCAGATAACATAGTTCATTATTTAAATATTTTAAAATATATACAAACTTGTTTTATAGTCCAGAATTTGGTTTATCTTAGTGTAGGTCAAATTTGGTTTATAGTAGTTTTCAAATACTATACATCCTTGCTCATTTATTTGTCTACTTCATTTATCAATTGCTACTAGAGGAGAGTTTAAATGTACAGCTGTGACTATGGATTTATCTATTTCTTTTTAATTTTGTAAAATTTTGCTTTATGTATTTTGAAGCTCTGTTATTTCTTGCATACTCACTTATTGTTTGCATTGTATATCTCCTCCAGCCTAGTACTTTCAACCTAGCTGTGTTTTTATATTTTAAGTGCATTATTTGTTAAGAGCATATAATTAGATATTGATTTTTAAATGAAGTTCATCAACCTCTGTCTTTTGTTGGAGTGTTTAATATATTTATATTTAATGGACTTATTGACATGGCTGTGTTTAAGTTTACTCACTTTCTTTTTGTTTTCTATTTGTTCTATTATTTGTTATATGTATCCTTTCATGTCTTCTTTTGGGTTGAGGTTTTTTATGTATTTTATTGTTTTATCTATTGACTTTTAAATAATAGCTTTTTCTATTTTTTTTACTTGTTGTGGGGATTACAATATGCATACTTATCTTGTTACATTCAACACAGAATTAATGGAAGTTCTAGCCTGATTAATCAGGCAAGAGAAAAATAAAAGGCATCCAAGTAGGAAGAGAAGTCAAGCTATCTCTCTGTACAGACATTATGATTCTATACCTAGAAAACCCTTAAGAGTCCACCAAAATGCTCCTGGAACTGATAAATGACTTCAGTAAAATTCCAGGATACAAAAATTATTGTAAAACAAATCAGTACCATTTCTAGACACAAATAATGGTCAAGCTGACAGCCAAATCAAGAAGTAATCCCATTTATAGTAGCCACAAAAAAATTACTTAGGAATACATCTAACCAAGGATATGAACAATCTCTACAAGGAGAACTACAAAATGCTGCTGAAAGAAGTCATAGATGACACAAACAAATAGAAAAATATTCCTTGCTCATGAATTGGAAGAATCAATATCATTCAAATGGACATACTCCCCAAAGCAATCTACAGATTCAGTGTTATTCCTATGAAACTACCAACATCATTTTTCACAGAATTGGAAAGAATGAAATAAACTTTTCTAAAATTCATATGGAGCCAAAACAGAGCCAGAATAGCCAAAGGACTTCTAAGCAAAAAGAACAAAGCTGGAGGCATCACACTACCTGACTTCAAACTATACTGCAAAGCTACAGTGACCAAAACAGCATGATATTGGTACAAAAACACACATAAACCAATGGAACAGAATAGGGAGCTGAGAAATAAAGCCACACACCAACAGCCATCTGATCTTTGGCAAAGTCAATGAAGTAAGCTGTGGAGAAAGGGCAGTCTTCAATAAATGGTGCTGGGATAGCTCGCTAGACATATGCAGAAGAATAAAACTGGACCCCTACTTTTCACCATATACAAAAAGTAACTTAAGGTAGATTAAAGATTCAAATGTAAGACTTCAAACTTACGCAGTGGCTCATGCCTGTAATCCTAGCACTCCCAAAGTGTTTCATTTCTAATTGAGCTTATTGGGATTTTTCTCTCTTCTCTTCTTGGTTAATTTCAGTAATGATCTATTAATTTTATCTTTTCAAATCAATTTTTTGTTCTATTTATCTTTTGTATTTTTTGTTTAAATTTCATTTAGTTCTGCTCTAATCTTTGTTATTTCTTTTCTTCTGCTGGGTTTGGATTTGGCTTGTTCTTGTTTCTCTAGTTCCTTGAGGTATGACCTTAGATTGTCTATTTATGCTCTTTCAGAATTTTTGATGTAGGCATTTAATGCATGAATTTTCCTCTTAGCACTACTTTTGCTGTATCTCAGAAGTTTTGATAAATTGTGTCACTATTATCATTCAGTTTAATGAATTTTTAAATTTCTATCTTGATTTTATTGTTAACCCAAAGATCGTTCAAGAGTAGATTATTTAATTTCCATGTATTTGTATAGTTTTGAGGATTCCTTTTTGAGTTAATTTTCAGTTGTATTCCACTGTGGTCTGAGAGGATACTTGATATAATTTAATTGTCCTAAATTTATTGAGACTTGTTTTGTGGCCTACTGTATTGCCTGTGTTGGAGAATGTTTTATATGCTGAGGGAAAGAATATATATTCTGCAGTTGTTGGGTAGAATGTTCTCTAATTATCTGTTAAGTCTACTTTTTCTAGGTTATTGTTTAAGTCTGTTGTTTCTTTGTTGATTTTCTGTTTTGATGACATGTCTAGTACTGCCAGTGGAGTACTGAGGTCACCCATTACTATTGTTTTGCCATGTATCTCATTCCTTAGATCTAGTAGTAATTGTTTTATAAATTTGGGAGCTCCATTATTAGGTGTATATATATTTATAATCTTGATATTTTCCTTTTTGACAAATCATTTTATCACATAATGTCCCTCTTTGTCTTTTTTAAACTATTGTTGCTTTAAAGTCTGTTTTGTCTGATACAAGAATAGCAACTCCTGCTCACTTTTGGTTTCCATTTGCATGGAATATCTTTTTCCACTCCTTTACCTTAAGTTATGTGAGTCCTTATGTGTTAGGTGAGTCTCTTGAAGACAGCAGATACTTGGTTGGTGGATTTTTATCCATTTTGCCATTCTGTATCTTTTAAGTGGAGCATTTCGGCCATTTACATTCAACATTACTATTGAAATGTGAAGTTCCATTTTATTTATCATGCTAGTTGTTGCCTAAATACCTTTTTAAATTCTGTTATTGTTTTATAGGTCCTGTGAGTTTTATGCTTTAAGGAGGTTCTGTTTTGGTGTATTTTCAGGTTTTTTTCAAGACTTAGAACTCCCTTTATCATTTCTTGTAGTGGTGGCTTGGTAGTGGTGAATTCTCTCAACATTTGTTTGTCTGAAAAAGACTTCACCTCTCCTTCATTTATGAAGCTTATTTTTACTTGATACAAAATTTTTGGCTGACAATTATTTAGTTTCAGAACACTAAAGACAGAAACTCAATTCCTTCTGGCTTATAAGATTTCTGCTGAGAAATCTGCGTTAACTTGATATGTTTTACTTTATAGGTTACCTGATGCTTCTGTCTCACAGCTCTTGTGATTCTTTCCTTTGTCTTGATTTTAGATAACCTGAAGAATATGTGCCTAGGTGATGATCTTTTTATGATGGACTTCTCAGGTATTCTTTGAGCTTGTTGTATTTGAATGTCTAGATCTCTAGAAAGGCCAGGGACATTTTCTTCAATTATTCCCTCAAATATATTTCCTAAATGTTTAGATTTTTTTTCTTCTTCAGGAACAGCAATTATTCTTAGGTTTGGCCATTTAATATAATCCTAAATCTCTTGGAAGCTTTCTTCATTTTTTTAAATTCTTTTTTTATTTTTATTTTTATTTTTATTTTGAGACGGAGTTTCACTCTTGTTACCCAGGCTGGAGTACAATGGCGCGACCTCGGCTGACTGCAACCTCCGCCTCCTGGGTTCAGGCAATTCTCCTGCCTCAGCCTCTTGAGTAGCTGGGATTACAGGCACGTGCCACCATGCCCAGCTAATTTTTTGTATTTTTAGTAGAGACGAGGTTTCACCGTGTTGCTCAGGATGGTCTCGATCTCTTGACCTCATGATCCACCCACCTCAGCCTCCCAAAGTGCTGGGATTACAGGCATGAGCCACCGCACCCGGCCTAATTCTTTTTTTTTTTCTTTCACTTTGTCTGATACAGTTAATTTGAAAACCTTGTCTTTGAGCACCAAAGTTCCTTCTGCTGATTCTAGTTTATTGTTGAAGTTTTCCAGAATATTTTGTATTTCTCTGTCTACCTCTCATTTCTAGAAGTTGTAATTGTGGTGTTATTTATGATATTTATTTCTGTGGAGAAGTATTTTATCTATATTCTGTATTGTTTTTTTAATTTCTTTTATTTGTTTTTCACCTTTCTCTGGTGCCTCCTTGAGTAGCTTAATAATCAATCTTCTGAATTTGTTATCTGGCAATTCAGAGATTTCTTCTTGATTTGGGTCCATTGCTGGGGAGCTAGTGTGATCTTTTGGGGGTGAAATAGAACCCTGTTTTGTTATATTACCAAGATCATCCTTTTGATTCCTTCTTGTTTGGTTAGACTATTTCAATGGAAAGGTCTGGAACTCAAGGCCTCCTGTTCAGATTCTTTTGTCCCACAGGATGATCTCTTGACATGGTGCTCTCTCCTCCCCCCACTTTTTTTTAGGATAGGGCTTCCTAAGAACTGGACAACAGGAATTCTTATTGTTCTTCTGGGTCTAGTCACCCAGCAGGGCTACTAGGCTCCAGGCTGGTGCTGGAGAACGTCTGCAAAAAGTCCTGTGACATGATCTGTATATTTAGGTCTTCCAGCCAGGATATGAGCACCCCTGCTTTAGTAGAGATGGCGGGGTAGTAAGGTAAACTATGTGAGAGTCTTTGGTTGCAGATATGTTTAGTGTGCTGGTTTTCTTGAATGCTGGTTATGCTAGCAGTGAAATTGTCACATGGGCATACTCAGGACCTCCATTTAGCCAGGATGTTGCAGGTGGTGGAACTATCTGTTGTTTTCTCCTTCCTGGGAGCAGGGTTATTCTGTCATGAGTTGCTATAATGGCATTTGTTGGTTGGCCTCTAGCCAGGAGGTTGCACTTTCAAGAGAGCATCAGCTGTAGTAGTAGAAGGGGAATATAAGTTTGCCCTAAGTTGACCAAGGTAAGTATTCTGGTTCCTTACACAATGGGCAGGGTCATAAAGCTCCTAAGAGCTTATGTCTTTTGTTTTTGGCTATCAGGGCAGGTAGAGAAATATCATCAAGTGGGGCAGGGTTAGGTGGGTCTGGGCTCAGACTCTCTTTTGGTGGGGCTTTCTGCAGCTGCTATGGGGGTTTGGGAAATGGTTCTCACACCTACAGAGTTATGTTCCAAAGGGGCTTATGGCTGTCTAGGCTGTGTCATATAGCTCTCCAGGAAAGTGGGGGATACGTGGTAGTGAAAGGCCTCACTCAGCTCCCATGCAGTTCATGAGCTCACTCCCACAATGTCTGTGCTCAGACTTTGTTCCAGGTTATAGGCTTCCCTGCTGATAATGCAAGCATGGCTTTCAGGCCTCATCCCTCCCAACCTACCCACACTGTTGGCAGCAGCTCCTGTGCTCGTATCTGCAGCAGTTACCATCTGTCCCCCTGGATTCTGCTAAAGAAAATTTGTGCCCAGTTGAAATTATTACAAATATTAACTGGAAGCTTCTTCCACACTGAGACCCCTCCGTAATTATACTATCTGCCTTCCCTGAGGGTACCTGTTAGATATAGTCAGGGATGGCTTCCCTGGGCTCAAGTTGGAGACTGAGAGTACCTACAAGGCTCTTACAGTTGCTTTTACTTTTATATTTCGTGCAACTCTCTAAATCAGTTTTGGCTCTGAGTAAGGTTAACTCCTTCTGTGACTTGAATTTTCAGATTCCTCAGTGGGAATGTGTGTTCAGAGGCAGGTTTTCACCCTCTCACACTTTGGGAACTCAATTCTTTCACCTGTCCTGCAGAATCTGCAGTGGCATACTACTTCTTTCAAAGGATCTGTGAATTCTTTCAGTTTTCATGGTACATTCCTGCAATGGTTCTTGGAGCAAAAGTTTACAGTGTGAGTCTCCACATGCTATTCTGTCGGTCCAAGTGAGAGCTACATGGTAGGCTTGTTTCCTATCCACCATCTCCTGCCTCAAAATAATATTTTAAAACTCCTATGAAATTGAAAAAGAGAACCATTAGCTAAGGCTACCCTAAGGAAAAAGAACAAAGCTAAAGGCATCATGTTACCTGACTGAACTACATGACAGATCTATGGTAACCAAGACAGCATGGTACTGGTACCAAAACAGGCACATAAAGCAATGGAACAGAAATTAGATCCCAGAAATAAGGCTGCACACCTACAGCCATTTAATCTTCAATAAAGCTGACCAAAACAAGCAATGAAGAAAGGACTCCCTATTCAATAATTGTTCTCGGATAACTGGCTAGCCATTTGCGGAAGATTGAAACTAGACCCCTTTTTTTATAGCATATACAAAAATCAACTAAGGATGGATTAAATACTTAAATGTGAAACTCAAAACTATAAAAAGCCTGGAAAACAAGCTAGGCAATACCATTCTAGATATAGGAACTGGCAAAGATTTCATGACAATGACACAAAAAGCAACTGCAAGAAAAACAAAATTGGACAAATGAGATGTAATTAAACTAAAGAGCTTCTGCACAGCAAAAGAAAACTATCTCCAGAGTAAACAGACAGCCTACAAAATGGGAGAAAATATTTGCAAACTAAGTATATGACATAGGTCTAATATGTAGCATCTACAAGGAGTTAAACAAATTTACAAGAAAAGAAACAACCCCATTAAAAAGTGGTGGGCAAAGGACATGAATGAACATCTTTCCAAGCAAGATATGCATGCAGTCAACAAATATTTGAAAAAAAAGCTTAATATCACTGATTATTAGAGAAATGCAAATCAAAACCAAAATGAGATACCATCTCACACCAGTCAGAATGGCTATTACTAAAAAGTCAAAAAATAACAGGTGCTGACAAGGATATGGGGAAAAAAAAGGAACACTTATACACTGTTAGTGGGAGTGTAATTTAGTTCAACCATTGTGGAAAGCAATACGGAGATTCCTCAAAGAGCTAAAATAGAACTGCCATTTGATCCAGCAATCCCATTACTGAGTATAAATACAAAGGAATATAAATTATTCTGTCAGAAAAACATATGCACATGTTTGTTCATTGCAACACTATTCAAAATAGCAATGACATGGAATCAATCTAAATGGCCATCGATGGTATACTGGATAATGAAAATGTGGTAAACATACTTCATGGAATAGCATACAGTCATAAACAAGAATGAAACCATGTCCTTTGCAGGAACATGGTTGGAGCTAGAGACCATTATCTTTAGCAAACTAATGCAGAAACAGAAAACCAAACACCACATGTTCCCACTTATATGTGAGTGCTAAATGATGAGAACATATGGACACAAAGAAGGGAACAACAGGCATTGGGGCCTATTTAAGGATGGAGGATAGGAAGGGGGAGAGTATCAGAAAGAACAGCTATTGGGTACTAGGCATAGTACCTGGATAACAAAATACAGGTACTGTACACCAAACCCCTGTGATACGAATTTACCTATATAACAAACCTACACATAAACCCTTGAACCTAATAAAAGTTTTTTTTTAATTGACAGGTGGGACTTAATTAAACCAAAGAGGTTCACAGGAAAATAAACTATCAATAGAGTAAACAGACAACCTGTAGAATGGGAACAAATATTCACATACTATGCATCTGACAAACATTTAATAACCAAAGTCTTTAAGGAACTTAAACTTAACATGAAAAAAGCAAATAACCCCATTAAAAAGTGAGCAAAAGACATGAACAGACACTTCTCAAAATAAGACATACAAGTGGCCAACAAACATGATAAAACGTTTATCATCACTTATCATCAGAGAGAGACAAATCAAAACTGCAATGAGATACCATCTCACACCAGCCAGAATGGCTATTATTAAAAAGTCAAAGAACAACAGATGCTGGTAGGCTGTGGAGAAAAGGAAATGCATATACACTGTTGGTGGGAGTGGAAATAGTTTAACTACTATATAATACAGTTTGGAGATTTCTCAGAGAACTTAAAACAGAACTACCATTCAACCCAGCAATCTTATTGCTGGGCACATATCCAAAAGAAAATCAACCATACTACCAAAAAGCATATGCATTCAAATGTTTATCACAGCACTATTCACAACAGCAGAAAGATGGAATCAACCTAAGTGCTCATCAACCCTGGATTGAATAAAGACAATGTGGTACACATATGCCATGGAATACTATATAACCATAAAAAAGAATGAAATCGTGTCCTTTGTAGCAACGTGGAGGCAGCTGGAGGCCATTATCCTAAGTGAATTAATGCAGGAACAGAAAACCAAATACCAAATATGCTCACTTATAAGTGGGAGCTAAACATTGGTTACTCATGAACATAAAAATGGCAACGATAGACACTAAGGACTACTAGAAAAGAGGGAGAGGGGCAATTGTGGAAAACTAACTACTGGGTACTATGCCCACTACCTGGGTGATGGGATCAATCATACCCTAAACCTGAGCATCATGTGAAATAGCCATGTAATAAACCTGCACATGGCCGGGCGCGGTGGCTCAAGCCTGTAATCCCAGCACTTTGGGAGGCCGAGGCGGGTGGATCACGAGGTCAAGAGATCGAGACCATCCTGGTCAACATGGTGAAACCCCGTCTCTACTAAAAATACTAAAAAAAAATTAGCTGGGCATGGTGGCGTGTGCCTGTAATCCCAGCTACTCAGGAGGCTGAGACAGGAGAATTGCCTGAACCCAGGAGGCGGAGGTTGCGGTGAGCCGAGATCGCGCCATTGCACTCCAGCCTGGGTAACAAGAGCGAAACTCCATCTCAAAAAAAAAAAAAAAAAAAAAAAAAAAAAAAAAAACCTGCACATGTTCCAACTGAATGTAAAATAAAAGATGAAATTATAAAAAACTAATAATATACCATTTATATATAATAATAATAAAATTACATCATGATGTTTACACCCTTCCTGCCCTTAGTTCTATCTTGTTTTATGTTTTATTTTTTCTTATAGCACCTCAAATATGTTGTTATTACACGCTTTCAGCATTCAATTGCCCTTTACAATTTTAAAGAAAAATAATGTTTTATATTTTACTATCTATTTAGCATTTCCAGTGATCTTTATTATCTTATGTCTGAATTTCCATCATGTTTTATCATTTTCATAGATTTTCCCTAGCATCTTCATAGATTAAATATGCTAGCAACACATTTTGTCTTTATGTTTACAAGATTTTTTACTGGACATAGATTTGTACATTGACAGGTTTTTTGAAATCTCTGTATCAGCAGCATCGAGCACGATTCCTAGAACACATAGTGAAGTCATTCCTTACACACAAGATAGGTCCTAAAATCAGCAGGTAAAATGAAAATCATCTGGTCAAAATTACTTTTCATAATGTCTCAGGAAGGTGAGACATTGAAGAATGACATTCTTTTCTCAGAAAGTTCAGCACTGCCAGCTTTTCCTACAGTGTAGGAGCAGATGACTGGGTTTTTCCTTTTGTTTGATCCTCAGATTAAGTAATTGGCTTGCACTTGTGATTGACCACACTACATGAAACATATGTATCTAAACAAAAGAATGACATTCAGCAAAGTGAGGTGTTCACCCTATGAGACGAAGAAACAAATTGATGCCTTTCATCTCACACTCAATCCAGGGTATATATTAACTGAATACAATGGTGAGATAATTACCCTGTACTATTTAAACAATTTTCTCCTAGTGTGTATAGTTAAATTCATGTAAATGAAATATGTCTATGAATGCCAGTGTCATAGACACTCAGAAAGTTTCTTTGCGTGAGTGACTTAATTAATTAACACTGTTCTCTCTACTTAAACATCTTCCTCCTGTCTCTGCCTATCAAAACCATATACATTTTCACAGCCTAGCTGATGAACCACTTATCCCCCCCACCAGCAGGCTAATTATTTCATTTTTGATGTATCTATTCTGCAGCACATAATGCAAAACATGTTCTACTCTTTGCCCTCCTTTAATCCTCACAGCAACTCCATGAGGGGTTGAATGTTCTTCCCATTTTAAGGATGGCACTGAGATGTACAGAGGTTAACTCTCTTGCCCAAGGTAGGTGTCATCTACCTTGTTCACTGCTGTCTCCCTAGTGCCAAGAACAGTGTTTGGCATATGATATATGCTCAACAAAAATCTGTTGACTGGGTAGAATGACTGTCAAATTCTTAACCTGTTTCAACTCATGGACCTAACCATGCTTTCTTAGTATGTTATTTGCATATTGGTCCCAGCCATTAATATATTAATATTATAGATCTTTATCTGCTTTAAATTTGTATTACAAAATCTGTAGGTATCTTAAATGTTTTTCCAAAGTGCATCCGCTCTTGGAGAATCTGATATGCTTCCCCTTCCTCATAGCCCACATAAGATGTAGGGTCTGTGCCATCCACATGACACTTAATAAGCTATTGTTTTGCATTGCAAGTACTTGCTGTCATACCAGACCCCTATTTACTTCAACAGGGATGGCACCAGGTTCAAGACACCAAAGAAGAGACCCAGAGCCAGCAATGAGACATAGGGTTTCAATAGCAGGAAACTACATACAGGGATGGTCTAGTAGTGCTGGGATGGACAGAAGAACCACCTTACATACAGGGACAGTCCAGTGGTTGTCAGACCACCACAAGAGCTTGTAAAAAGCAATCAGTTTATATAATATATTCGCAACAACCTCCACCTGGCAAATTTCATTTAACACAAAACAAAGGGCGTTACTCCCTTCTACATTGCACTGGATGGCCAGGGGTTCAGATGTTCCTCCTGGATGTATAGACAAGGAATATATCTCCTGGTTTGCCATTTCCAGATTCCTTAGCTCAGAACATGCACTCGGGTGCATCTGCCATACAGGTTAATTCTCAAGGTATGCTTAAGTTTAATATCACTGCCAGGTGTGTCTACTATATACTCGCATACACACCTCTACTCCTGTAGGAGGATCGATGCTCATTGACCAGTGTCATTCTCTGAAGTATTCATTAATGGAGTTTTGTTTTAGAATTGATTGATTTCAAGTTAAAATATCATAATTACACGTATTTGTAATATATAACATGTTTTGAAATATGTACAAATTGGGGAATGTGGCTAAATTGAGCTAATTAATATATGCATTACCTCATATACTTATTATTTTGTGGAGAGAACACCTAAAATCTACTCTCCTAGCAATTTTTAAGAACACAATACATTATTAACTATAGTTGCCATGTTGTACAGTAGATCTATTGAACTTACTCTTCCTAACTGAAATTTTCTATTTGGACCCTAGTCTTGACAAGGTAAATGACTAGTGTTCATTGTCCTTCTGCTGACATGGTCAAGACCTTGACAATCTAGACCAAAGTACAGGCTTAAGCCTTGCAGACCTCCTGGTTTCCATTGTATTGGTGTTCTCTTGCCCATACTGACAGGAACTGGCCAAACTGGTAATTATGCCTGAGTCTGTCTAATCAGGTGAGACTATTTTCTTCAGCAATAATCAGGTGAGACTATTTTCTTCAGCAACTAGCAACTTCTGGAACATCAGAGATTTACAAAATGTGTTTTGCTGCTTACTAAATATGCAAATCAGAAGATAGAAGGGTGGTTATTTAAATACTGATGTGATTTACTTACCTTCCTTGCATTGGGTTAGAACATGCTCCTTTAGCTCCGAGGAATTTGTTATTACCCACCCTCTAAAGCTTACTTCTGTCAATTCATCAAACTCATTCGCTGTCCAGTTTTGTGCCCTTGCTAGAGAGGAGTTGTGATCCTTTGAAGAAGAAATGTCATTCTGGTTTTTGGCATTTTCAGCCCTTTTGTGCTGGTTTTTCCTCATCTTCATGGATTTATCTACCTTTTCTCTTTGGGTGGGCTTTCTGTGTGGGGATTTCTTTTTGTTGATGTTGATGTCATTGCTTTCTTTTTTAGTTTTTCTTCTAACAGACCCCTCTTCTGAAGGTATGCTGCAGTTTGCTGGAGGTCTACTCCAGACCCTATTTTCCTGGGTATCTCCAGTGGAAGTTGCAGAACAGCAAAGATTGCTGCCTGCTCCTTCCTCTGGAAGCTTCATCCCAGAGGGGCACCAACTTGATGCCAGCTGAAGCTCTTCTGTATGAGGTGTTTGTCAGTCCCTGTTGGGAGGTCCACTGAAGCTGCACCCACAGCTGACCCTTCCCCTAGGTGCTCTGTCCTAGGAAGATGGGAGTTTTATCCCAGTCCCCCTGACTGGGACTCCTGCCTTTCTTTCAAAGATGCCCTGCCCAGTGAAGAGGAATCTAGAGAGACAGTCTGGCCATAGCTACTTTGCTACTCTGGAGCTCTGCCCAGTCCTTAGCACTGTGAGGGGAAAGCTGGCTACTCAAGTCTCAGTAATGGCAGACGCCCCTCCCCTCAACAAGCTGGAACATCCCAGGTCTACTTCAGACTGCTGTGCTGCCAGTGAGAATTTCAAGCCCATGGTTCTTAGCTTGCTGGGATCTATGGGAGAGGGACCCGCTGAGCAAGACCACTTTGCTCCCTGGCTTCAGCCCTCTTTCCAGGGGTGTAAATAGTTTTGTCTCTCTGAGGTTCCAGGCACTACTGGGGTACAAAAAAGAAAAACTCCTGGGGCTAGCTTGGTGTCTGCCCAAACAGCCACCCACTTTTGTGCTTGAAACCCAGGGCCCTGGTGGTATAGGCACATGAGGGAATCTCCTGGTCTGCGGATTGGAAAAACCATGGGAAAAGTGTAGTATCTGGGCAAGATAGCAAAGTCCCTCATGGCTTTCCTTGGCTGGGAAAGGGACGTTCCCCTGCTTCTTGCACTTTCCAGGTCAGGTGACATCCCACCCTACTTCTGCTGGCCCTCTGTGGGCTGCACTCATTGCCTAACCAGTCCCAATGAGATGAACAGGGTACCTCAGTTGAAAATGCAGAAATCACCCACCTACTGCATTGGTCTCACTGGGAGCTATGGATTAGAGCTGTTCCTATTTGGCCATCTTCTGCTTATTTCAGCAGCAAATCCATACAAGTGTGCAGCAACATGAATTCTTGACTTCCACTCCTGCCCTAAAACTTGCCTTGGTCTCTTTTCCTGCCCTATGCCCCTCAGTCAGATTTTTAACATAGATGCAAAAATCCTGAATAAAGTTCTGGAAAACTAAATCCAGCAGCATATCAAAAAGCTTATCTACCACATTCAACTCGGCTTCATCCCTGGGATGCAAGGCTGGTTCAACATATGCAAATCAATAAATGTAATCAATCACACAAAGAGAACCAATAAAAAAAAAAACACATGATTGTCTCAATAGATACAGAAAAGCCCTTTGATAAAATTCAACACTGCTTTATACAAAAAACTCTCAATAAACTAGGTATTGATGATGGAATGTATCTCAAAATAATAAAAGCTATTTATGACAAATCCATAGCCAATATCATACCAAATAGGCAAAAACTGGAAGCATTCCCTTTGAAAACCGGTACAAGACAAAGATACCTTCTCACGCCACTCCTATTCAGCATAGTATTGGATGTTCTGGCCAGAGCAATCAGGTATGAGAAGTAACGGGTATTCAAATAGGAAGAGAGGAAGCCAAATTGTCTCTATTTGCAGACGACATGATTGTATATTTAGAAAACCCCATCGTCTCAGCCCAAAAACTCCTTAACCTGATAAGCAACTTCAGCAAAATCTCAGGATACAAAATCCATGTGCAAAAATCACAAGCATTCCTATACACAATAATAGACAGAGAGCCAAATCATGAGTGAACTCTCATTCACAATTGCTACAAAAAGAATAAAATGCCTAGGAATACAACTTACAACAGATGTGAAGGACCTCTTCAAGGAGAACTGCAAACCACTGCTCAAGGAAATAAGATAGGACACAAACAAATGGACAAACATTCCATGCTCATGGATAGGAAGAATCAATATTGTGAAAATGATCATAGAGCCCAAAGTAATTGATAGATTCAATGCTATTCTCATCAAGCTATCATTGACTTCCTTCAAATAACTAGAAAAAACTACTTTAAATTTCCTATGGAACCAAAATAGAGCCCATATAGCCAAGACAATCCTAAGCGAAAAGAACAATGCTGGAGGCATCACGCTACCTTACTTCAAACTATACTACAAGGCTACAGTAACCAAAACAGCATGGTAGTGTACCAAAACAGATATATAGACCAATGAAACAGAACAGAGGCCTCAGAAATAATGCCACACGTCTACAACCATCTGATCTTCAACAAACCTGACAAAAACAAGCAATGAGAAAAGGATTTCCTATTTAATAAATGGTGCTGGGAAAACTGGCTAGCCATATGGAGAAAACAGAAACTAGACCCCTATCTTACACCTTAACCAAAAATTAATTGAAGATGGATTAACAACTTAAACATAAAACTAAAACCATCAAAATACTAGAAGAAAACCATCGTAATACCATTCAGGACGTAGGCTTGGGCAAAGACCTCATAGCTAAAACACCAAAAGGAATTGCAACAAAAGCCAAAATTGACAAATGAGATCTAGTTAAACTAAAGAGCTTCTGCATAGCAAAAGAAAGTATCATCAGAGTGAACAGACAACCTACAGAATGGGAGAAATATTTTGCAATCTATCCATTTGACAAAGGTCTAATATCCAGAATCTAGAAGGAACTTAAACAAATGTACAAGAAAAAAACAAACAACCCAATCAAAAATGGACAAAGGATATGAACAGACACTTCTCAAAAGAAGACATTTATGTAGCCAACAAACATATGAAAAAAAGCTTATCATCACTGGTCATTAAAGAAATGCAAATCAAAACTACAATGAGATACCTTCTCATGCCAGTTAGGATAGCAATCATTAAAAAGTCAGGAAACAACAGATGTTGGAGAGGATGCGGAGAAATAGAAACACTTTTACACTATTGGTGGGAGTGTAAATTAGCTCAACCACTGTGGAAGACAGTGTGGCGATTCCTCAAGGATCTAGAACCAGAAATACCATTTGACCCAGCAATCCCATTACTGGGTATATACCCAAAGGATTATAAATCATTCTATTATAAAGACACATGCACATGTATGTTTATTGAAGCACTATTTACAATAGCACACACTTGGAACCAATCCAAAGGCCCATCAATAATAGACTGGATAAAGAAAATGTGGCACATATACACCATGAAATACTATGCAGCCATGAAAAAGAATGAGTTCATGTTCTTTGCAGGGACATGGATGAAGCTGAAAACCATCATCCTCAGCAAACTAGCACAGGAACAGAAAACCAGACACCACATTTTCTCACTCATAAGTGGAAGCTGAACAATGGGAACCCATGGACACAGGAAGGGGAACATCACACACTGGGTCCTGTTGGGGGGTTGCAGGAAAGGGGAGGGAGAGCATTAGGACAAATTCCTAATGCATGAGGAGCTTAAAACCTAGATGATGGGTTGATAGGTGCAGCAAACCACCATGGCAGGTGTGTACCTATATAACAAACCTGCACTTTCAGCACATGTATCCCAGAACTTAAAGTAAAGTAAAAATAAATAAATAATAACAATATATGCATTGAAATGATAGCAAAGCATGATAATGCATTAAATATAAGAATCCATGAATTCATACTGATATTAATTAATTAGTTATTGCATTAATTATCGGAGTAGAAGGAACAGTTCTTCCTTAGAGTAAAATACAAACTAATAGATCTATAAGAGGTCAAGAGTAGTGGCTCATACTTATAATCCCAGCACTTTGGGAGGCCGAGGTGGGTGGATCACCTGAGATCTCGAGTTTGAGATCAGCCTGGCCAACATGGTGAAACCCTGTCTCTACTAAAAATACAAAATTAGCCAGGCATGGTGGTGCACATCTGTAATCTCAGTTACTTGGGAGGCTGAGGCAGGAGAATCGTTTGAACCTGGGAGGTGGAGGTTGCAGTGAACCAATATCATGCCATTGCACTACAGCCTGGGCAACAAAAGCAAAACTCCATCTCAAAACAAAAGAAAAAAAAAAAAAAAGAAAGAAAAGAAAAGAGCCTCCAGTACAGCAGCATTCTTTAAAGAAACCTACTGGCCACCTACTGGGTGGTGTGGTAGATGAGATGATCCGTGGACCCCATGGCATTTGAACTACTCCTGCACCTCCTTTGCTTTGCAGAGATAGTTTAGTCAGATGCTATGCTGTGTGGGATACCATATTTATGGATGCGGAATTCCATAAGCCTGCAGAGTGGTGCTGGCAGGACAGGCAAACTCATGTCTGGATAAGTATCTCTCCCTGTGAGGATCAATTTCCAGGATGGAAGGGCCCAATGCAGTCAACTTGCCACCAATTGGCCAGTACATCTCTTCAAGGAACAGTGCCATACTGGGAGCTCAGTCTTGGTCTCTCTTGCTGATATGATGCTGAAATGGATGGGAAGAGTTTAAACAGGACTACAATACTAAGAGCACTGAAGCACATTTTGTCATTTCTTCACCTAAACGTTAGAGTTTGACTTTAGAGTGCCAACTTCAATGTTACTCCTCTCAGATGAAAAGGTTTCTATCTACTGTCTCCAAGCAGTTAAATCCAGATAGCACAGTTTCTTAATGTCAGCACTGGGGCTGAAAGCTCACACCTGCTTTCATACCACCGTCAAAGAGGGGAGCTTTTACATGGAATTTATCCAGTCACAGTTCCCAGGCCCATGTTTCTCTCCTTACGTCTCTGGGCAAATATCCTGCTGATGTTTACACACAGGTTTCCTTTTCGCTCTTTATGGCTCTGTTTTCAATGGATATTTGGAATAAACAGAAGGCCCTGTCAATTCTTTCCCTCGTCTATAGTTTTTGTCTATTGTCAGACCAGCTCTAGGATGGCTGCTTTGGCCATAAGGCAGATAGCATTTCTTTTCAATCTCCAAATCAAACAAACAAAATTTGGTAGATATTATCTTTTCTTTTTCTTTTTTTGGAAACAGAGTCTCACTCTTTCACCCAGGCTGGAGTGCAGTGGCAGGATCTCAGCTCACTGCAACCTCAACCTCCCAGGCTCAAGAGATTCTCCTGCCTCAGCCTCCCGAGTAGCTGAGACTGCAGGCTGTGCCACCATGCCCAGACAAGTTTTGTATTTTTAGTGGAGACAGGGTTTTGCCACGTTGGCCAGGCTGGTCTTGAACTCCTGACCTCAGGTTATCTGCCCATCCCCGCCTCCCAAAGCGCTGCGATCACAGGCATAAGCCACCACACCTGGACATTAGATATTAGCTTTAAACTTAAATGCACCTTGTGAAATATTAAGTACTTCAAGTTTGAATGGAGTAATCATTAAACACATGTTGACAGAAAGGAGTCAGAGGACAAAGGGCTACAGAGAACTTGGAGACCATCTTGTCCACCCTCTTCATTTTACCTATGGAAAAACCAAAGCACAGAGTGGAAACATCACTTGACCATGGTGGTGGGCTGGGATGAAAATCTATGTTTCCTGATTGCTCAAACTAGTGCTCATTCAACTGCATCATAATGCTTCACTGCTGACAACTTTTAAAATTGGAATTTGCAAAAAAACATTATTGTATTCTTGTAAATCATAGTAGAATATAAGTATATACAGACAAACATAGCTACTGATAAAAACATTATAACAGCATTATAGAAAGTTTGGCAAGCAGAAGGCAAGCACAAATCATATGCCACTGTCCTAATGCAGCATCTTGGTAGTGATTTACCAGTGGCATAATATTAGCTACTGCAACCACCTCATGGGCACATTCACTATTTTTATACTCTCTCCTTTTCTTAAAATGGTTCGTTCTGCATATCTTCATTTCCTGCTGAAATCCATACTGTCACACATTTTTAACATCTCTATAATTTTTTTTTGAGATGGAGTCTTTCTCCAGTCGCCCAGGCTGGAGTTCAGTGGCGTGATCTCAGTTTCCTGCAACCTCCACCTCCCGGGTTCAAACTATTCTCCTGCCTCAGCCTCCTGAGTAGCTGAGACTACAGGTGCACACCACCACACCTGGCTAATGTTTGTATTTTTAGTAGAGAGTGGCCTTCACCATGTTGGCGAGGCTGGTCTTGAACTCCTAACCTCAAGTGATCCACCTGCCTTGGCCTCCCAAAGTACTGGGATTATAAGCATGAGCCACCATGCCCAGACTATAATTTATATTTTTAATGAGTCATTTAAAATCTATGCCTTCACATTTTAAGGAAACATTAAAGCTGGGTGAAGACTGACAGAAAGGACATGTATTTTTAAAACACTATTATAAAGGACACTGGTCAAATTCTAACCCTTTAGATAGTGATGTGGATCTCCTTTCTCCCTATTCTAGGTAAGGCACAGGACGGAGCTCTTATCATTGCTATGAGGATAAATTTTATTCTGATATTTTAATGATTCGGGGGGTAATTTAGGGCTTTTGAGATATATGTTAGGATAGGAATGAAATTTTCTTATTTTACTTAAATGTATTTGTTTTGAAATATTAAGATAGTTTTCACTTTAATACAACAAATCAAAAATCGAACTTGCAGAACAGTACGTTTGAATAATTTGAGTTGCAAAGCAGAACAGTTTTACATCGTTCATGAGAAGTGCATGTTAAACCAAGTGACACTCTATTGGCCAAAAAAAAAAAAAAAAAAAAAAAAACAACAACAATAAAGTGACTTGTTTTAAAAATGAATCACATTTAGAAAGAAATGAACTTTCAGCTTCCCAAATGAACTTGGCCTCCCAAAGTGCTGGTATTACAGGTGGCTCAAGCCTGTAATCCCAGCACTTTGGGAGGCCAAGGTGGGCGGATCATCTGAGGTCAGGAGTTCAAGACCAGCCTGGTCAACATGGTGAAACCCCGTTTCTACTAAAAATGCAAAAATTAGCTGGACATGGTGGTGCACACCTGTAATCTCAGCTATTCGGGACGCCGAGGTGGGAGAATTGCTTGAACTTGGGAGGCGAAGTTTGCAGTGAGCCGAGATGGCGCCTCTGCACTCCAGGCTGGGCAACAGAGAGAAACTCCATCTCAAGAAAAAAAAAAAAAAAGAAAGAAAGAAAGAAAGAAAGAAAAAGAAAAGAAATAAACTCTTAACAAAAGCTTCCACACTTTCATTTCTACAGAGTTGGAAAGGACCTGGAGAGACCACCTGTGAAGCCATCTGCCCTTCACTGCAATTGCTCCCCTTGCAGTCCTCCTCTCACCTTGGCTCCCAAAACTAATCTCCACTAAGGCAGTTGTTTAGTCATTTGCCTCCAGTCTATACTGAAAAAATTTCAGGCAATTGACATTTAATGGGAAAGAGCTTTTTGGAAAAGAAGCCTTCCAGGTGCCCCTTAAACCACACCATTCTAGTCCTTCCCACTTCCTTTGCTGTCGCACATCCATTTCTGAGCCCCATCTTCAACTCCTGCTTAACATGGTCAGAATTTGGAAAGGTGCTTTGAGATGTTTGACACAATCTACAGGCTACCTGAAATTGCTTACAAGCCACTCTTAAGTATTTCAAAATAGCTCTTTCAGTAAGTCTTGTGTAAAGCTTCAAGGTTATCTCAAATTGCATTAGGCCATGCTTAGGAAACCAGGCAGCCAGCAGTCAGCTTGCAGTGTTTTTTTTCTGTGGCCCAACAATCAGCTTTGGTTGTTTGTTTATTGATTTGTGTGTAGAGTAACTGGCCTTGGTTGAACATTAAATTAAAAACATGTTATAAAGCAATTAGGTCTACTTCCTCACTAGCACTGTGTCTGACCTGCCAATCTAATTTCCTAACAACAAAAAAAAGTTGAGCCAGACAAAAATCTAACTAACCAAGTCTCAAAAGCTGTTTATTGCCAAGCGCAGTGGCTCATGCCTGTAATCCCACCATTTTGGGAGACCAAGGTGGGCAGATCACCTAAGGCGAGGAGTTTGAGACCAGCCTGGCCAACATGGTGAAACCCTATCTCTACTAAAAGAAAAAAAAAATACAAAAATTAGCCGGGAATGGTGGTACACACCCGTAGTCCCAGCTACTTGGGAGACTGAGGCATGAGAATCATTCGAGCCTGGGAGGCAGAGGTCACAATGAGCCGAGTTCTCACCACTATACTCCAGCTTGGGTGACAGAGTGAGGCTCTGTCCCAGAAAAAAAAAAAAAAAAAAGGGGGGTGTTAACCAAGTTTCCTCTTCCTCTGTTCTCTAGCAGATTCCTCTTAAGCATACTTACCAGAAAAAGGAAAATATATTTTAGGGAAAAGATACTTGATAAAAGCCAAAATATCACTGACCTTCATGACAGGCAGCACAGTGAAGAGAGAGTAAAGATCTGTGGGTATACAGCAGAAGTCTGCAGCCCCAGCCCTAGTTCCTCCCCATGTTGATCAAATCATTTCCAATCTCTGGGTCTCAGTTTTCTCTTCCAAATCTTTCTCAACTTCAAAAGTCTTAGATTCGGAATATTCCCAGCACACAAAAAAAATAATGTTTGAAATTATGGATACCCCAGTTATCCTGCTTTGATTATATATCATACGCCTGTATCAAAATACCACATGTACTTCAGAATATGTACAATCATTACACATCAGTTTTTAAGTCTGTGTGCTGACTGGTTGAAGGAAAAGCTATTCTTTAGGTTTCAAACTTCTACATCACTTGTATTAAAAATTATAAATACATTTTTCTAAACCAAAATGGATATAAACTTCCAATATTAATTTGACTTTCTCTAGGTGGTATTTCTGAAAGACATTTTTTGTTTGCATTACTGTTTTTAAGATAGTAGCATAAGTTCTTTATTTTAAGAAATAAACATTTTTTAAAAGTTTCATCCTAATAATGAATCAGTAACTGCATTATCTTAGAGTGTAGCATTAAGTTTGCTGCACATGAGAGTTTCAAGTATTTGATCTTGATCATCCCTGGAGCAACCCTGTGAAATGGGTGGATGGTGTCTTGTTTCTGTACATCAACATTTTCAACTGAGGTTCTGCAAGGCAATTAAATCCTGATGCCCCAAGGTGTCCACCCTGTGTAATGAATTAACTTCTCTCCTATGCATCTACAGTGCTACCAGTCATTTCTCCTTAAAGAAATGAAGGAAATTGAGGAAACAGTCGCTCAAATAATTTTCTCTTTTTAGGAGTTCATCTGTGGAATTTTAGTTGAAGAAGACTACACACCATGCAAAAAAATTCACGTACCAGATCACTTAATGAGTAGTGCCTTAAATTTCACTTTGAGCCCTAGGTTAGTGAAATTGTTTGAATTAACTTTATTTGTTGCTGTAAGTCTCCAGGAATGAAAACTAAATGTTTTACATAGTATTTTTTTCCCTAGGTACTAAAGATTATTGAAATTTCCAGTTATTTAATTAAGAAATCTAGCCAGGTACACTGACTCATACCTGTAATCCTAGCACTTTGGGAGGCTGAGGTGGGAAGATTGCTTGAGGTCAGGAGTTGAAGACCAGCCTGGGGAATATAGCAAAACCTTGTCTCTACTAAAAATTTTAAAAATTAGCCAGGTGTGATGGTGCATGCCCGTAGTCCCAGCTACTCAGGAGGCTGAGGTGGGAGGATTGGTTAAGCCCAGGAGATCGAGGCTGCAGTGAACTGTGATCATGCCACCGAACTCCCACGTGGGTGACAGAGCAAGACTCCGTCTCAAAAAATAAAAATTAAAAAGGTTACTCTGGGCATACTGCCTATAGGGTAGCTCTGTTCCAGAAGGAGAGGTTAAACAGAGAGAGAGAGAGAGAATTTCTAAAATTTGAAAAAAGAAATCCTTTTATCAGCACAGTTTAATGATAGTGATCAGGCAGGTTTTCAATGCACAAGGCACCAATAAGGACTCTCCACTGAGCAGGAAATCTAAAACAAAAGTGATGCGATTGAACAAGATCAGAAGTCTAGTCCAGAGCGTGTTATCAAATCAACTAGCTCCTACAGTAGCTATTTGTGAATCACATGTTTTTTTCTCAGTCCCATCCAGATCCTCATTTGCTCTGTAAGTCTGAATCCAAAATAACAATAGTAATAATAATAACAGCTAATAATTTCAGGTACACTTACTTTTCACAAACTCTACCATTTTAATACAAAGAAACTGAGGTCTAGACACTTAAAATAACTTGTCAAAGGATTCACATCTAATAACTGGTGGAACTTTGGAAATTTGTGTCTTTCTAAGTTGTCGAGTTTATGAGCATACATTTATTTATAATATTTTCTTTTTATCCTTTTAATATCTGTAGAATTTATAGTGATATAACCATTCTCATTCATGTTATTGGTAGTATGTCTCTCTTTTTTTCCTGGTGAATATGGCTGGAGATTTCTCGATTTCACTGATCTCAAAGAAGCAGCATTTGATTTCATTGACTTTTCCTCTGTTTTTCGGTTTGTATTGTCTCACATTTCATTTATCTCTGCTCTGATCTTAATTATTTCACTTCCTCTGCTTATGTTGAGTTTAATTTACTCTGCTTTTTCTTTTTTATTTATTTATTTTTTTGTTGTTGTTGAGATGAAGTCTCGCTCTGCATTCCAAGCTGGAATGCACGGGCGTGATCTAGGCTCACTGCAACCTCTGCCTCCCAGGTTCAAGCAATTCTCCTGCCTCAGCCTGGGACTACAGGCACGCGCCATCATGCCTGGCTAATTTTTGTATTTTTAGTAGAGACGGGGCTTCACTATGTTGGCCAGGCTGGTGTCAAACTCCTGACCTCAGGATCCACCCACTTTGGCCTCCCAAAGTGCTGGGATTACAGGCATGAGTCACCGCACCCAGCTCCTTTTCCTAGTTTCTTAAAGTGAAAATTGAGGTCACTGACTTAAGACCTTTCTCCTTTTCTTTTCCTTTTTTTTTTTTTTTTTTTTTTTTACTTTAAGTTCCAGGATAAATGTGCGCAGAACGTGTAGGTTTGTTACACAGGTATACGCATGCCATGGTGATTTGCTGCACCTATTAAGCTCGCCTCTAAGTTTCCTACCCTCACCCCTCACCCCCCAACAGGCCCTGGTGTGTATTGTTCCCTTCCCTGTGACCATGTGTTCTCACTGTTCAACTCCAATTGATGAGTGAGAACATGCAGTATTTGGTTTTCTGTTCCTGTGTTAGTTTGCTGAGGATGATGGCTTCCAACCTCGTCCATATCCCTGCAAAGGACACAATCTCATTCCTTTTTATGGCCACATGTTCAACTTTTCTATATCTTTCATAGTTTTCTACCTAATTGTAGCAATAATGAGGAAGAAGTATTGAGATTTCTGACTATAATTCTTATTTCTCCTTGCTGCTCTTTCAGTTTTGCCTTATACATTTTGGAGTTCTATTCTAGGGTACGCAAACACTTAGAATTATTATTTCCACTCAATTAATTGACCCTCTTATCATTATGAAACAAATTCCTTTATCTGTGTCAATAACCTTTGCTTTTGAATTTACTTTGATATTTATGTAACCACTCCAGCTTTCATTTGACTAGTGTTACCACAGTATATACCTTTCCATTCTTTCACTTTTTCCCAGCTCTATTGAGGTATAATTGACAAAATATATATTTTTTTTTAGTTTACAATATGATGTTTTGATACATATTGTGAAATGATTACCAAAATCAAGCTAATTAACACATCCATCATTTCACATAGCTACCTTTTCTTGTGTGTGGTGAAAATACCTAAGATCTATTCTATTAGTAAATCTTAAATATAGAACAACTTATTATCAACTATTATCATGCCAACCTAAAATAACAATGGAGAGAGATTCTGCAAAGATAATGGGTTTGTTCAGGAATAAGCAGGATTATAATTCAAGACATGTGCTATGATGGATTATAGGCATATCTAGGGAGGCTGAGAAAAGGGGAAACTTATGAAGACTGTTACATACATTATTTTGAAACAAGTATTCTTGAGGAATCAATAACAAGGGTGTTGTCAGTCAAAGGCTGAATAGGCAGCTGCTGAGCAAACATCTTGCCTAAGTTTTTTTTCTTTTTTTTTTTTTTTTTTTTGAGACAGGGTCTCACTCTGTCACCCAAGCTGGAGTGCAGTGGTGCAACGGTGGCTCAGTACAGCCTCCACCACCCTGGTTCAATTGATCCTCCCACCTTAGCCTCCTGAGCATCTGGGACTACAGTTGTGCACCACTACACCTGGCTAATTTTTGTATTTTTCATAGAGATGGGATTTCTCCATGTTGCCCAGGCTGATCTTGAAATCCTGGGCTCAAGCAGTCTGCCGGTATTGGCCTCCCAAAGGGCTGGCATTACAGGTGGTAGCCACTGCACTCAGCCTGCATAAGTATTCTTTGTGCAAGATTGCAGTGGTTCTTGTGCAAAGTATGGCTTTCGGAGAGTACTTGGAATACTTTTTATTACAGGAATGTGTGTGTTAGAGCACCTCCATTATGGCCTTCTGACTCCATTCTGTTAGGAAACTCTCACAGTGACCATACTATACATGAAGTCTACAGAACTTATTCATGTTACAATTGCAAGTTTCAACCCTTTGACCGATCTGGCCATCCTTTTATTTTTAACCTATTTGTGTCTTTATATCCAAAGTAGCTTTCTCATAGGCAGAAGTTTGCTTAGTGTTGCTTTTTTATCCAATATGACAATCTCTGCCTTTAACTGAAGTGTTTAGACCATATACATTTAATGTTATCATCTCATTAGTAGTTTCTTAACTCTTTCTGCCTTATTTGGGATTATTTATTATTTCATTTTATTTCCTCAGTTAACTTATTAGCTATATCTGTTTTATTGCTTTAGTGATTGCTTTATGGTGTATTGGATACATCTTCATCTTATCAGTGTCTATCTCCTATTGTTATCCATTTCACATACAGTATAAAAACTATACAATTGTCTACCTTCATTTCTTACCTCCTGGCCTTTGTGCTATCACTGCCATATATCAAGCTTCTACATGTATTGTAAACCCTCAGAAAGTCTACTCTCTCCACCTGGATTCCTCCTACATGCAGTGTGGCCTGGAAACTCTCTTAGTGTAATAACCTGGGACACTGTAGCATTCATCTTATGTCCCATCTCCCAGGATCACTGTCCCTGCCTGATGTTTTGCCTCTTAAGACTGTTGTTTCATATATATTTTGTCTGTTTGTTGTTTCATGTGGGAGAATAAATGTAGCCCATATTGCCCTGTCTTGCTTGAAAGCCGGGGGCAGTGGCTCACACCTGTAATCCCAGTACTTTGGGAGGCCAAGGCGGGTGGATCACCTGAGGTCAGGAGTTCAAGACCAGCCTGGCCAACCCTGTCTCTACTGAAAAAAAAAAAATACAAAAAATTATCCAGGCATGGTGGTAAGGGCCTGTAATCTCAGCAACTTGGGAGGCTTAGGCAGGAGAATCACTTGAACCCTGGAAGCAGAGGTTGAAGTGAGCTGAGATTGCACCGTTGCACTCCAGCCTGGGTGACAGAGCGAAACTCTTTCTAAAAAAAAAAAAGGAAAGGAAAGCTGAACTCCAGAAGAGGCTTTTTGAGTTCACTTAGGGAGCCTACTTTGTCTCAGAACAAGGTTGCAATTTGGGAGGTACTTTAGGATTGACAAATATCTAAAAAACAATTGTCTCAGCTAGTGATGGATGAGTGAGACTGGGTTTTATGAAAGAGTTTCACGGCAATGACTTGGAGCTGAAAATGAAGCAAGTCCCCAAATGAGAGGCAGTGTCTGAGAGACACTGGCAAAGAAACAGGCCAAAGATTGGGGGAGGACAGATTGAAATCAGTAACTCGAGTTAATGGTGACCTCTCGGACTATAACCTGCATACTGTGAGTGGAAGGTAGTTAGCTAGTATTTTGCAGATATAAAGCGGGATTCAAAAAGAGGGTAATTTGACTAGCTTGCAGTCTTTGTGGGGCTAGTGTGGCTAATTTCTTATTATCTAATAAAAATAGAGGGCCAAGCGCAGTGGCTCATGCCTGTAATCCCAGGACTTTGGAAGGCTGAGGTGGGTAGATCACCTGAGGTCAGGACATTGAGACCAGCCTGGCCGACATGGTGAAACTCCGTCTCTACTAAAAATACAAAAAATTAGCTGGGCGTGGTGGCATGTGCCTGTAATCCCAGCTACTTGGGAGGCTGAGGCAGGAGAATCACTTGAACCTGGGAGGCAGAGGTTACAGTGAGCCGAGATCATGTCATTGCACTCCAGCCTGGGCAACACAGCAAAACTCTATCTCAAAAAAAAAAAAAAAAAAAAAAAAAAGAAAGAAAAGAAAGTAATAATACTAATGTACACTTATTTCCATAGCTTTGAAGTAATCGAGATGTTTATGATTATTTTATCCTCATAACAAGCCTTAGATGAGATAAGCACCATTTCCCCCATTTGACAGATAAAAGAATTGGATTATCAAAATGTTTAAATGACCTACCAAAATTTAATCGGTTAATAAATAAGCAAATGAGCAGGGATTTGACCTGAGGGGCACATAACTGCAAAACCAAGACCTTAATGATCGTCTGTAGCACTTCCAAAAGGAAGGGAGATTTAGGTGGAACTTTATAACTGTGGGTCCAGGATAAAGTCATTTTGTGCATGGGAGTCAATGAACAATGAAAACCTGAGGCCATAAGAGGTATCTCAGTTATCTATCGTGTATAACAACCACTGCCAAAACTTAATGGCTTAAAACAGAAACCAGTTTATTATTTCACATTGTTCTGTTAGTGAACTTGTCTCAGCTGGGGAGTTCCTTAGCTGGTTTCACTTGGATTATCTCATGTGGTTGCAATTAGATAGTAAAAAGATGGCAACCAGGCTAGGGTCATCTGGAATGCTTGGAAGGTTGAACCTTTCTCTTTTTCCTTGTATATCAAGACCTCTCCACTCCAGGTGGCCTTTCCAACAAGGTGTTTAGGCTTTTTACATGGTGACTGAGAGCTCCAAAAATTAGATATTTCCTTCAAGGCTTCACTAACAGTTTCTACAAGGCCATTTCAGCTTTTGCCCACTCCCACATGTTTTAGATACTTGTTATGTCAGCACTCCACTTTCACATACCAATTTCTATTTTGGTTACCTATTATTACATAACAAGCCATTCTAAAACATAGTGGCTTAAAACAATCACCACTGTGTTTTCTATCAGGGGGCTGTGGGTTTATTGAGCTCAGCTGTGAAGCTCTGCTGGTCTCTCTTGGGAGCCCACCTACAACTGCAGTCACATGATGGCTGAGGCTGGAGTTACCCGGAGGCTTGACTGGGATACTGGGACACTGGGACAGCTGGACTGCTATGTCTCTCCATATGGTCTCAGGGCCTCTACACTCCACTTGACCTCTCCCTGTGGTCTCTGCAGAAGAGTGGCTAGACATTTGACACAGTGGTTCAGGGTTCCCAAAAGTGAGTATTCCAAGAGACAGGAAGCAGAAACTGCTAGTCCTCTTAAAGGCTAGATCTAGAACTGAGATAGTGTCCCTTCTGCAGCATTTTATTGGTTAACACCAGTCACAGGCCAGCCCATATTCAATGTGGGCAGAGATTACACAAGGGTGCAAATACCAGGCAGTATGGTTCACTGGGGGCCATCATGAGAATCTAGCCACAACAGAGGGCCAAAGGCAAACCACTTACTTGATAATTATTCATTCTTATCTTATGTTTTGTTTTATTGTCTGTATGTTACAATCCAATAGGCAAAACCTGAGTTAGACTATCAGACTCACTCGACGAGCAGCTAAATCTCCCAAAAAACAAAGATAATCATAATTCACAGTTGCCAAGTTAACAGGTTCTCTCCTTGTTCTAGGGCAAAGAAATGGAAGCTGATTTTGTGCTCTAAAATAAATTCCTGAAAATTTATTCTCACATGTCTTTCAGAACTCTATATGAGAGCCTAAATACATTTCAAAAAGCAAATTTAAAGTTGTTCGATGATCAAAGAGGATTTGGCAGTGGACCAGTGATACAATGATAAGAAAGATATTTTGAAATAAGCTTCTGGAAGTTCATCCAAATGTGAAAGCTATCTGATAAAAGATAAAAAGCATAAGAACTAGTCTGAATCCAATTGGTTAAAATTGAAACACAATTTCACCATATAATATGGTGTAATACTTGAGAGCTGTTCAGAAGTGGTCAGGTCTAGCAGGTAAGGTCTGGCAGATGCCATAGATCAAGTTAGGTAAAATGGGAGGTACTGAGAGGTCAGCTACCTAAGGCAGAAGAGAACTCGTTATGCAACATCTATGCTGGCATTTTTTCTGTTTCTTACATGCACCAACCTCTGACCTGACTTACAACCCTTTCCCATGTGGCTCCCCCAACCTGGAATGTTCTCTGCCCCATCGAGTGATGCAACTTAATGCCACTAAATTTGAAAACTTTTACAAATTTGACAAACTCCTAGAAACCTGCAATGACATGCCATTTTAACCTCATTAGTTTGGCCAAAATTAGTTCTGGCAACTTCACATGATAGCAAAGGATGTAAACCAATGGAAACTCTCATACACTGCAGTAGGAACATAAACTGATATAATACAACCACTTTGGCAAAGGATATTCAATTGTTTTGTAAAAGTTTAACATTTGTATTCATTATAATGCAGCCATTTGTTTCCATGTATTTTTACCTAGAGAAACTGCTACACCATGTTCCACAAGTCATGTACATGAGCATTTATAGCAGTATTGCATGTAATGGTGAAAAACTGGGGAAAAACACAAGTGTCTATCAACAGGAAAATGAATGAGTATAGTCTGGCACATTCATGTGCCAGAAATCTATACAAAATCCTATACATTGGTGAAATTGGAATAGAATAGAATTCAATGTATAGAATAGAATAGAATTCTGTACATTGGTGAAAAAAGAACCGCAAGTATAGCAAACAATATGGATCAATCTCATAAGCAATTTTGAGTGAATAAAGCAAGTCACAGGAGAAACATAAAATGTCTTTCCATTTTTATATGTTTCAGAACAAAGCAAAACTAAAAGCACATACTTTTGGAATAAAACATTAATGGGCCGGGCATGGTGGCTCATGCCTGTAATCCCAGTACTTTGGGAAGCCAAGACGGGTGAATTATGAGGTCAGGAGTTCAAGACTAGCCTGGCTAATATGGTGAAATCCTGTCTCCTCTAAAAATACAAAAATTAGCCAGGTGTGGTGGTGCTTGCCTGTAATCCCAGCTACTCGGGAGGCTGAGGCAAAAGAATCACTTGAACCCAGGAGGCGGAGGTTGCAGTGAGCCGACATCCCGCCACTGCACTCCAACCTGGGTGACAGTGAAACTCCATCTCAAAAAATAATAATAATGCAAATCAAGGGAATGAAAAAAGAAAAAGAATAGTGGCTATCTCAGGGCAAGGAGACAAGAGGATAGGGTCAGAGGGAAGCACAGAAGGAGATTCAGTGGCATTAGCAGTACTGTTTTCTTAAGTTAGTTGGTGAATTAATAATGAGTATTGGTTTTATTATTTAGCTTCATAAGATATAGATAGATACATACATACATACATACACATTGCCTTTGTGTGCAATTGTATTCCTGTAATTTGTATTTCTTTGTACATAGTTTTCTCATGAAACTTTTTTTTATAGTTTCTGATTATATTCCCAGTTTATTTTCAAGATCTCCTGGCTTTGCAACTTACTACCTGTGGGAATTTAGGCATGCTACTTAGCCATTCTGGGTCTCACTAGGCATATCTGTAAAAGGAAGATGTTAATGCAATGATAATGTCTATACAGCTGGCTTCCACCCAGCACCCAAGGGATTGCTAGGAGAATCCCAGGCCTGGCACAGAACGGTGCCAATATGTGCTAGTTTCCTCTGAGGGACACCGCATTCCGATGAGCAAACCCTCCAACCTAAACTCCTTGTAAAGATTTAGTGAAAGTCGTCAGCTTTTGGCCGGGTGCAGTGGCTCACACCTATAATCCCAGAACTTTGGAAGGCCAAGGTGCATGGATCACCTGAGGTCAGGAGTTCGAGACCAGTCTGGCCAACATGGTGAAATCCTGTCTCTACTAAAAATACAAAAATCAGTCGGGTGTGGTGGCATGCTCCTGTAATCCCAGCTACTTGAGAGACTGAGGCAGGAGAATCACTTGAACCCAGGAGCTGAAGGTTACAGTGAGCTGAGATCGTGCCACTGCACTCCAGCTTGGGCAGCAGAGCAAGACTCTGTTTCAAAAAAAAAAGAAAGAAAAAAAAAAGAAAGTAGAAAGTAGTCAGCTTTTCTTTTGGGCAGCTTTTCTTTTTTTGTGGGGGGGGGGGAGTGCATGAGGAGATTTGTGTTTCCTCCTCGTGTCCTTCCCACTTTTCCTCTACCCCTGGAAAAAAAAAAAATCTCTGATCATTAGAACCTCTTCAAATGCAACGTTGGATCATTAATACCTTGGTGTTTATGTTCCTTGCCCACACGATGGCAGAATAGGCAAAGAAGTGTGAAATGGATACTAAAATGTCAAGATCTCCCTTAGAGGATGGTTAAAACCTTCTAGAAAGCAACTTATTACGATTTCATTAATGTCAGTCACTGAATGAATTGAGACTGGACAACAGTTCGACAGTTCAGATCAAACCAGCTACTCATTCTTTATGCCGTAATGACCAGCGCACCTTAACAGGCATATGGCATATGAGATTTTAAAATAAATGAAACATAATTTCTAGTACTACAGATGCTTCCTACATGTTCTCACCTGAGATCTCATGCATAGATGTGCATGTGTGACGACTCTAGGGAATACGTATGTGTACACATGTTGTGAACGTGTGCAGATAAATATACACATGCCTTTGCACTGGCACGGAGGTCTTATTGGCTATGCACAGAGATATAAGAGGGGAAATTGTTAACAGCCTTCTCACCAGAAATGTCCATGACTGCAAAGAGGAGATGTGTTGGTAACTGCTGATAGGGGAACATTTAAAATTCCAGTGACCGTGGGTCTCAGACTCATTCTACCCCAGCAGCATGCCCTGTGCTACAGAGATGTGGCTGGGGGCTGCTGTCCCAGGAACAAGTATGCTGGGCCTGGCTTTGACCTATCAATCTGAATTAATGGCTCAGAGGCCTCTGTGCTATTATCCTGTTTTTTATATATATACACAGGAACGTGTATACATTAGGGCTCTTGTGGGTGAAAATGACACAAAGCCAATTCCAACCAGTGAATGAAAAGAAGGAATATATTAATACATATAATCAAACCACTAGAAGATCAGCGATGCAGATGGCTGTAGGAAAACAGGAATTGTAACTCTCTTTGGAAGACTCTCCACCTTTCATCTTTATGTTTCTCTTTATGTCACTTTTATTCTTTGCCTGTTGGCTTATTTTAAGACAGAGTCTCACTCTGTGGCCCAGGCTGGAATGTAGTGGCATGATCTCGGATCACAGCAACCTATGCTTCCTGGGTTCAAGCAATTCTCCAGCCTCAGCCTCTCCAGTAGCTGGGATTACAGATGTGCGCTATCATGCCCAGCTAATTTTTGTGTTTTTAATAGAGACAGGGTTTCATCATGTTGGCCAGGCTGGTCTCGAACTCCTGATCTCCAGCCTGCCTCAGCCTCCCAAAGTGTTGTGATTACAGGCTTGAGCCACCAAACCCAGCCACTTTTATCCTTTCTAATTAGCTTATCCTGCCATCAAGGGTTTTGTCACAGACACCTTTGGACATCTTTTCCGGGTTTACTGCTGCTGGTGGTAAAGGAATTTCTTAGCCCAGATTGTTTGAAAAATCCTTAGGGAAAACTTCTGATTAGCCTGTGCTGAGTCACATGCCCAACTATAAACCAATCACTATGGTCAGAGATGGGAACCAATTGCTGGTCTAGCCTGAGCCATATGCCCACCCTTGTGGCCAGGAGAGAGGGATACTATAATTGTTTAGTTCTTATCAGGACCATTTGGTTGAGGTGGAAAGAAATGGTTTTCCAAAATAATAGATTTCCTGCCCCAAGAAGATAAAACAATTCATTATGTCTGTGAAGAAGAAAAGAAAGGGCTGTAAAGTTCCATATATATGTATATATGATCAACTCTATTGATTATATTTTATATTTATATATTCTACCTCCTTAATAATTTTGTGTCCACTTGATTTATCTTATGCTGAAAGTTGTGTAGTATAACTGTGCTTCTATCTATGTATTCTTATATCTCTTCTACTTTTTGTTTCATAAAGTTAAACACTAGATTTGATTGGCAACCACTCACTTTCCATTTGGGGGCTTCTCTGCTCTCTTTGTGGCCCCCATTCCCAAATTCCCTTCAGTCCCTGATTCCTGATACTAACATGATAGGTATTATCTGCTGACCTACTTTATTGACTCTCTAAAAGTGGGTACTACATCCAATAATAACATTTCTTGACCACTTATTATGTACTAGGTACTGTGCTAAATGTCATACATGCATTCTTTAATTTAATCCTCATTTTATCCCTATTCAGAAGCTTCTATTATTTTTTCCCTTAAACTTTCTGGATGCATCATAATTGTACATATTTATAAGGGTACATGTGATCAATTCTGACACATGCATACAATGTGTAATGACCAATTCAGGGTATTTAGGATATCCATCACCTCAAACATTTATAATTTATTTGTATCGGAAACATTTCAAATCTTCTCTTCCAGCTGTTTTGAAATATACAATATATTGCTGTTAACCATAGTCACCTTTGTATTGTTCCTTTCTCCTAATTATATGTTTGTACCCATTAACCAACCTCCCTCTCTTTTTTTCTGAGATGGAGTCTTGCTCTGTTGCCCAGGCTGGAGTGCAGTGGTGCAGTCTCGGCTCACTGCAACCTCCGCCTCCCGGGTTTAAGCAATTCCCCTGCCTCAGCCTCCTGAGTAGCTGGGATTACAGGTGTATACCACCATGCCCAGCTAATTTTGTATTTTTGGTAGAGACGGGTTTCTCCATGTTGGCCAGGCTGGCCTCAAACTCCGGACCTCAGGTGATCCACCCGCCTCGGCCTCCCAAAGTGCAGGGATTAGAGGCATGTGCCACCATGCCCAGCCCACCAACCTCTTTTTATCACCCTCTTATCCTCAACACCACACACACACATTCTTCTGAACCTCCGGGAACTATCATTCCACTCTCTACCTCCAAGAGATCAACTTTTTAGCTTCCACATATCATTGAGAACATGAGGTATGTCTTTCTGTGCCTGGCTTATTACACCTAATATAATGACCTCCAGTTCCATCCATACAGAAGATTCTATTAATCTTCTTACAGACATAGATTTTTTTCTCTTTTTGAGATGGAGTCTTGCTCTGTCACCCAGGCTGGAGTATAGTGGCATGATCTCAGCTCACTGCAACTTCTGCCTCCCGGGTTCAAGCGATTCTCCTGCCTCAGCCTGCCAAATAGCTGGGACTACAGGCGCCCACCACCACACCTGGCTAATTTTTGTATTTTTAGTAGAGGCGAGGTTTCACCATGTTAGCCAGGCTGGTCTCAAACTCCTGACCTCAAATGATCCAGCCCCCTTGGCCTCCCAAAGTGCTGGGATTACAGGTGTGAACCACTGCACCCGGCCTCCAGATGTGGATCTTAAAGTACAGAACTTAGACATTAACTTGTCCAAGGGTCAGCCAGCTAGTAAATGGTGGAGCGAAGATTTCAACCCATTTTGGCTCCAAATCTATGCTCTGTAATATATGTAAATGCAAAGAAAAAGAATTCAAGGGACATATATCAGTCATTACCTTGGAAAAGAAGAATGGGATGGAAGGTGGTCAAGGGTGTCAGTCATGTTTTGCCTTATAAATATTTACATCTGACTTTTTTTTTTTTAACAAGGAAATGGTTTAAGCATTAGTTGTGTATTGTTTTTTCTGTTTTTTTATTGTAGAAAATTAATGTAACATAAAATTAACCACTTTAACCCTTTTTGAGTATACACATCAGTGGCATTAAGCAGATTCATGTTGCTGTACAGGCATCCTCACAACCATATCCAGAAGTTTTCCATCATCCCAAACTGTACCTCTGTCCCTATTAAACAATAATTCCCTTTTCCTCACTCAACCCAGGCCTTGGTAACCACCATTCTACTTTCTGCCTCCATGAATTTGACCACTCTAAGTACCTCATACAATAAGTGGCTTATTTCTTAGCATAATGTTTTCAGGGTTCATTCATATTGTATCATGTACTGGAATTCCCTTCCTTTTTAAGACTAAATAATGTTCCTTTGTATGCATATGCCATATTTTGTTTATCCATTTATCTGTTGTTGGACATTTAGGTTGTTTCCACCTTTTGGCTATTGCAAATAATACTGCTATGAATATCAGCATATGAATCATTGTGTGATATTTTTTAAACCCTGAAAAGGAATACTTACAGAATGATCCCATTTTTATGTAGCATGTGTGTGCATCATGTACATAGATATGCATGTAAATATGTAGAAAGAGATCTGAGAGATGCACATCAAATTTTTGTGTCATTGTCTCCAGAATGGGGGTAGAGTGAAGTGGGGAAGGAAAACAGTCTATAATGTTTTATTCTGTATATGTCTGTCTTTTGTATTTTTCATAATGAGAATGGGTTAATATTAATATATTCCTAATGCAATTTTAAAATGTAATTAAAAATAGAGATGAAGATTTCTGGTATCATTGCAAGCTGTGAGTAAGGAATATTTAAAGCAATTTTAAAATGTCAGAAGACCTCAAGGGATAAAGGAAGTCTGAAATACCTCTGCATGATTTGAAATTTTTATAAGGTGCATATATTATTTTTTTAATTAAAAAAATCAAATGGGGGAAAAATGTTGAAGGCCCAAGGTGGAATTGCACTGTCAATTGAGGTCGAGAGGAGGGAAGTAAAAATCTCCAAGGTGGCAACCCCAGAAAGATTCCTTCCTCTCATCCGGATGAGGGCAAGGGTTCAAACTTGCCATGTGCGTGCTGGGAAGAGCTTAGGAGCTTTTCCTACTACTGATTCCTATAGATATGTGCCAGCCAGACGTTGGGAGCAAGACAATCAAATACAATGGCAGAAATCAGAAAAGTGGTACAGCTTAACCTCTGGAGAACCAAGGAGAGAGAAACCAGGAGCAGCCATTCTTCACCAAGAATCATTACACAAGGGCTCAGGAGCAGCTATCTGAGGAAAATGGCCTGGTGAGATTTCCAGGGGTCTTGGGGACACAGCCCTGTCAAGCACCTGGCTGAGTCCTTAGACCCTTCCTCTCTGCTTTTTAAAGTGGAAAAAAATAAATACGGCCCTGCAGGCTCAAGATGCAGAGCTGGGATTAGGGTGAAGGGAGTGGGACAGGGTTTTGCAAGTGCAGTATCAGATCCCGTCATTATTTAAATGTTCAATATTTTGTTGGTCATAGATTTTTGGCATTAATTTTTATTTTTAAATATCGCACTAAAATCTTGTTTATTTTGATTGCTAAATTTAGCGGCACCCCTTAAATTTTGTGCTAGAGGCAAATATCTCACTGGGCCTTACTCTAGTCCTGGCAACAATAAAAACAATAACAGCCAGGGGCGGTGACTCACGTCTGTAATCCCAGCACTTTGGGAGACCAAGTTGGGCAGATCAGAAGGTCAAGAGATCGAGACCATCCTGGCCAACATGGTGAAACCCCATCTCTACTAAAAATACAAAAATTAGCTGGGCATGGTGGTGCACACCTGTAGTCCCAGCTACTCAGGGAGGCTAAGGCAGGAGAATTGCTTCAACTTGGAAGGCAGAGGTTGTAGTGAGCTAAGATGGTGTCACTTCACTCCAGCCTGGACAACAGAACAAGACCCTGACTCAAAAACAAACAAACAAAAAAACCAAAACTCTCCTGTGCTTCCCCATTATTGCTCAACTCTCTTCTCTTCTTTTGGTTTCTCCAACTTGCCAGCCTTCCTTCCATCACAGTGCCTTTGCACACATGCCTCCTCCACTTGGAAAATTCTTCTTTCCTTTTCTCTTAATTCACTCCTACTTATCTTTCAGAACTCAGCCCCAGTATTGCTTCCCCAGGAAATCTATCCCATTTTCCCTTACCTCTCCAAATACTTCCTTCTCTAATTAATAATGCCTCAATTTTCTTGTTTTGATTTTTTTTTCTTTTTGTGAGATGGAGTCTCACTCTGTTACCCAGGCTGGAGTGCAGGAGCAGAATCTTTTCTCACTGCAACCCCCGCCCCCCAGGTTCAAGCAATTCTCCTGCCTCAGCCTCCCAAGTAGTTGGGATTACAGGTGCCCACCACCATGCCCAGCTAATTTTTGCGTTTAAATAGAAACAGGGTTTTACCACATTGGCCAGGCTAATCTAGAACCCCTGACCTCAAGTGATCTGCCTGCCTCAGCCTCCCAAAGTGCTGGGATTACGCCTGTGAGCCACCACGCCTTGAATCCAGAAGGTGGAAGTTGCAGTGAACCAAGATGATCCCACTGCACTGCAACTTGAGCCAAACTCCATCTCAAAAAAAAAAAAAAAAATTCATTTGATAAAATTTGTATGCAGAAGCTTATGCTTCACCATGGTGAGATTATGTTGTCAGAGTATGACACATAATGGTCATGATGTCATAAATGCCTAGAACACTCTGAACCACATAGAATCAGTAGTCACCTTAGTACAAGACTCATTTGAACCAAGTCCTGGACATGAATCTTCTTATTTGTGTCCTACTTTTGTCCTTTTATACATATAATTGTATAAATACAAACCAAACAAATGGATCTTCTACTACAGGTATGTGTCTAACATTAAAACTTATAAATTATCATCTATAAAAGTATACATTCAAGCATTTAATTGAAAAGCTAGCTGTATTTAAGAAATCTGCTGTTACTTTTAGCAGTGTTGCCATTAGCAGGTCTTTAAGAATCTCTAATACAACAGCTAATATTTTTAGTTCTCTGTAAAAAACTTAAACAAAATATAAGCACCAAGATGACAGACTTATGGTCCCCCTTTACCACCCTTACCACCCTTCTCCATCTCCACCAAACTAGTTAATACTATATAAAGGAATCTAGCAAGGGACTTAACATATAGTAAGTTTGTTGTTGTTGTTGTTATTGTTTACTTTAAGTTCTGGGATACATGTGCAGAACGTACAGGTTTGCTACATAGTTATACATGTGTCATGGTGGTTTGCTGTACCCATCAACCCATCATCTAGGTTTTAAGCCTCACATGCATTAGGTATTTGTCTTAATGCTCTCCCTCCCTTTGGTCCCCATCCCCCTAGAGGTGCCAGTTTGTGATATTCCCCTCTCTGTGTCCATGTGTTCTCGTTGTTCAATTCCCATTTATCAGTGAGAACATGAAGTGTTTGGTTTTCTGTTCCTCTGTTAGTTTGCTGAGAATGGTGCCTTCCAGCTTCATCCATGTCCCTGTAAAGGACAGGAATTCATTCCTTTTTATGGCTGCACAGTATTCCATGGTGTATATGTGCAACATTTTCTTTATTCAGTCTATCATTGATGGGCATTTGGGTTGGTTCCAGGTCTTTGTTATTGTAAATAGTGCTGCAATAAACATACGTTCGCATGTGTCTTTATAGTAGAATGATATATAATCCTTTGGGTATATATCCAGTAATGGGATTGCTGGGTCAAATGATATTTCTGATTCTAGATCCTTGAGGAATCACCACACTGTCTTCCACAATGGTTGAACTAATTTACACTCCCACCAATAGTGTAAAAGCATTCCTATTTCTCTGCATTCTTGCCAACATCTGCTATTTCCAGACTATTTAATGATCGCTATTCTAATTGGTGTGAGATGATACCTCACTGTGGTTTTGATTTGCGTTTCTTTAATGATCAGCGATGATGAGTTTTTTCCCATGTTTGTTGGTCGCATAAATGTCTTCTTTTGAGAATTGTCTGTTCATATCCTTCACCCATTTTTTGATGGGGTTGTTTTTTTTTCTTGTAAATTTGTTTAAGTTCCTTGTAGATTCTGGATATTAGACCTTTGTGAGATGGATAGATTGCAAAAAAATTCTCCCATTCTTTAGATTGCCTGTTCATTCTGATGATAGTTTCTTTTGCCGTGCAGAAGCTCTTTAGCTTAATTAGATCCCATTTGTCAATTTTTGCTTTTGTTCCAATTGCTTTTGTTGTTTTAATCATGAAGTCTTTGCCTATGTCCTGAATGGTATTACCTCAGTTTTCTTCTAGGGTTTTTATAGTTTTGAATTTTACATTTAAGTCTTTAATCCATCTTGAGTTAATTTGGGGGTAAGATGTAAGGAAGCAGTCCAGTTTCTGTTTTCTGTAGATGGCTAGCCAGTTTTCCCAGCACCACTTATTAAATGGGGAATCCTTTCCCCATTGCTTATGTTTGTCAGACTTGTTGAAGATCAGATGGTTGTACATGTGTAGTATCACTTCTGAGGCCTCTGTTCTGTTCAATTGGTCTATATACATCTGTTTTGGTACCAGTATCATGCCGTTTTGGTTACTGTAGCCTTGTAGTATAGCATGAAGTACATAAGATAGCATGATGCCTGCAGCTTTGTTCTTTTTGCTTAGGATTGTCTTTGCTATACAGGCTCTTTTTTGGTTCCATAAGAAAAGTTAAAGTGTTTTTTTCTAATTCTGTGAAAACGTCAATGGTAGTTTGATGGGAATAACATTGAATCTATTAATTACTTTGGGAAGTATGGCCACTTTCACAGTATCGATTCTTTCTATCCATGAGCATGGAATGTTTTTCCATTTGTTTTTGTCCTGTCTTATTTCCTTGAGCAGTGGTTTGTAGTTCTCCTTGAAGAGTTCCTTCACGTCCCTTGTAAGTTGTATTCCTGGGTATTTTATTCTTTTTGTAGCAATTGTGAATGGGTGTTCACTCATGATTTGGCTCTCTGCTTATCTACTATTGGTGTTTAGGAATACTTGTGATTTTTGCATCATGATGTTGCATTTTGAGACTTTGCTGAAGTTTCTTATCAGCTTCAACAGTTTTTGGGCTGAGACGACAGAATTTTCAAATACGCAATCATATCATCTGCAAACAGAGACAATTTGACTTCCTCTCTTCCTATTTGAATACCCTTTATTTCTTTCTCTTGCCTGATTGCCCTGGCCAGAACTTCCAATTCTATGTTGAATAGGAGTGGTGAGAGGGTGTCCTTGTCTTGTGTCAGTTTTCAAAGGGAATGCTTCCAGCATTTGCCCATTCAGCACAATATTGGCTATGGGTTTGTCATAAATACCTCTTGCTATTTTGAGATATGTTCCATCAATACCTAGTTTATTGAGAATTTTTAGAATGAACAGATGTTGAATTTTATCAATGACCTTTTCTGCATCTATTGAGATAATCATGTGATTTTTGTCATTGGTTCTGTTTATGTGATGGATTACATTTCTTGATTTGCATATGTTGAACCAGCCTTCCATCCCAGGGATGAAGCCAGACTGATCATGGTGGATAAGCTTTTTATGTGCTGCTGTATTGAGTTTGCCAGTATTTCATTGAGGATTTTCACATCAATGTTCATCAGGGATACTGGCCTGAAATTTTCTTTTTTTGTTGTGTCTGCCAGGTTTTGGTATCAGGATGATGCTGGCCTCATAAAATGAGTTAGGGAGGAGTCCCTCTTTTTCTGTTGTTTGGAATAGTTTCAGAAGGAATGGTTCCAGCTCCTCTTTGTACCTCTGATAGAATTCAACAGTGAATCCGTCTGGTCCTGGGCTTTCTTTGGTTGGTAGGCTATTAATGACTGCCTCAATTTCAGAACTTTTTATTGGTCTATTCAGGGACTTGAATTTTTCCTGGTTTAGTCTTGGGAGGGTGTAAGTGTCCAGGAATTTATAGATTTCTTCTAGACTTTCTAGTTTAATTGCATAAAGGTGTGTATAGTATTCTCTGATGGTAGTTTGTATTTCTGTGGGATTGGTGGTGATATCCCCTTTATCATTTTTTATTGTGTCTATTTGATTCTTCTCTCTTTTCTTCTTTATTAGTCTGGCTAGTGGTCTGTCTATTTTGTTAATCTTTTCAAAAAACCAGCTCCTAGATTCATTGATTTTTTGGAAGGTTTTTCATGTCTCTGGCTCCTTCAGTTTCGCTCTGATCTTAGTTATTTCTTGTCTTCTTCTAGTTTTTGAATCCATTTGTTCTTGCTTCTCTAGTTCTTTTAATTGTGTTTTTAGGGTGTCAACTTCAGATCTTTCCTGCTTTCTGATATGGGCACTTTAGTGCTATAAATTTCCCTCTTAACACTGCATTAGCTGTGTCCCAGAGATTCTGGTACATTGTCTCTTTGATCTCATTGGTTTCAAATAACTTTTTTTCTTCTCCCTTAATTTTATTATTTACCCAGTAGTCGTTCAGGAGCAGGTCATTCAGTTTCCATGTAATTGTGCTGTTTTGAGTGAGTTTCTTAGTCCGGAGTTGTAATTTGATTGCACTGTGGTCTGAGAGACTATTTGCTATGATTTCCGTTCTTTTGCATTCTCTGAGGAGTGTTGCACTTCCAATTATGTGGTCGATTTTAGAATAAGTGCTTTGTGGTGCTGAGAAGAATGTATATTCTGTTGATTTGGGGTGGAGAGTTCTGTAGATGTCTATTAGATCCGCTTGGTCCAGAGTTGAGTTCAAGTCCTGAATATCCTTGTTAATTTTCTGTCGCGTTGAGCTGTCTAATATTGACAGTGGGGTGTTAAAGTCTCCCACTATTATTGTATGGGAGTCTAAGTCTCTTCATAGTTCTAAGAACTTGTTTTATGAATCTGGGTGCTCCTGTATTGGGTGCATATCTATTTAGGATAGTTAGCTCTTCTTGATGCATTGATCCCTTTCCCATTACGTAATCCCCTTCTTTTTTTTTTTTTTTAATCTTTGTTAGTTTAAAGTTCATTTTATCAGACACTAGGATTGCAATCTCTGCTTTTTTTTTGCTTTCCATTCACTTGGTAAATATTCTTCTATCCCTTTATTTTGAGCCTATGTGTGTCTTTGCATGTGAGATGGGTCTCCTGAATATAGCACACTGATGGGTCTTGACTCTTTATCCAATTTCCCAGTCTGTGTCTTTTAATTGGGGCATTTAGCCCATTTACATTTATGGTTAATATTGTTATATGGGAATTTGATCCTGTTGTCACGATGCTAGCTGGTTATTTTGCACATTGGTTGATGTAGTTTCTTTTTGTTTGTTTTGTTTTGTTTTGTTTTGAGATGGAGTTTTGTTCATGTTGCCCAGGCTGGAGTGCAATGGCACAATCTCAGCTCACTGCACCATCCACCTCCTGGGTTCAAGTGATTCTCCTGCCTCAGCCACCCAAGTAGCTGGGATTACAGACATGCACCACCACACCCAGCTAATTTTGTATTTTTAGTAGAAATGGGGTTTCTCCATGTTGGTCAGGTTGGTCTAGAGCTCCTGATCTCAGGTGATCTGCCCACCTCAGCCTCCCAAAGTGCTGAGATTACAGGTGTGAGACACTGCAGCTGGCTGATGTAGTTTCTTTATAGTGTCATTGGTCTTTATATTTTGGTGTGTTTTTTCAGTGGCTGATACCAGTTTTTCCTTTCTATATTTAGCGCTTCCTTCAGGAGCTCTTGTAAGGAGGCCTGGTGGTGACAAAATCCCTCAGCATTTGCTTATCTCGAAAGAATTTTATTTCTCCTTCATTTATGAAGCTTAGTTTGGCTGGATATAAAAATCTGGGTTTAAAACTCTTTTGTGTAAGAATGTTTGAATATCGGCCCCCACTCTCTTCTGGCTTGTAGGGTGTCTTCAGAGAGATCCACTGTTAGTGTGATGGGCTTCCCTTTGTAGGTAACCTGACCTTTCTCTCTAGCTGCACTTAACATTTTTTCTTTTGTTTCAACCTTGGAGAATCTGACGATTATGTGTCTTGGAGTTGGTCTTCTCCAGGAGTCTCTTAGTGGTGTACTTAGTATTTTCTGAATTTGAAAGTTGGCCTGTCTTGCTAGATTGGGGAAATTCTGGATAATATTCTGAGGTGTGTTTTCCAACTTGGTTCCATTCTCCCCGTGACTTTCAGGTACACCAATCAATTGTAGGTTTGGTCTTTTTCACATAGACCCATATTTCCTGGAGGCTTTGTTCGTTTTATTTTTTCTTATTCTTTTTTCTCTAATCCTGTCTTCATACCTTATTTCAGTAAGTTGATCTTCAATCTCTGATATCCTTTCTTCTGCTTGATTGATTTGGCTATTGATATTTGTATGTGTGTCACAAAGTTCTCATGCTGTGTTTTTCAGCTCCATCAGGTAATTTGTGTTCTTCTCTAAATGGATTATTCTAGCTAGCAGTTTCTGTAATCTTTTATCAAGGTTCTTATCTTCCTTGCATTGGGTTAGAACATGTTCCTTTAGCTCAGAGGAGTTTGTTATTACCCACCTTCTGAAGACTACTGTCAATTGCTCATTCTCATCCAGTTTTGTGCCCTTGCTGGAGAAGAGTGGAGATCATTTGGAGGAGAAGAGACATTCTGGTTTTGGAATTTTCAGCATTTTTGTGCTAGGTTTTCCTCATCTTTGTGGATGTATCTACCTTTGATCTGTGAGGCTTATGGTCTTTGAATAGGGTTTTTGTCTGGGGGTACTTTTGTTGATGTTGATGTTATTGCTTTCTGTTTGTTAGTTTTTCTTCTAACAGTCAGGCCCCTGTTCTGCAGGTCTGCTGCAGCTTGCTAGAGGTCCACTCCAGACCCTATTTGCCTAGGTATCACCAGCAGAGGCTGCAGAACAGCAAAGAATGCTGCCTGCTCCTTCTTCTGGAAGCTTTGTCCCAGAGGGGCGCTGGTTTGATGCTAGCTAGAGCTCTCCTATATGAAGTGTCTGTTGACCCCTGCTGGGAGGCTTCTCCCAGTGAGGAAGCACAGGGGTAAGGGACCCACTTGAGGAGGCAGTCAGTCTCTCTCTTAGCAGAGCTCCAGTGCTGTGCTGGGAGAATCCTCCTTGTCAGGATCCACTGCTCTCTTCAGAGCTGGCAGGCAGGATGTTTAAGTCTGCTGAAGCTGCCCCCAAAGCCACTACTCCCCCCAAGTGCTCTGTCCCAGGGAGGTGGGAGTTTTATCTGTAAGCCCATGACTGGGGCTGATGCCTTTCTTTCAGAGATGCCCTGCCCAGGGAGGAGGGATCTAGAGAGGCAGTCTGGCCACAGACACTTTTAAGCACTGTGGTGAGTTCTGCCCAGTCTGAACTTCCTGGCCTCCTTAGCACTGTCAGGGAAAAACTGCCTACTCAAGTCTCAGTAGTGGCAGACATCCCTCCCTGCACCAAGCTCGATTGTCCCAGGTCAACTTCAGACTGCTGTGCTGGCAGCAAGAATTTCAAGCCAGTGGATCTAAGCTTGCTGGGCTCCATGAGAGTGGGACCCACTGAGTGAGACCACTTGGCTCCCTGGCTTCAGCCCCCTTTCTAGGGGAGTGAACGGTTCTGTCTCACTGGGCTTCCAGGTGTCACTGGGGGGGTGGGGGGGACCAACCTGCAGCTAGTTCTGTGTCTGCCCAAACAGCTGCCCAGTTTTGTGCTTGAAACCCAGGGCCCTGGTAGTGTAGGCACACAAGGGAATCTCCTGGTCTGTGGATTGCAAAAATCATGGGAAAAGCATAGTATCTGGGCTAGATAGCACAGTCCTTCATGGCTTCCCTCGGTTGGGGAAGGGAAGCCCCCAGCTCCTTGCACTTCCTGGGTGAGGTGATGCCCCACCCTGCTTCTGCTGGCCCTCTGTGGGCTGCATCCACTGCCTAACCAGTCCCTATGAGATGAACTGGGTACCTCAATTGGAAATGCAGAAATTACCCGCCTTCTGCATTGGCCTCACTGGGAGCTGTGGACCAGAGCTGTTCCTATTTGACCATCTTGCCAGATCTCCAGCATATTGTAGGTTTTTAACAAGGGTTTGTTTTTGTCACATCCCTTTTCAATCACACACATTCACACACATATTAACACTCAAGTACACTTATACATGCAAGACATAAACACACAGATTCAAAAACCCGGGTAATGTGGTAACAAAGCCATGATTCAGGGATAACCCAGGAAATGGTATGGATTAGCCAGTGATACCTCCCAGATTTAGCTTCTGGACTGGCTGGATCCATGAGGAAAAAACAACAGTGGTACAATTAATCAGGTTTAAAAAATAATTGATGAAGAAATGTTATTTTGATCTACACTATCAAACTACTATCAACGTGGAAAAAAACTTGGTTACCTAACACCTCTGATTATACAATCTCTTTGCAGAAGCTAAACCCGTTGAATCAATGCAGACAAAACTGGGCTACCTTAGACGAAATCTACTTATTTTAGTTGGTTTTATCATCATCTTCTTCGTCTTTACCTGTTTTTGTTATCTCCATTATAATTGTATAAGCAATGATGCCGCCAAAGCAGAAATGTAAGTTTTACTCCTTTAAATTAAGAGTGCAAGCTGTGTGTTTGTGTGTGTGTGTGTGTGCATGTGTGTGTGTATACACATAGTGGAGGTTTCATTATTGCTCAGGTTACTTAATTTTAGACTGGTGAAGAGCTACCAACATGTTGTAGGTGAATATTTTCACTTAAATCATATCAGCTTTTAATATTCTCTAGTACATTATTAACTTTAGCCAAAGTGTCTCTTGTTCAGGGTTCAGCTGAACTCCAGGATATTAATTGCATTATAAATGCAGTGTAGGAAAAGAGGGCATGAATAGCTGAATAAGAGTGGGAGAATGAAGAGAGAGAAAGAGGGAATTGGGTCTCTGTTTTTGAAAGACAATAAAACATTTTGGATAATCTACCATTTTAAGATTTAATGCATCAAAAATTATTCATTGTTGTTACTCTCATGATCTTAGTGCCTGCCTTTTATATACTAGTTCCCTAAAAATATCACATTCCAAAGACTGGTGACTATAATGTGGTACTAGTTCTGTACTCCTTTAGTTTCAGAGGAATGTTATGAATTTAAATATGCACAGATAACTTGATACTGCAAATATGATATAAAAACAATGACTTTTTCTACAGATGCTTTATCTTGTGATACATTATCAATTTGTGACTTTTTTTATAAATAGTTAAATTCTGAAATAAGTGAGATTCATTCTCTCTCTTTCTCTCTCTGTGTGTTTGTGTGTTTCTTTCTCTCTTATTGTAGTAGATTTGAAACAACTTTGTGTCATTCTATATGTGGACTATACAGTTATCTAATGTGGTTAAATAGTAAAATACTCCTAAGAAAAAGCATTAAACAAGAGTTCATATTTATAACCTTAGTTGTGGCTTTCACTACACTCCAATTCTATTTTTTTGCATGTGTTTTTTTGTTGGTTTTTGAGACAGAGTCTCATTCTGTCACCTAGGCTGGAGTGCAATGGCATGATCTCGGCTCACTGCAACCTCTGCCTCCCAGGTTCAAGTGATTCTTATGCCTCAGCCTCCCAAGTAGCTGGGGATTACAGGAGTGTGCGACCACGACAGGCTAACTTTTGTATTTTTAGTAGAGACGGTGTTTCACCATGTTGGCCAAGTTGGTCTCGAACTGCTGTCCTCAAGTGATCTGCCCTCTGTGGCCTCCCAAAGTGCTGGGATTACAGGCGTGAGACACCACGCCCAGCCACCACACTCCAATTCTTACCGTGTTCAGTCTTCATCCTAAAGCCTCAAAAAGATCACATGTCTAAGCTGACAGTACTGTATGTTCTCTGATAATAGTAATAAGTCTCTTTTGTTTTAAATCATTATATTCCAAATTTTCTATGCTTTCAGGGGCAAGGAAAAAGGTATGGCATCCAACTTGTGCAAAATGTCATTCAGTGAGGACAAGACAGCCAGTCAATTCAATCCCGAAAAACAATCTCTACTATCCACTATAGACAAGATATCTGAGCACTCAAGTTCAGAAAATTCATCATCCAGTGCAGAAAAATTAATCAGGCCCTTGAGTCTACAAAAGCCATCCATACAAAACCACGCACAAAAGTTAACTAGGCCATCATATCCAAAAAAGTCATCCAAGTCATCATGCCCCAAAAAATTATGCAAGTCATCTCACCTGGAAAAGTCACATAGGTCACGCAGTCTAGAAAAATTATGTAAACTAGCCTATGCGGGTAAGCTAGCCAGTTCAGATAAGTCAGTCAGGCAACCTTTGCTATCCAAGCCACTTTGCTCATCCCATCCAGAAGATGAAATCTCATCACCCGAGCCATTTGGTCTACAGAAATTGGCTAAGCATCCATTGGCTAAGCCTCCCAAACATTTTAATCCAAAAAGGTCGGTGAGTCCAGGCGGGGCAGTCTTATCATCCAACCCTCAATTAGCCAAAACTTGTCAATTCCACAAGGAAAGACATCTTATTTCTAAAACCTATAAGCCTTTGGTCAATGGCATTTCTGTGGCAAAGAAGAAAAATACTCAAAACCTATGTGTTTCAAGAAAAGTCAAGTCCTTTTCCAGGTCCTCTAGTAAGTTAGATTCCAGGAATAATGCACACTGTGATCACGTGAATGATGGGAATAAGATGAAATGTTACACTAAGAATGACAGTGATAGGGAGGTAACCCTTATGTGCAACATAGCAATGAAGCCATCTTCAAGTGATCCTCAACGATTAGGAGCGCAACAAAAATAAAATCCAAGTGTGAAAGAGGAAACTTATACCAATTATTTTACGCTCATCATTGCTTAAGACACCAATAGAGGGAAAAATCACTATCAAAATCAGCCCTATCCATCTTGGAGGCGACTTATTTTAAAAATATCAATAAAATGCACGACATAAATTACTATTGTAATTATTATTTCATTTTAAGGGGGACAAGGATCTTTTGATGTATCTTACTTAGACCTGGTCACTTGGATACGAATCTAAACATACACTCACACAAACTTAGAAAGAAATTGCAAGATGGGGCTGGGTATGGTGGCTCATGCCTGTAATCCCAGCACTTTGGAAGGCAGAGGCAGGCAGATAATCTGAGGTCAGGTGTTCGAGACAAGCCTTGCCAACATGGTGAAACCTTGTCTCTACTAAAAATACAAAAATTAGCCAGGCATGGTGGTGGGCGTCTGTAATCCCAGCTACTAGGGAGGCTGTTGCAAAAGAATCGCTTGAACCCAGGAGGCGGAGGTTGCAGTGAGCTAAAATTGAGCCACTGCCCTCCAGCCTAGGTGACAGAGCAAAGCTCCATCTCAAAAAAAAAAAAAAAAAAAAAAAGAAAAGAAAAGAAAAAGAAAAAGAAATTGCAAGATGGGTACCCTAGACTCTTCCTTACCTTGGATTAGCTCTCAACTGAAGCCCCAGTCCAATTATTTTTTAATGTTTAAGTGCAGTCCTCACAGTTGAAGACTGTCTCTTTTTTTGTAGTGTCCAGTGCCTGTTGGAAATAGCTCTGTGCTGTGGACTAAATGTTCGTGTTCCCCCAAATTGATGTGTTGATACCTAATCCCCTATGTGATGGCATCAGGAGGTGGAGGCTTGGGGAGGTAATAAGGTCATGTGACCGGAGTACCTTTCAGCCCCATATATGGGTACTAATCCTTTATAAGGGGCTAAAGAGTTCACCCCTTCCACCATGTGAAGACACAGTGAAAAGACTCCATCTACACATCATAGAGCCAATCTTCACTGAATATTCTGGTGTCTTGATCTAGACTTCCTAGCCTCCAGAATTGCAAGCAATAAATTTTGGTTGTTTATAAGCCACCCAGTTGATGATATTTTACTATAGCAGCCTGGACAGACTAGAAAATTCAGTGCACTTGATTCTGGCTGAGTTGGGAAAATTCCTGATAACCACTTCTGTATTTTGGGTTTTTTTTCTCGCTCTGTCCCCCAGGTTGGAATGCAGTAGTGCGATCTCGGCTCACTGCAACCTCTGCCTCCCAGGTTCAAGTGATTCTCCTGCCTCAGCCTCCTGAGTAGCTGGGACTACAGGCATGCGCCACCACCCCCGGCTAATTTTTGTATTTTTAGTAGAGACCAGGTTTCACCATGTTGCCCAGGCTGGCCTCGAACTCCTGACCTCAAGTGATCCGCCCACCTCAGCCTCCCAAAGTGCTGGGATTACAAGCGTGAACCATCACATCTGGCCTTCCTGATGACCACTTTTAACACCGTGGCCTCTGGTGGCTGTTACCTAAAGTGAAGATCCAGCCTGTGGCACCCACACTTGGAGCACCATGACATTAGTCTAAGTGTTCTAAACTTCTAAATCTCAACAAGGCTTTTCATTGTTTCATTACTCATCAAAATGGTAAAAGAGTTTGCCCTGGCATGCAGTCTTCAAAGGTCTCAGTTTGTGGTCTACATATTCGTACATATTTGTCCTACATGGCACCTCCCAACTCTGAATCGGAAGTGATAGGAAGCCAGAGGAGAATCTTGGAGTTACATCCTTTAAGTTCCCCATTGATTAAATGTTATCCTTGCCTTCTTCCAAGGGCATCATTGAGAAAATCAGGCAAAGTCCTGTATTCCCAGCCTATATTCTAGTAGAGTATAGTCTGTCTCATATAACATATAGCAGGCAGAATTTAAATGTTAGTAGCAAGCATATATTGGATGTGCATTATTCTTCAGGTACTGTACTAGTCCTTTTATATTTCACAGGTCCTAAGTTCACTCTCAAGTTTGCTGATTCACCACAAGTACTCACAAAACTCAATACTCATGGCTAAGGTTTATTAGAGCAAGGTTACACAGACCAAGAGCAACAGGAAAAATATATCAGGAGAAATCCAGAGAGGTCAGGGACAGGCTTTTTTCCCATCTGGGGCCACATAGGATATGCCTTCTCTCTGGCAGCAAACTGCATTGACAATGTGCAGAATGTCTCTGCCCAGGGAAAACTGTTAAAAGTCTCTTGGTCTGAGGTTTTTATTGAAAGTCAGTCTCATAGCGACATCATGCTACATTACCAGCCAAAGCAACCGAAACACAGGATCACAAATGAAACAAATGCACTTCATATAGGTTGATGTTTATGCAAAGCAAAATCCTGACAAGCTGATGAGGCCAGGTCCATTGCTCCAGGTGTACAAAACATAATTATCAACCATTCACATGAGAGCATTCTGAGGGCTACATTCCCAGGGGTTGACCAAAGGTCAGTAATGGTTCCAGGTTCCCTTGAAGACATACACGTCTGTTGTATTAATACTACATATCTTTTATTTAAACTTCAACAGTTCCCCATTATATGAAGGATTATACAAGTAAACTCCTGAGGCTCTGAAACATATAGTAAGATTACATCTAGCAATTGGCCGAACTGAGATTCGGATCTATGACTGGCTTATGCTCAGTCATGCATTATGTTGTACTGCCTTCTCACTACCAGCTGCTAGGATGCTGATTACTCACAGATCACCCAATCCATCTATGTGAGCAAAATCTCTACTTCACTTCTTTTTTTTTTTTGAGACAGAGTTTCGCTCTGTCGCCCAGGCTGGAGCACAGTGGCATGATCTCAGCTCACTGCAACCTCTGCCTCCTAGGTTCAAAAGATTCTCCTACCTCAGCTTCTCAAGTAGCTGGGGTTACAGGCATCCACCACCACACCCAGCTAATTTTTATACTTTTAGTAGAGACAGGGTTTCACCATGTTGGCCAGGCTGGTTTTCAACTCCTGACCTCAAGTGATCTGCCCATCTTGGCCTCCCAAAGTGTTAGGATTAGAGGCATGAGCCACTGCACCCAGTCTCAATATGAAAAATTCTAAATGCATTAATGCAGGCTTCACACATATGACCAGTATAGCATATGTAACAGAAATATATGTACCATAAGTCAGAGAAGAATTTTAGCAAAAAAGAAAAGAAGGAGGAAGGGAGGGAGAGAAGGAAGGAAGGAGGGAGGAAGGGAGGGAAAAAGGAGGGAGGGAAAAAAGGAGGGAGGGAGGGAGGGAAGGAAGAATGATTGATTTACCAGTGAAAATTTGGCCAAGCTAATAATTTAAATAATTAAGCCCTACTCCTTCTATAAATAGTCTTTAGTTATTCTTAGAAATGTCCTGATTTAAGTACAAGAGTCACAAATTTCTCCCTCTTGGCCTTTCTGCAGCATCATCTTATCTCTTATGGTACCTTACTTCCTTCTCCCCCACTCTCCATTTTGTCTCTCCTATTCAGTAAGAGTCAGGGTCACATGTTCAGTCCATTCATTGCTTCCTTACTTTTCCCTTCTCTAAAGGACACTGTAAAGCCAATTTCAAGTGTAGCTTTTCCCTCTTAGACCAGTCCCGCCTCCTTTCTGTTGAATTACCTTTATTATACTCATTTACTAAGCTTATAACCTGCTCCTGGCTATGGGCCCGAAATGGATTACATTATATTATGCTCCTTTTGTTCAGTACAACCCTTTCTAAAAATCCATTACTTTTTAAAAGAGCATTGAAAGGTCAAATTTTAAACATTTCTCTTGTATATTATCTACATGAAATTATATAAGCACAGAGTTAAAAGGATGCTTAGAGATCCTCAATTCCACCCTCCTGTGGGGAGAGGTGTTTTCTAAAGAGGCAAAAGAATGTTCATTCAGCAAGAAGACTACTTTCTACCAGGGCTGGGGGTGAGCTAGCCGTGGGATACTGCTAGGAATAGGAATCACAGATCTTTAGGCAGCCACAATGAAGTGATATGCCACATGTGAGATGGTTATAGTGGTGTCAAGCAGGGACTTACTAAAAGTTTTCAGCTTTGTCAGTTCCCACAGTTCTACAGTCCCTGTCATGCTGTGTTCAATCTCTAAGAATTAGAAGCAGCCAAAGAAGGGAAATAGAAGTAGAAAAAAAGGACTGGGCGCAGCAGGTCATACCTGTGATCCCAGCACTTTGGGAGGCCAAGGCAGGTGGATCACCGGAGGTCAGGAGTTCAAGACCAGCCTGGCCAACATGGCAAAAACTTGTCTCTACTAAAAATACAAAAATTAGCCAGGCAAGGTGGTGGGCACCTGTAATCCCAGCTACTTGGGAGGCTGAGGCAAGAGAATCTCTTGAACCTGGGAGACAGAAGTTGCAGTGAGCCGAGATTGTGCCATTGCACTCCAGCCTGGGCTACAAGAGTGAGACTCTGCCTCAAAAAAAAAAAAAAAAAAAAAAAAAACAACAACATTCAGCCGAGCAGCTCTATTGTAATCCATGTAAGACTTACAATAATTCCTGTGCCACTGGGACCTTAGAAAACAAGGGTTAAGGCCAGGTGTGGTGGCTCACACCTGTAATCCCAGCACTTTGAGAGGCTGGGGTGGGTGGATCACCTGAGGTCAGGAGTTCAAGACCAGCCTAGCCAACATGGCAAAACCCCGCCTCTACTAATACAAAAATTAGCTGGGCATGGTGGTGCATGCCTGTAGTCTCAGCTACTTGGGAGGCTGAAGCAGGAGAATCTCTTGAACCTAGGAGGCAGAAGTTGCAGTGAGTTGAGATCATACCACTGCACTCCAGCCTGGTTGACAAAGCAAGACTCCATCTCAAAAAAAGAAAGAAAGAAAAGAAAACAAGGGTTAAGCACAATTAATTAGTTTTGCAGTTATTTATATAATGCATAGAAAGATCATAAACAAGGACTAACTATAACTTACATCTATGAACTTTCAGAGAGTTTTACTTGTTTAGAATTATTCTGTTATATGCCTGTATCAAAATGACACATTGGAAAGATTGCTGAAACAGATAAGGAAATAAATGTCCATGAATATATATATATATATATATATATATATATATATGTAAAAAATAAAACATAGCAATAATCTAGGTATAATATAGCCATTTTTCACTGACCAGTAGAAATTTGCTGATAATAAAAAATCAACTATAGCCTCTATCATTGACCTCTTCCTTAAGTCAAACCTTTTCCTAGAAAAATGGGCCATTTTTGAACATTGCATTGAAATGACCAAAAAGCAGGTTACTGAAAAGAAGAAATAAGGATCTATGGTAATACATGGCTGAAAAATTTAGTCAGGAAAATGTTGACTGTTTCTGTTATAAATGGACCCTCTCTACCATTTTTCAAAAAAAAAAAAAAATCAATGTCAAATTGCTTGGCTACAAATTGGGACAAAGCAGATGGGCACGATGGCTCACGCCTGTAATCCCAGCACTTCAGGAGGCCGAGGCTGATGGATCTCGAGGTCAGGAGTTCAAGAACAGCCTGATCAAGATGGTGAAACCCTGTCTCTACTAGAAATACAAAAATTAGCCAAGCATGGTGGTGGGCACATGCAATCCCAGCTACTCGGGAGGCTGAGGCAGAGAATTCCTTGAACCTGGGAGGTGGAGGATGTAGTGAACAGAGATCATGCCACTGCACTCCAGCCTGGGCAGCAGAAGGAGATAAAAATAAAGGGGGACAAAGCAATGTTATTGAGCTTCTTGCTTTTAATTTTCACATATTCATCTAAATAAATATGAAGCTGCTCACAGTAAAATTAAACTTCTAAAGCACTACAAGACTAATGGCAGATATAGATTATTCAAATAAAAAGAGTCAACTTCTAAAAGTTATACTTGTTGAAAAAAGGAATATAATACTATTGTAAAAACAAGTTTCTTTTATAAAGTTTAGTTTTTCTGAAGGAATAGAGATGGCAAAGAGTGGAACTGTCTCTGGGTGCGGTGGCTCACTCCTGTAATCCCAGCACTTTGGGAGGCCAAGGTGGGTGGATCACCTGAGGATACACGTTTAAGACCAGCCTGGCCAACATGGAGAAACCCCATCTCTACCAAAAACACAAAATTAGCCAGGTCTAGTGGTGCATGCCTGTGATCCCAGCTGCTCAGGAGGCTGAGGCAGGAGAATCACTTGAACCTGGGAGGCGCAGGTTGAGGTGAGCTGAGATCGTGCCATTGCACTCCAGCCTGGGCAATAAGAGTGAAACTCCAGGTCGGACGCGGTGGCTCAAGCCCATAATCCCAGCACTTTGGGAGGCCGAGGTGGGTGGATCATGAGGTCAAGAGATCGAGACCATCCTGGTCAAGGTGGTGAAACCCCATCTCTACTAAAAATACAAAGCATTAGCTGGGTATGGTGGCGCGTGCCTGTAATCCCAGCTACTCAGGAGGCTGAGGCGGGAGAATTGCCTGAACCCAGGAGGCGGAGGTTGTGGTGAGCCGAGATCGCGCCATTGCACTCCAGCCTGGGTAACAAGAGCAAAACTCCGCCTCAAAAAAAAAAAAAAAAAAAGAGTGAAACTCCAACTCAGAAAAAAACAAAAAACAAAGAGTAGAATTGTCAAAAACAAAATTTTCTGTGCTGATCTCTTGTGGTTACTATAGAAAGCAGTAAGAACATCTTATATAGGCCATTAAAAAATTAAAGGCAGAGGAGGGGTAAACTATTACAGGACCCATATGCCAGTTGCTAGGCCAGTGGATCATCAGCAAACCAGTCTAGAGGAGTATACCCCAATTCAAGCCACTTTTCTTTTTTCATCACAGTTATCATGATCTAAACTATAAAAGTCTAAAATAGAGATTTATCATTCTCTGGAGCTTTAAACCACTTTTAGGTTGCAATCAGTTTCCCCAAAAGCACCTTTCCTGTTCATTAGCTAGGTACTGGGTGCTACACTGGGGGGAAAAATATTTTGTGTGACCATGACATCCCATGGGTCCTAGATATATGCCAGGTTTTGTCGTTTAGGTTTTTTCTTTCTTTCTTTCTTTTCTTTTTTCTTTCTTTTTTTTTTTTAAGAGATAGGGGTGTTGCTATGTTTCCCAGGCTGGAGTATAGTCACTATTCATAGGTGTGATCACAGCATACTACAGCCTCCAAGTTCTGGGCTCAAGCAATCCTCCCACCTCGGCTTCCCCAGTAGCTGGGACTAAAGGTATGCACCTCCATGCCCTGCTTAGTTTCTTATCCTAAAGCTCACATTTTGTTGTACATCTCTGTCTAAGTCTGCTTCTGGTGAGGGCTTCATGAAGCTTCCACTCAGGTGGAAGGCAAAGGAAAGCCAGAGTATGCAGATCACATGGTGAGAGGGAAGCAACAGAGTGGGGAGGAGGTGGCAGGCTCTACTTAACAATCAGGTATCTTGGTAACTAAAAGAGTGAGAACTCACTCTATTGAGGATGGCATCAGGCATTCATAAGGAATCCACACCCATGATCCAAACACCTCTCACTAGGCCCCATCTCCAACACTGAGGATCACTTTTCAACATGAGATATGGAGGGAACAAATATCCAGACTAGTCTGTTGCATCACAGGTAGTAGGGGTTAAGTTTTATCTAGTCATACAAGGCCTCAGAACACTTTTGAAAGTAGTACTCAAATAAGAGGAGAAACAAATCTAGGAGATGCCGTAAGGGGTATGTGGTTTAAGAGTGATGGTGTTGGACTGGACACAGTGGCTCACGCCTGTAATCCCAGCACTTTGGGAGGCCTAGGCAGGTGGATCACCCAAGGTCAAGAGTTCGAGACCAGCCTGGCCAACATGGTAAAACCCTGTCTCTACTAAAAATACAAAACTTAGCTGGGTATGGTGATATATGCCTATAATTCCAGCTACTCGGGAGGCTGAAGCAGGAGAATCACTTGAACCCAGGAGGCGGAGGTTGCAGTGAGCCAAGATCGCGCCATTGCACTCCAGCCTGCAAGAGCGAAACTCCGTCTCAAAAAAAAAAAAAAAGAGTGATGGCACTGGTGTTATGGGTCGAATTGTGTGCCCCCAAATTCATGTATTGAAGTCCTAACCCCCTGTGCCCCAGAATGTGACATTATTTGGAAATAGCGTCATTGCAAATGTAGTTAAAATGACGTCATACTGCAGTAGAGTGGGCCCCTAATCCAATGTTACTGGTATCGTTTTAAAGAAGGGGATATTTTGTGGCCAGGTTCATGCATATTGCAGATCCTGGGACTTCTCAGCCTTTATAATTGCATGAGCCAATTCCCATAATAAATCTCCTCTTCTATCCTATCAGTTGTTTCTCTGGAGAACTTCAACTAATACAGTGGACTTTGAGAAAAAGAACAAACAATCTCAGTTCCTGCTTGGCAATTCCAGTTTTAAATTACTTTGTGGCCTGGCTGTACTTCAGAGTCCAGACATTTTAATATTGTCTGTTGTATTCTTAATAAATCTCCCTTTTCTGAGCTAGTTTGAATCAGATTTTATGCCTTGCTACCCCTGCTCTTTAATTAAGACAATGTACATACGACCTCTTAAAGTTAGAACAGAAATGACAAATGGATTTCATCTCAGATGACTACTCTGATCTATTGACATGGCTGTGTAGAGGGCCGAATTAAAAAACATTATGGTATTACTTCCAAATTCAATGACAAAGAGTGCTTGACTAGCACTATTTGTTATGAAGGTGGGAGCAGAGAGTGAGCAGTGGCAACTGGCGACGTATGTGCCACGTATTTGCCATCACTACCATTGAGGATGCAATTCAGGTAAGTATATATCTTCCTTTAAAAAAATGCTAGGGGTCACTGTGTGACTACATTATGGAAATACGAGGTACATATAAAGATCCCAAATATACACAATCTCATAACCCCATAATCACAGCAGTTTGCTTAACTTTTGTCTGTTTCTTTTCTTTTTTTTTCTTTTTTTGAGGCCAGGTCTCACTCTGTCACCCAGACTGGAGTGCAGTGGTACAATCTCCACTAAAGGCAACCTCTGCTTCCTGGGTTCAAGCGATTCTCCTGCCTCAGCCTCCCGAGTAGTTGGGACTACAGGCATGAGCCACTACCACCCAGCTAGTTTTTGTATTTTCAGTAGAGACAGGGTTTCACTATGTTGGCCAGGCTGGCATCCAACTCTTGACCTCAAATGATCCACCAGCCTCGGCCTCCCAAAGTGCTGGGATTACAGGTGTGAGCCACCTGGCCAACTTTTGCCTGTTTCTAAACATTCTTAAACTTATGCAATCCTTAGATCACAAATAGAAATGACCATGAATCCATTTTCCTGGAAGGTTTTATTTGGACTTTTTTTTTTCTTAGATAGGGCAGGGATTCCACAGGTATTACAAATATGCACACTACATGGGAAGCACATCCCTAAAGAAGATGAACCAGGGCATGATCAAGAGTCCTGTACTTTAGGGCCAGGTGCAGTGGCTCATGCCTATAATCCCAGCACTTTGGGAACTCGAGGTGGGGGGATCTCTTGAGGTCGGGAGTTCAAGACCAGCCTGGTCAATACAGCAAAACCCCGTCTCTACTAAAAATACAAAAAGTAGCCAGGCATGGTGGTATGTGTTTGTAGTCCCAGCTACTCAGGAGGCTGAGGCAGGAGAATTGCTTGAACTCGGGAGGTGGAGGTTGCAGTGAGCTGAGATCACACCACTGCACTCCAGCCTGGGTGACAGGGTGAGACTCAAATCTCAAAAAAAAAAAAAAAGATTCCTATACTTTAGGCTGGACGTGGTGGTGGCTCACAGCTGTAATCCCAGCACTTTGGGAGTCTGAGGCGAGTGGATCACTTGAAGTCAGGAATTCAAGACCAGCATGGTCAACATGGCAAAATCCTATCTCTACTAAAAATATGTAAAAAATATATACAGGCATGGTGGCACACTCCTGTAGTCCTAGCTACCTGGGAGGCTAAGGCAGGAGAATTGCTTGAACTCAGGAGGCGGAGGTTACAGTGAGCCGAGATTGCACCACTGCACTCCAGTCTGGACTACAGGGCAAGACTCCATCTCAAAAAATAAAAAAATAAAGAGTCCTGAACACCAGATTGCTGGTGGACTAAGAAATAACTCAAGGAGGCAGCCCCAAAGAGATAAGAAACCCAATGATCCGATGCTTAAAGAGAAAAAGAAAACTGTTGCCTGATGAACGTACACACACTTGGTCCTTAAACTATTCCACTCTTTCGTGACCTATTTCTTTAAGCTTAATTTCATTTGGATAGCAATATTGGGATGGGAAGGTGAGTTGGCCTGCAAGAGATTTATAGTAATTAGACCTAGCTAAAACTTCCTGTGGATACCTGGGGGTCATTAGAAGCATGCCTGCCTTATGGTAAAATACAACAGTCATTAATGATAGAAGATTGCTCAGCAGTCAAGGAATGACAGTTACCAGAGAAATAGCCTACTTACTAATTATGACTTATAGCTGAGCATGAGTTCAGACATTACCAATCATAGTCTTAGGAGTGTTCTGTAGGAGAGAGGCTAATTAACTTGTTAAGAATGACAAGACCATTGCACCTTTAAAGTCCTACATTCTACCCGGTTGCCTGGGTGATTGTGGGCAATCTATATGTATTTATGTACACACACACAGTCAAGAAAGTAGCTTTACTCTGAATTTTAATGAAATGTACAGTGTAAGTACTTATTTGATGCATTTCTTTTATTGTTGAGTGATCTGTGTTTCCCCTAGCACTGATGAGGAAGATTCTCTTAAACCACTGGTACAGTAGTCCAGTGGAGGGCGGGTGGAGTAAGAAGGTGTTGAAAATTGAAAGGTGAGCCCATTGGGGCAGAGACCTTGCCACAAATGTAAAACAGAAGGTATTACATAGAATACTTGGCAGTCACTTACAAGTTGTCATTCAAGAGGCAGTAGGTGAATGAATACACTCAAAAAGCTTACCTATTGATACTTAAGGTCTCATCATCATAGACCCAGCATTGCTTATTCCCTGTGGTTCTTATAAACATTTGCACACTTTTAGAAGTATTCAAATTCTTAAATTAAAGAGGTTTATCAGATCTCATTCCTCAACTCATTAAGAGTGGAAGGGATTGCAGAAGAGCCCTGTACACTTGAGGCAGGGGCTAGAAAAATGCAGTGATAAAAGGAGGGACAGGAGTTTGACAAGGACTAGTAGATACCTATTGTGATGGCTGCCTTGCTTACCTCTATTTCCTGTTTTGATGGGAGCTCTCTTTTTAAGAAGAATTTCCTGGTTTGCTGATGAAGTCTAGTGGAGATGGAATGTCTACCCAGGTATGATGACACAGCTGCCAGTCACAAACTGAGTGTTATCTGATCTGGCTGGCCATACAGTCTGGTATGCTCAGTAGTATTTCATCATCTTGTGGAAGGTATATATGTGGGACAGGGCCTGAAGAAATAAGTTAGTTTCTTTTTTTTCTTGCTTTATTTTTTTGAGATGGAGTTCTGCTCTGTCATCCAGGCTGGAGTGCAGTGGCATGATCTTAGCTCACTGCAACCTCCACCTCCCAGATTCAAAGGATTCTTTGCTTCAGCCTCCCAAGTAGCTGGTATTACAGGCACCTGCCACTATGCCCGACTAATTTTTGTATTTTTAGTAGAGACAGGGTTTCACCATGTTGGCCAGGCTGGTCTCGAACTCCTGACCTCATGTGATCTGCCCGCTTCGACCTCCCAAAGTGCTAGGATTACAAGCATGAACCACTGTACCTGGCTGAAATAATTTAGTTTCATAAGCAAGTGGTTCAGGCTCCCATGGGCACTTCCTCCTGCCATATTGCTGCCCCTCCCTCAATCCATACCTGTGGCCTTATGGCAAGTTACCTATGATCAAATGACTGAAGAAAAAAAGAAATACATGAGTCTGGCTTACACACAACTTTGCACAGTTAAGATGGCACCAGCTGAAATAGGCAAACTGCACCCACCATGGAATGCCCATAAAAGACAATGGAAGAGATAAATTTTCCCATGTGGACAGAACTTTTGAGTGGCATATCTAGTTGCTTAGAGAGATGACCTGAGGTACAGATTTACTCTGATTCACAGGCAGTAGCCAAAGTGTTGGCCAGGAATTTAGAACATGTTTCTAACAGCAATCTAAATATTGCTACTTGGAAAGCTAAAATTATATCCACTTTGAAATGGCATGTAAAATTCATAAAATTTCAATCAGAAGCAATGTCATCTAATTCCCTCATTTTCACGTGGGAAAATAGGGTCCAGAAAGTGTAAGTGATTTGTCCAGCAAAAACTCTACATAGGTAGAACTGACATCTCCTGGATCACAGTTCAGGGCTCTCTCCTTAACAGCACATAGATAATCATTCACTTATTGCCAGTATTCCCTAATGTTTATTCTGTTTTGTGTATGTTGGTGTATTTTTGGTGTATGTTGGTGTATTTTCAGTGTATGTTGGTATAATTTGTGCACAGTTATAGCCTGTGACAAGAAGTAACTGGAACCAAAATGGCAAACTCTTTTTCAAGTAAGGCAGACTAAATTCTTGCTGAAGAGTGCCAAATGGAATTGCAAATGCTAGAAATTGAACCACTAAGAACTATATGGCTTGAAAATAAAACAGATACCAACAGAGATATTAATTAATTCAAGGTTGGATTTGATTGTTAAGGCAAGTTTGCATCTCTATCACTGCTGGGAAGAGAGCCATTTTTAATGGATTTTGATGGCATCCTGCCTGAGTCTTAGTACCTAAATGTTGGCCTGGGTGAGATAAAATTTGAATTAATTGATCAGGAAGACTGGAGGATGGTGCAATCTGCTATTATTTTAAAACAGTAGAAAGTGGTTGAAATAGGCCTGTGGAGTATCCAAAAGGTTTGTTAATTTTCAGCTCTGAACCTCAAACTGTATTCTTCGATTCCTTCTGAAACTCCATCCCCTTTTCCAATTGCCCATTCTCATAAAAGCTCAGCTTTGCTCAAAAGGTAAAGACCACATACTCCCATGCATTTTCTTCACCTAAGACCACTTGATTCACTTTTTCTTCTCTCAGCCTTCTTTATCATCTTAAAGAACAACACTCCCTGCTCCTCTCTCGATTCTGAGCCTTGTGCGCTCTAGTTCACCCCTTTCTACCTCATTTCACACCTAGTTTCCTCAATTATCTTCTTTAGCTTCTCCTTTCTACAGAATTTTTCCTCTCTGCATTTAAACACGTGTAGGTCCCCTCTGGTTTGGAAAAGAAAAGTCGCTTAACCCTCCTGACAGCCCTCCTACACTATTGTACAACCTTTTTTTCTTCCTTCCACCATTAAGCTTTGCAAATGAACAGTTTATACCTATAAACTCCTGCAATCTCACTTCCAGCTCAGCTAACACTGAAACTGTACTTTTTTTATTTCTTTTTTTTTTTTTTTTTTTTTTTTTGAGACGGAGTTTCGCTCTTGTTACCCAGGCTGGAGTGCAATGGCACGATCTCGGCTCACTGCAACCTCCACCTCCTGGGTTCAGGCAATTCTCCTGACTCAGCCTCCTGAGTAGCTGGGATTACAGGCACGCGCCATCATGCCCAGCAAATTTTTTGTATTTTTAGTAGAGACGGGGTTTCACCATGTTGACCAGGATGGTCTCGATCTCTTGACCTCGTGATCCACCCGCCTCGGCCTCCCAAAGTGCTGGGATTACAGGCTTGAGCCACCGCGCCCGGCCTGAAACTGTACTTTTAAAGCTCATGCAGAATTTCTGAAGCATTAAATGAAATAGCTTGTTACAATTTTGATTTCTCTTGACCAGGAATAGATTTTTGAGGTTTAGAGCATATTATACTAAGCTATAACACCACATTTTCCACGCACGCTGGACATTTTTTATTTGAATACCCTGTTGTTACTTCAACATAGTTAAAAATGAACTGATAATTTTCTCCACCGAGGTTCCCCTGAATGATTTTCCTATGTATGACAGACAGTAAGCTCTATGAGAGCAGGAATCATATCATATTTCTCACATTCGTTGCTATATTTCCACCAAATTACTTGGATGTAGTCAATAGTCATCATTTTCCCAGTATGTAAGTCTTAATTCCTTGGAGTTATTTTGGATTCATCCCTCTCCTTTGTTCTATAAATTATTTCAGTGATTAAATCTTGTCAATTATGCTTCAAAACATAGTGGCTAAGAGTATGGATTTGTTGTCAGATGGATCCCTTTGTATCTTTGCTCTGCTACTTTCTTTTTTTTGAGACAGAGTCTCTCTCTGTCACCCTGGCTACAGTGCAGTGGTATGATCTTGGCTCACTGCAACTTCTACCTTGTGGGTTTAAGGAATTCTCCTGCCTCAGCCTCCCAAGTAGCTGGGGTTACAGGGTCATGCTGCCACATCCAGCTAATTTTTGTATTTTTAGGAGAGATGGGGTTTCACCACATTAGCCAGGCTGGTCTTGAACTCCTGACCTCAGGTGATCTGCCTGCTTCGGCCTCCCAAAGTGCTGGGATTAAAGACATGAGCCACCATGCCAGGGACTTTGCTTTGCTACTTTCTAGCTGTGACTTTGAGCACAACTTTGAGTTTTGTTCCATAACCACTCAGTTTCTTTACCTTTAAAATGGAAGATAATAGTAGTACTTGCCTTATTTGGTTAGTGAGTAAACGAGTAGTGTGCACAAAGTGATTAGCAAAGTGTCTGGCACATAGCAATTACTCAATAAATGATAGCTATTAAAATTACCTTTGACTACTCCCCAGTGGGGACTCTCTCTTCCCTTGGGAGATATACTTAGTAGTTTCTATTTCATGTCTTTGCTGTTTCTCTTAGCTGAAATATTCTCCTTCCCCTCTGCCCATTTAAAATGCCATTTATTCTCACTCATTTATTACTTTTTATTTATTGAAAGTAATCCGTATTCTTAGTAAAAAGTTAATAGCTTTTTTTTTTTTTTTTTTTTTGAGATGGAATCTCTCTCCATCACCCAGTCTGGAGTGCAGTGACATGATCTTGGCTCACTGCAACCTCTGTCTCGCAGGTTCTAGCTATTCTTCAGCCTCACCCTCCTGAGTAGCTGGGATTATAGGCATGTACCACCGTATCAGCTAACTTTTGCAATGTTAGTAGATACGTGGTTTCACCACGTTGGCCAGGCTGATCTTGAACTCCGGACTGCAGGTGATCCACCTGCCTTGGCCTCCCAAAGTGCTGGGAGTTAAATAGATTTAAATGACTCATAAGGAAAAAGAGCATGTGGCCAGGAGAGGTGGCTCACACCTGTAATCTCGGCATTTTGACAGACCCAGGTCGGCAGATCACTTGAGGCCAGGAGTTTGAGACCAGCCTGGCCAACATGGAGAAACCCTGTCACTACTGAAAATACAAAAACAACTTAGCTTGAACCCAGGAGGTGGAGGTTGCAGTGAGCTGAGATCCTGCCACTGTACTCCAGCCTGGGCCATAGTGAGACTCCATCAGAAAGAAAAAGGAAGGAAGGAAGGAAGGAGGGAAGGAGGGAAGGAGGGAGGGACAGAGGGACAGAGGGAAGGAAGAAAGGAAGGGGAGAGAGAGAGAAAGAAAGAGAGAGAGAGAGAGAGAGAGAGAAAGGAAGAAAAGAAAAGCAAGCAAGCAAGCAGATGCCTACTCCATCTCTACCAACTTCTGATCTGTACTACTAGAGAAACCACTTTTAATCATTTTAACTGTTTCTTCTAGTATTAACTTCTATTTCTTTCCTTTCTTTCTTTCTTTTTTTTTTTTTGGAGGCAGAGTCGCACAGGTGTGAGCCACCCTACACCTGGCCTGGCTATTTTTTTTTTTTTTTTGGAGACAGAGTCTTACTCTGTTGCCCAGGCTGGAGTGCAGTGGTGTGACCTTGGCTCATTTCAGCCTCTGCCTCCTGGGTTGAAGAGATTCTCCTGCCTCAGCCTCCCAAGTTGCTGGGACTACAGGTGTGCACTACAACACCTAATTTTTGTAGGTTTTTTTTTTTAGTAGAGATGGGGTTTCACCATGTTGGTCAGGCTGGTTTCAAACTCCTGATCTCAGGTGATTTACCCGCCTCAGCCTCCCAAAGTGCTGGGATTACGGGTGTGAACCACCACCCCTGGCTTTTTAAAAATATTTTTAGTAGAAATACGGTCTCACCATGTTGCCCAGGCTGGTCTCAAACTCCTGAGCTCAGGCAATCCACCCACTTTATCGTCCCAAAGTGCTGGGATTACAGGTGAGCCACTGTGCCTGGTCCCATATTTCTATATAATGTACTTACAAGGACATTTCTTGATCATTCAGTTTTTAGATACTTCCTATTTTCTTTTTCTTTCTTTCATTTTTTTTTTTTTTTTGAAAGTGAGTCTCACTCTGTCACTAGGCTGGAGGGCAGTGGCGCAATCTCAGCTCACTGCAACCTCCGCCTCCCGGGTTCAAGTGATTCTCCTGCCTCAGCCTCCCGAGGGACTACGGGCACCTACCACCATGCCTAGCTACTTTTTGTATTTTTAATAGAGACGGGGTTTCACCATATTGGCCAGGCTGTTCTCCAACTCCTGACCTTGTGATCTACCCGCCCTGGCCTCTGCAAAAGTTCTGGAATCACAGGCATGAGCCAACCATGTCCAGCCAACTTACTTTCTTTTTATTATGGAAAACAAAGGCTTATATCTCTTACGACAAACCTCCCTCCAACTTTTTCTCCCTTCATCCTACAAAAGAGTTTTAATTTTGTAAATCAGTAATATAGTGTTTCGATTGCTACGGCTGTGAATGTCTGTCACAGTAGAGTCAAGGAATATTTTATCATAACTCGTTTACTTTCTGTTTACTTTCTTTCTTTCTTTTTTTTTTTTTTTTGAGACGGAGTTTCGCTCTTGTTACCCAGCCTGGAGTGCAATGGCGCGATCTCGGCTCACAGCAACCTCCGCCTCCCGGGTTCAGGCAATTCTCCTGCCTCAGCCTCCTGAGTAGCTGGGATTACAGGCACGTGCCACCACGCCCAGCTAATTTTTTTGTATTTTTAGTAGAGACGGGGTTTCACCATGTTGACCAGGATGGTCTCGATCTCTTGACCTCGTGATCCACCCACCTTGGCCTCCCAAAGTGCTGTGATTACAGGCTTGAGCAACCGCACCCGGCCTCATTTACTTTCTCGAGCAACTTTTTGTTTTTCTTGGCCTTAATAGCTGCCTTAGTTTTTGTTACTTAGTTTGCTTCACTTTCTATGTGTTTATCACTAAGGTTTTACTAATTTTCCCACAATATCATGAAACATTTCTGAATACTATTCTCCACATGGTCAAACACATTGAGTAATGTATCAGTTGTTTTTCTCTTTTCTCTAAAGATATCCCTTCTTGATTCCTCTATCTTCCTACTCTCCTCTGGCCTTGCTAGGTGTCCTACACAGCTGTCTACTGTGAACTTTCATTCATCATTATCTGGGGAATTCCCTACTCCTTTCTTCCAGGTTCATCCCATTTTCTGGATTCCATGTCTTCCTCTCTCTTAGTTTATGCTCTCGTTTGGTAGAATGCATATTCCGGTGGCTTACTGAGAATCAAAGTTACAATTTTACACCATCTACTCTTAGTTTATTCTCTCGTTTGGTAGAATGCATATTCCAGTGGCTTACTGAGAATCAAAGTTACAATTTTACACCATCTACTACTTGTGAACCCCAAAAATCTGAGACCGCTCTCAGTTAATTTAGAAAGTTTATTTTGCCAAGGAGGAGGATGTGCGCCCGTGACACAGCCTCAGGAGGTCCTGGTGACATGTGCCCAAGGTGGTCGGGGCACAGCTTGGTTTTATACATTTTAGGGAGACATGAGACATCAATCAATATGTGTAATATGTACAACGGTTCGGTCTGGAAAGGCAGGACAACTGGAAGCAGGGAGGGAGCTTCCAGGTCATAGGTAGGTAAGAAACAAATGGTTGCATTCTCAAGCTTCTAATTAGCCTCTCCATATGAGGCAATCAGAGATGCATTTATCTCAGAAAGCAGAGGGGTGACTTTGAATAGAATGGGAAGCAGAGTTGCCCTAAGCAGTTCCCAGCTTGAGTGATTTTGGGGCCTCAAAATTTATTTTCCTTTCACATATTCCTCAGTATGGAACAATGCTTCTCTAGATAGGTCTATTTACTATTTACTGGAATATCCTCACTTCTACATCTTTGCCATTTCTCTTGGCTATAATGCTCTTCTACCTTCTGTGTGTGTCCAAACGGTATTTGTATTTTAAAATAATTTTTATGAAAATAATGTGTGTACATAGTTTTAAAAGTAGAAGTTACAAGGCATATATATATATATATATATATATGCATATATATATAAAGTCCCTTATCCCTTTCTTCCTTACTCTAGATTTGTGTTCCTAAAGGCAAGTAGTTTCTGTTATTTTAGTTGTTTTTTCTGCTATTTACCTCATTTCTAAATAAAATAATTATACTGTATTAATATGTCTGGACAATAACTTTTTATTATTGGAGATAAGAATTTAGTCTTTTTTTTTTTTGAGATGGAGTCTCACTCTGTCTCGCTGGCTGGAGTGCAATGGCGTGACCTTAGCTCACTGCAACCTCCGCCTCCCAGGTTCAAGCGAATCTCCTGTCCCAGCCTCCCGAGTAGCTGGCATTACATGCGCCTGTCACCACGCCCAGCTAATTTTTGTATTTTTAGTAGAGACGGGGGTTTCCCCATGTTGGCCTGGTTGGTCTATGAACTCCTGACCTCATGATCATCCACCCACCTCAGCCTCCCAAAGTGCTGGGATTACAGGCGTGACGCATCGCACCTGGCCACAATTTAGTCTTTTTATGCCATATCTTTCTAACCTCTTCTCTATCTTCTCAATATAGTTTTGTAAGATGTTGAATTCTGAATTAGAAATGATTTCTTGGCCAGGTGTGGTGGTTCACCATTGTAATCCCAGCATTTTCGGAGGCCGAGGCGGGCAGATCACTTGAGGTCAGGAGTTTGAGACCAGCCTGGCCAACATGGCAAAAGCCTGTCTCTACTAAAAATACAAAAAGTAGCCAGGCATGGTGGCAGGGGACTGTAATCCCAGCTACTCTGGAGGTTGAGGCAGAAGAGTCATTTGAACCCAGGAGGCGGAGGTTGCAGTAAGCTGAGATTGTGCCACTGCACTGCAGCCTGGGCAACAGAGTGAGACTCAGTCTCAAAAAAAAAAAAAAAGAGAGAGAAAAAGAAAGAAAGAATGTCTACAGAATCTTGAAGGCCAAACTACATCTCAGTGAACATATTGTGGTTCTTAGCAATTGCCTCTTCCTTTCCACGGTGGTTTTTTAAAAAACAAAACTATCCTTTTAGTGATCAGTTATAGAACCTTGCTTGCCTTTGATATTATGATTACTAGAATATACCTTCTTCCTCTTTTTGAAAAGCAACGCAATATTAGATCATCCCTCAGTCCCTTTGGACTTTTGCCATTCTCCATGATTACTAACCTCATCTGTCAGTACCATAGGATGTAATTAATACGGGCTCTTTGGAGGACAATAACAGGGAGCCCTGATCTCATCTGAGGAAGTGACATTTAAGCTGAGATCCAAAGGATGAATAGCAACGGCGTGTGAAAGCATTCCAGTAGAGACTGCTGCCTGTGCAAAAGCTGTCAAGAAAGAAGGAGCTTTGGAAACTCAAGGAATGTAAGCAGACCAGTTGGGTAGAGCCTGATGAGAGGAAAAGTTGTCCACCTGAGGTTAGAGAGAGAGGGCAGAGGTCAGAGAATTCAGGGTTCTTTTTGGTGATGTTAAGGTAGGATTTTTGAATTTATACCAAGAGAATGGGAAGCTACTGAAAAGTCATAAGCAGGGGAGTAATTTGATCTCACTTGCTTTCCATAGATTTCTGTGGTTACAGTGTACAGAATAAATTGGAGGGGCTGGATAGGAAGATACAGGTAAAATTGGTCATAGATAAACATCAAGGCTAACCTTGAAAGGGGGAAAGAAATTTCAAATGAGCAAAAGATAGTTTTAGCAGGTATGTTTGGAAGCTCAGCATAGATGGTTGAATTCCCTCAATTTGCTGATGATGCGGTGATTTAGATGCTAATACAACAGGCTCAATTTTTCTTCTTTTTTTCCTTTTTTAGTATTAGATGGAAATGACTCCTTCACACCGTTCCCCTCCTGCCAGACCACTTGAATTGCTGACTGACCCACAGATCCTAGAAGCAGTTGGCCCTCCTTGGTCACAGGTATGGCCTACATCCTGTGCTCTAGTGGTTGTTTCGCTCACTTGCCATGGTGAGATTTCTGAGGAGTTGAGGTAGAAGGTACGGAAGACTGCGGGTGGGGACAACAGGAAACAAGTGTTCCTGAGTGATTTGTACAAAAATGGTGCAACAGAATTGAAAGGATTGAGAAAGAACTCTTTTCCTTCCTTCCCTCAGGTAGCAAGCATTATCTAGTCAAGTTGATAATAAGGACAGAAAGAAGACTGCTTCCTCTGAATTCCTACCTGCTGGAGTCCGGGGCTTCTTTCTGTTGGGGTTTGCAGTCAGCTGATCCACCAGGAGAGTTGGTGTTACCTGTCAGGGGTACAACAGTTTAGGCAGGAGGAAGTTCGTTTTTGCAGTTCTGTTCCATGGAGTTGTCCGAATGAAAATGCTGGCTGAGGGCCTGCTGTACATAGTCACAGACAACAGCTTTCTACAACACCTGGGTTTTCTTTGGAAACTGTGAGGAGGCACTAAAAAGAACCAAAATCTTTTTTCCTGCCTTAAAAAAACAAAGGAGTGACTCTGAAGGATGTGTGTGAGAGTAGCTCTAATTCCAGGTTGAGTTTGGATATAGAAAAAGTCACCTTGCATAATTTTATGTTTTGCTGAGTATATTTTGATTTGCATGGAATTGCATTTAAAAAAAAAAATAGAGTGGCCAGGCGCAGTGGCTCACACCTGTAATCCCAGTACTTTGGGAGACTGAGGTGGGCGGATCACGAGACCAGGAGTTCAAGACCAGCCTGACCAATATGGTGAAACCATGTCTCTACTAAAAATACAAAAAATTAGCAGGGTGTGGTGGCAGTTGCCTGTAGTCTGAGCTACTCAGGAGGCTGAGGCATGAGAATCGCTTGAACCTGGGAGGCAGAGGTTGCAATGAGCCAAGTTCGTGCCATTGCACTCCAGCCTGGGTGACAGAGTGAGCCTCTGTCTCAAAAAAAAAAAAAAAAAAAAAGAGATGAGGTCTTGCTATGTTACCCAGGCTGGTCTCAAACTCCTGGACCCAAGCGATCTTACACCTTGGCCTCCCAAAGTGCTGGGATAACAGGTGCGAACTACCACGTCAAGCCTGGAATTGCATTTTTTTTTTTTAGATGGAGTCTTGCTCTGTTGCCCAGGCTGGAGTGCAGTGGCACGATCTTGGCTCACTGCAGCCTCCGCCTCCTGGGTTCCAGTGATTCTCCTGCCTCAGCCTCTCGAGTAGCTGGGATTACAGGTGCATGCCACCATGCCTAGCTCATTTTTGTATTTTTAGTAGAGACGAGGTTTCGCTATGTTGGCCAGGCTGGTCTTGAACTCCTGACCTCAGGTGATCTGCCTGCCTCAGCCTCCTAAAGTGCTGGGATTACAGGTATGAGCCACTGTGCCTGGCCTGGAATTGCATTTTTATAGTAGAGCAAATTAGACTGGACCCATGAGTATAGGTATTGTATTGCAATAAATTGAGAGAACAAATAAATAGCAGAATTATAAGAAAAACATGATAAAAATACTGCTATATCTTTTTTTAGGGGGGTGGAGTTTTGCTCCTATCACCCAGGCTGGAGTGCGATGGCTCCATCTTGGCTCACTGCAGCCTCTGCCTCCTGGGTTTAAGCATTTCAGTTCTCCTGTCTCAGCCTCCCAAGTAACTGGGACTACAGGTGCTCACCACCACGCCCGGGTAGTTTTTGTATTTTTAGTAGAGATGGGGTTTCACCACGTTGGCCAGACTGGTTTCAAACTCCTGACATCGGATCACCCACCTCGGCCTCTCAAAGTGCTGGGATCACAGATGTGTCACCATGCCCAACCCAAAACTGCTGTATCTTGAGGAATCTTAAAATTCCTGTGATTAGGCTGCAGTAACATGACAATGGGCAAGTATGAGAGAATACTGCAAACAGAAAAAAATTTCTGGTCACAAAATTTTTTTAAAGTTGATCTGTTTGAATTTATAAGCAAAGTACATTTTTCCATTTGTTTAACAGAATTGAACTTGGAACGATATTACTATTCACTACCAAGCACTTGCGTCCCCAAATGTCTAAACTAGTTTATTACTTATTTTACTGATAAGGATGTATTTTGGTAAGAATTCTAGACTTATGCCTAGAACAAATGACAATAACCTTCTCCACATCCCAATTCCAGTATCTAGAATGTCTGCCACATAGTAATTATTCAACATATAAACCAGTGAATGCACAACATGGTGAAACCCGTTCTCTACTAAAATTATAAAAATTAGTGGGATGTGGTGGCAGGCACCTGTAATCTCAGCTACCTGGGGGGCTGAGGCAGAAGAATCACTTGAACCCAGGAGGCAGAGGCTGCAGTGAGCCAACACTGCACCACTGCACTTCAGCCTGGGTGACAGAGTGAGACTGTCACACACACACACACACAAAGTAAAGCCAGAAAATAACTCTATTTGAAAATAAATCTTTAAAGCAGTAGAGAGCAAAAATTTAGATCCATTTTGTCAATAAAATATTGTAATATCTGATTAATATAAATTATAAATCGTAAAAACCATTAGATACAAGCTCAACTGTGAGCAAAGAGAAGGAATCATAATCGGGGAAGAATTGAAAACGGTTGGTTTTACTTCTTGGCAGTTAAGTCAGTTTGGGAACAAACCTTAGGTCTCCAGCATTTAGCATTTTATTGGGGATGAGCTTCTCATTGATCACAGAATGAAGTTCAAACTTTGTAACATGTTTCTGAAGAATTTTACATTTTAGCTTTCGTTTGAGCTGCCCTTACCTACACATCCTGGCTGTCTGCCACTATGGTGTGATCTCTTTCTTAGTTTGTTCTGCACTTTTTCACTGACCTCTCCCCCTCTACCCTGGACTTTTTGTCCCCTTGGGCTCAGTCAGGTCCTCTAAAGCCTTCCAACGTTTCAAGGGCCACTTTAATCTCCAGAGCTTTTAGGAAAACTCCCCAGACCCTCTTTTCCGATGCAATGTCCCTCTCCCCTATTTCCTTAGCACTTTGAACTCTAGCTGTTATTAAATTCTAATGTGGCGTTTTCGCTTGTTTCCCCAAACCAGACTGTGACCACCCTGTTGGTGAGGTCTTTTAAGAAATTGCTGTGTCCAGCCCTGGCACAGTGCCTGGTACAAAGAAAATAACCAGTAAAGGTTTGTTGAAATGAATTGAAACTCCAGAGGGTAAAGGAGAAGCACCTGTGTCTAGCAGTAAAGGCCTTTCAGGACCTTCGGGAAGGCCTGCGGTGTGGCTGGGCCCTGTCCCTAGCTCTAGACTGGCAGGAGAATGTGGCGAGGCGGAAGTCTCGTTTAAGTCTCTTAACTCCCTTTACTTACTTCTTTTTGACTTTTATAGAAGAATCTGCAAGTTCTGCCACAGCCTTGGGCCCCGCCTTCAGGGGCGGTGAAAAGGGGTGGGGTTGTGATAGTTGGGAGGGATGCCCAGCCTCGTGGCAATTCTGGACGCACTTGTCTTTTGCAATGTTTAAAGTTTCGTAAATTCCAGCTCTAAGCTGGGGGCTGAGGGTGTCGAGGGTTTCCTGGTGCGCACATTTCGCGTTCCAGGGAAAGCTCCCAGCATTCGGAGCTTTGCGTATTTTATCCGTCTCACATGTCCCCATCTCCAGGAAGCTACCGAGCACACCCGGCCTCCACACCCAGCGGGCCGGCGTGGAGAACCCGCGGTTCAGCCGGCGCTTCCTTCTTCCACCCTCTGGGCAAACCTGGGACTAGCGTGTGGGGGAGCTCCCAGCCCGCGGTACCAGGCGGAGTAGGGGGACTGTGGGACTACAACTCCCAGGCTGCCCCGGGAACGAGGCGGGGGAAGGGGCGAACGGGAGGGGCCTGAGGGTGGGGCGGGGGGGGCAGGGAAATCCCGCCCCACTGCGCAGGAGCGGCTACACAAAGCCTGACTTTACAACCTCAGAGAAAGTGGAAGTAAGAAGGCTTAGGTGGGCAGGCGGGACGAGAGAAAGAACGAGAGGAGGGAAAGCCGCGTAGGTGGGAGTGGAGCAGAGCGAGGATCGAGGGGGGAACCCTCGTCCGTGAAGATGAGGGTGGGCTTTCAGAACTAGTCCCCCCTCGCACCCCACTCAGGACCGCCCTTCCCTTCCCCTCCCCTCCCGCGCTGGGGTCTGCCCAGTGCCCTGCCTCAGAGCCCGGCTCCGCCCCGCCCGGAAGGGGGAGCCCGGCCGTCGGCTGGCTCCGGGAGGGCTGGCTGGCTGCGCCGAGGCTTCCTAGCCTGAGTGCGGGACTAGAGCGCGGGGCGGCGGGGCAGCGCGGCAGTCGCGGACTGAGGAGGGGCTGCGAGTGAAACCGCGCGGCGCGGCGCGGCGCGGCGGACGAACTAGGGCTGGGGCGAGGGAGGCTGTGGCTCCCGACTGAGACAGGGGAGTAGTGTCGGGCTGAGGCACGGCGTGTCTCGGGAGGGTTCCCCGTGCCCCGAGGGGGGTGGCCGCGGAGGCCAACGGGGAGGCGGGCGGTGGCGCCCCGCAGGGGAAAAGTGCAGCTCCCGGAGTGCCGAACCCGGTGCTGGCGTAGAGACGGGGGCGCCCCCCTCCCCACAGGAGGAGCCTCGCGCTCCTCCGCCATCCTTTCCCCGCGTGGCGGGCTTGCCTTCTCAGTGGGTGCTGCGGGAGCTGCCGGCCCGCGGCGCCGGGGCCAGATGAGGGCGAACTGCGGGGCCGCCGCCCCGGGGGCGGGCAGGCCGGGGGCGGGCCGCGAGTGAGGCGGGGCGGCGGCGAGGCTGCTGGCGGCTGTGGGGAGGCGGAGCGCGGAGAGCCGAGTGGGGCAGGCGGCGAGCGGGTGGCCCGGTAGCCCGCCTCGCTGCTCCGCTTGGCGCCGCCGGCCCACGCCGCAGTGTGTTTTGTGGACGGCGCCTTCCCAGACAGCCCGGTAGAGCCCAGCTCAGCGCCTGGCCGCCTTCGACGCGATGTTCCGCCGGAGCCTGAATCGTTTTGTAAGTACACTCGCTGCGGCTCCGCTCGTGCCGGTTTGCTTGCTCGTCAGTCCTTTCGCCAGGTCCCTCACAGCAATTTTCTGAGGGGTTAGTTACATCTCTGAGAGACGCCACCACCCCTCTTGTTTTTCACCGAAACACGGTGCTCGGGCGGCCGGCGACGTGAGGCAGGTAGGGCTCTCGAGATATCCCGCCCTCGCCCCCAGGACAATTGGACCCAGGCTTCCCGGAGCTGTTTCCAACTCTGCCTGAGACCGGGGCCGCCCTCAGGCTGGCTGGTGGGGGACTCGTGGGGGCGGTCGACCCGGGGACCCCTTAGTTTGCCAATTAGTCGAAGATGGCGTTTTATTCTCAGGGAGGTTGCTTTCTTTTGTTTCCTCTGCCACGAGCAAATGGAGGTAAACCTAGACCTGTCACCGTGACCCAAAAGAAGAGCTGGGGGCTGAGGGAGCCTGAGGCTAGGGCCAGATTCTGCCTTGCCTGGGGCGCAGCCAGCGGGCGGCTGCTGACCGGAGGCTGGGCAAACTTTGGAGACCCAGCCTACAAAGCTCACCTTTTAGGGTGTTTGAAAGGCGAGCGTGATTGTCAGGGTGGGCTGGCTGGATGTGCAGCCTGGAGGAGGCTGCACCGCCACTGCCCAAGCTGCCGATCGCTGGTTTGAAGCCGCGCGGAGGACTGAGCACTTCAGACCTTGAACCCATGGGAAAAGGCAGACTGCGACTGGACTCCTCCGTCCACGTTTCCCCCCTTCAGAATCTCCAGAAAAGGGAATTTCATTTTCATGGGAGTTTGGCATAGGGAAAATCTCTTTCCTGCTACTGACTTTTTCGAGTAACCTGTTTACTCCTAGAGGGTACATTAAGAATGGAGCAAAACAGGGCCATTTACGTCTATGTTGCTATTTGTAGCAACTTCCTTAATTGCAAGAGGAGGTGTCGGGGATAGGATTTTATTTCTGCCAATGATATGAAAGAAAGGTTTCATCTGCAAATTTTCGTTTTTCTGTAGTTAGGAAAAAGGGTTGAATGCTGAGTGCTTCCTTCCACCTGTCTTAAGAAATGCATCTTTTGAGAACTTGTCCGTTTGTAAGTACACTCTTGCAGTTATTCCTAATCAAAGCATTACTAACAATTTTCAGACATCGGATAAATTTTCTCTCATTTTTCATTCACTGGAAACTTTTGCAAATGTACACTGGCTAAAAGTAATACTTGCACATCCCTTTTTAGGATATTATTATCGCAATAGTGCTATATTAATGGTTTTCTAAATGTTGACCTCATCCAGAAACATGCAGTATGAAATTGGAACAGATAATTACCTGTGGCACAGAGCAATAGAGGTTGTACATATCAATCAGCTTGAAACCGGTAGGCGATGGCTTGTACTGATACCTTTGCTGAAGCGAGTGACTAAAATTGGTTTCTCACATTTAGCCTGAGAATGCTAAAGAGTATTGTTCTTCATAGCTCTGTTGCACATAGATTCTTGTGATCTTGGAGTGTTGTTTGGGGGTGACAAAAAGGGAAAGGTGACAATGAGAGCTAATTGTAGTATTTAGGAAAAGGGTCTTTTCACATGGCACTCTTGTGGTTGAAAACAACTGGGCTCTGAATCATAATAAAATCCTTAGCTTAAACTTAAGATGTTGAAATCCTCTTTTTTTTTTTTTTTTTTTTAAGGATTTGAATATTTGAATATTTGAAACTGAACAACTCAAGTGTCGGTCTAAAAGCCCATTTGCTTTTCTTTTGCGAAGTGATCTGCATCGTATCAAAGTCTAGTAATTAAGCAGTGCTGGCCCAGGAAGCCAGGGCATGCAGCAGAATTTGCAGCAGTTGTTGAGGTGCCAGCCTGCAGGTTTGAGACCAGTGCTTTGTATCCCCTACTGATCTCAGCAGAGAAACACTTTTGCTAATACTGAAATGAGCTTTGACCTCATTGTTTCAGCTGGAATGTTCAGCTGTTCACATTTTCCTGCACAGCCATGACTATGGTAAGTATCGGGAATTTGTACCAGTGCAGTAAGCTGGAAGATTCTTAGGAGTTATGTCTGAACCCTAGGCCCAGGGCAAGGAATTAATCTGCATACCGTTGGACTGAATGTGAAAAATATTATCAAATACTTATTGCTAAACAATGGCTTCAGAATTTTGTTGGGGGCAGTTTTTCGATCTCTTAGATCAGTAAACCATGCTGTTCTCATCTTTTGCCTGAAAAATTCTTTGAGGAGCACTTCCATTTAAATTACTAGAAGGCTAGAATTAAAGATTTGGGTGGAACTTTGAGACTTGCACAGCAATATAGATATAGTCAAGGTTGGGAGCTGTCTTATGATTGTTTTAATATTTTAGAAATAGAGCTACGAATTCCTTTCAAAATTAGTTGTGTTTTTTGGTGTACCTATATGTATCTGAAATTGGTTTTGATTGTGAAATAAATTACAGTGGTGTTGATTGTAGTTGTTGGTCATTGAAAACTAGACTACATATTAGAGAAGTGCTTTCTTTATATTTTAAACTTGAAATGGTAAGAATGTCTTAGGATTCTTAGAAGCATCATCTTCTATAGCTCAGTTGTGTTTGCTGAATCATTTTTGAAATGCCATTTATTTTTTGAGTTCTCCAATTTCAAGCTAAAAGAAAATAGTGATTCACTGTATTTTTTAAAGACGTGATCTTGACTTCTTTGCCATTAATAATTGTGTTCTTTTATTTCTGATGAATTATGACTTTCCTTTTGACAGTTTTGAGGTGGAAAGAAATTGGTGGATTTGGTTTAGCATTTTAGGGTTGAGGCATGTAGACGGTGTCCTAAAGGATTTAAGAGTTGGATGTCTCTGAGTGCAATAAAAGCACTGCCTGTTCTTAGTCAATATTTCCATTAATACAGTAAGTAAATAATAATAGGTCTGTCTGTACAATTTTTCTTCAAAGGCATATTTAATCAGAAGTCTGGACTAGTTGAGATTTAAGGGTCATGGACTTTTATGTTCTGTCTTGTTTTATTCGTAATGCAATTCCTAGTGATTATAGTAACATGTTCTCTTGGGTTTAAAGGTTTACTGAGAGTCTAAAAACAATTCCCCCCTCTTTTTGGCTTATTTAATTATTTTATGCTAAAGATTTAAGATAAGAGATTTCTTGATAAACTAGATTGGGGGCTTGGCCAAGAGGACACTGTTCATTTAGCTTGACAGAGAGTGATATTTAACAGGTATGCATTTTTAGACCTTTGGTACATGAAAGTTTAATTGTGAGTGTGAAATACTGGAGTGCAATTGAATCTCTGATTCTAGGAGCCCTCAAGCTGCTTTGGTTTCATAAAACATGCAACATGTAATCATAATATCACACAGAAAATGCCCAAGACTAGACAGAAATTAGTCTGCCTAAGGAAGGATGGAAATTTAAAATAAGACTAAATAATACAAAATAAGAATTAATGAAATAGGTAGCTAATTTATTGCTTTGAGTCCAAGGCAAGGCTAGTCTAATGAAGCAATATATGGAAGCAATTCAGAAAATAATTCAGGTAATTGCTTTTTTTTTTCCAGGAGCAAGAAGGTTTTTAGTTTCCCCCTTACATTATCTGTGTAATTAAACTTTTTTTTTTTCTTTTCTGTTTGACTTTACTAATAACCCTGACCTGACATTGACGAGTGGGAAAATATTGTCTTTATTTTACTGTGTTTAGAAATATGTCTGCATATATGTAGTGCAGTATTTTTACACTTGCATGACTTACAAATGGTCTGTGCATCTTGGCTCCCACATGGCTGTTCATAGAGGTCTAGATTTAACAGTTGACCATACGTAAAAGCAGCTGTTTAATCATATTGTGTTATAATTGCCTTTTAACTTGTGTGGCTCCCTAGACTAGTCTTTCTCAACATGGAAAGAATTGGCACTGAGGCCCTAGGACATGCACTGTAAGTAATAAATTAACTTTTTTCCTATGCAGCTGGAGTTAAGGAACCGTAAATTGAGAAAGGCTGTCCTAAACAGGGACAGTTCACAGTATGTTCTTATCTCCTAGTACAGTGCCTGGTCCCCAGTAGGTGTTCATTAAAATATTTTTTGAAAGAACAACTTTTATGTGTATCACATAAATAATAACCTTTATTTATAGATAATGATTATTGTAAACTCGCCCTTATGCAGAATGAGTGAAGGATGAGGAATTCTTGTTAATTGGGGTATACCATATACATTACTAGTTTTCTAAGAATTAGAATAAATACATCTAATGCCGAAGCTATTCTGAACATAGTATAATCTGTCTTTTTTTTTTCTTTGTTTTCTGTTTTGAGATTTTTTTTAATGGGAATTTGATGATGCAATTATAGAGGCTGAGAAATCCCAGGATCTGCCGTCTGCATGAGCCTGGCCACAAAATATACTTTTTTTTTTTTTTTTTTTTGAGACAGTCTCACTCTTGTCACCCAGGCTGGAGTGCAATGGCATGATCTCGGCTCACTGCAACCTCCGCCTTCCAGGGTCAAGCAATTCTCCTGCCTCAGCCTCCCTAGTAGCTGAGATTACAGGCACCTGTCACCAGGCCTGGCTAATTTTTTTGTATTTTTTAGCAGAGACAGGGTTTCACCATGTTGGCCAGGCTACTCTCGAACTCCTGACCTCAGGTGATTTGCCTACCTCGGCCTCCCAATGTGCTGGGATTACAGGCATGAGCCAGCATGCCCAGCCTCTTTCTTAGATGATTAAGCCATTGTATGGTTTTGCAGAGCATTATTTCATTCAACAAGTACCTACTATGTTCTGGGCACTGTAGTAAATTCTGGGGATGTAGATGAGCAAGACAGACCCAAGTTCCTGTCTTCATGAGCTGTAATTATCATCACATATACAACTATAGATATAGAGGGCATGTTAACTGCATTGCATTGAATACACGTGTGACATACCATGAAATTTGATCTTTATGAATAAGTTACTATTACATACTTGTCATTTTTCTATCAAAAATAGATTGTACAATATCAGTTATTTTCTGGTTGTTTGGATGCCAGATAAAAAGGAGTTTATTGCATTTGTCTCCTTTCATCTGATCTATGTATGGCAAACTGCTCTTTTGCAAATAGATGCTAGGCTGACCCTGCGCAAGGTGGGAAACCTGTTTAGAAATGAATCACTATAACTTGAAATAAATGTTTACACAAATGAAAGCAGGTTTTGTCTTTTTTTTTTTTTTTTAATCTACCTTTTACTAAGCAACATAAAACTCTGAATGTGTCCTGAGTACCTTCTATAAGGGTTTCCTGTTTGTTCCTTTTGTTTATTCTTCTTGCTAATAATTCAGCCATTTAGTGAATAATATTGAGTGCCTATATACCAGGTAGTTTCCAATGTTCCTAATGAACTTTTAGCTGAATTGAGATTTGGGCAGGTGAAGCTGGCCATTTTTATGTTGATGCAACTGTCCAAATGAGCTTGTTTTCTGAGCAAAGCTGCCAGTTGACCACCTGCTGGGCAGTGGGTTCTAAGAGGTCAAGGATGGCCAGTGACCCCTGACAGAACCATAACTAACCTTCCTGTGTCTGCATGATGTACAAAGAACTAGCCCACTGAGTGAAATGAAATACTGGTTTGTTGAGTGATGGAAAACATCATCAAGGCTAACTACTTGTCTAACATGGTGGGTCAGTTCTTTCAGAGGATGAATGCGTGGGATACAAAAACATACTAGTTTTTTCTTCAAGGTGGTGCAAGTTTTGTAAATCTGTAGTGCTTTATACAGATGAACCTTTTACATCTGGAATCCACAAGACTGAGAGAGTTTTTCTGGTTAGGTGGAGGGAGGTTCTGGGCTTCCACAAGTGAATTAGGTTCTGGCTCTTGAGTTTATTTCCTTTCATTTAACATTTACCTTCTTGGCCTGGTATAAGGGTAGAATAGCAGTGATCGTAAAGCAAACATATTGGCATAACTGCAGCATATGTTAACACTGCTGCAGCTTAATGATGAATGAGTGCTCAGCACTGCAGATATGGGCACAGGATGCCCTATGCCAGTACATTGGCAGACAGCCCCTCAATTACTGCAGTGTATGGATGGATTGCTGGTTTGGCAGACTTCTTGATAATAGAAGATGTGATTTACAAATGATAATGGACCATGGATATCCAGATTTAGAAGGTGAAGTAGAAATTATTGATTTCTTGCCCCATATTTATTGAATGGAATATGGGAGGATTGGTGAGGCCTACCCTGTTCTAGCAGATATCATCATTTGTCTTTTAGGTGTCTCTATTATATGTTATAAAGTATTAATGTCGCAATGTTTTCCTAGTCCCTTTCTCTTTACCAAGGTATTCTTGGAAAAATCAGAAGTGCTCCTGAAAATGATCTTGCAGTTAGCACAGCATCAGGTAAATAGTAGATGTTCAATTAATACTGGTTTAATTGTTTTGAGCTGAATTGGTGATACAGCCTGAGTCAGTAATAACAGATGAAAAATGATCAGTTGAGGAAGCAGCCACCAAGAAGCTTATGCATTTCAGACTGGGCTATAGATAAGTGCAGAGCACTGAAAAAAATTTCCTTTTCAGTGGACAAAAATACTACACTAATTGTATTTTATTTTTTGAGATGGAGTCTTGCTCTGTGTCACCCAGGCTAGAGTGCAGTAGTGTGGCCTCTACTCACTGCAACCTCCGCCTCTCCAGTTCAAGCAATTCTGCCTCAGCCTCCCGAGTAGCTGGGATTACAGGCTCCTGCCACCATGCCTGGCTAATATTTGTGTGTGTGTGTGTGTGTGTGTGTTTAGTAGACATGGGGATTCACCATGCTGTCCAGACTGGTCTTGAACTTCTGACCTCATGTGAGGCCTTGGCCTCCCAAAGTGCTGGCCTCCCAAAATGCTGGTATTACAGGTAGGAGCCAACATGCCCAGCCACTATACTTATTTTAAATGAGAAAAAATAATAATTACGTGCTTACTTAAAAAGTAATCGGAAAAAGGTTGTTGTTTACTTAAGACTTTTCTCTGTCTACTAGAAGGATAATCTTTAACCCCCCTTCCTTTCTTGGCCACTCATAGAACACTATAGTTTAAATATTGTACAAACTAAAATTGTGAGCAAATTCATATTCTCATTAAGTACAGTTGATAAGCTTATATTTTCTGTTGCCACCAGCACATCAAATCTATTTTGAAAACCAAAGTTTCAGTGTTAATTCTCCAAGAGCTGTGAATCATTTGACTTACCTTTGTAAGTGTCCATTATTTGGATTCAGGAGACCTCTTGGTATTTGGTGCTGGAAATGTAAGGTACTTTCCTTTGTTTGCATCCAGTCACCGTCAGCTGGATGGGTACCTGTAGAAAGAAGACAGAGCAAACCAGAAGAACTGCTGAGTTTGAGGGATTTGGAAGCAGTTGTGTTGTGAAATGAGCTTCAACCTTGTTTAAAAGAGTTAGTACAAGTTCTGCCATTTACTACCTAGCTTGAGAAATTGGGAACTGAAGGCTGTAGTTCATATACAACAAAGTGTTTCTCAAAATGTGGTCTTTGGACCACTTACATAAAAATAATCTTGGAGCTGGGTGTTGTGACTCTTGCCTATAATCTCAGCACTTTGGGAGGCGGAGGCGGGTGGATGACTTGAGGTCAGGAGTCCGAGACCAGCCTGACTAACATGGTGAGACCCCATCTCTACTAAAAATAGAAAATTAGCTGGGAGTCGTAGCGCAGGCCTATAATCCCAGCTGCTTGGGAGGCTGAGGCAGGAGAATCCTTTGACCCAAGGAAGCAGAGGTTGCAGTGAGCTGAGATTGTGCCATTGCATTCCAGCCTGGGCAACAAGAGTAAAACTCCATCTCAAAAAAAAAAAAAAAATTATTGGATGCTTACTATAAATACAGATTCCTGGGCTTTGAACTTACTGAATCCAAGTCTTGGGTGATAGGCCCCAAGAAACTGTGTTTTTAACAAGCATTCCAAGTGGTTCTTAGGCTCACTAACATTTGAGAACAACCATGTATGATATAGTAAACACTGAAATATTTATTTTCTGGGCATACTCTCTGTTCACCTTTTTGAACTTACAGTGTCTTCATCGATAGAATGGGAATAATAATACCTATTTCACAAGATTGTTGAAAAAAATGTTTGATAGACTATTTAACACTATACCAATTGTGTCAGAAGTCCTTAAAACCACCCTAGGTTTGATGATTCACTGGCAGAACTCAGTGCATAGAGACACTCTGGGATGTGATTTATTTAACAAAAGGATACAGAGCAAAGTCAGTAATGGGAAAAGGCTCACTGGGGCCAAGTCTGGAGGAAACCGTGTGCAGGCTTCCAGTCTTCTTTCATTGAAGTCACACAGATCATGCTTAATTCCTCCAGCAACAAATTTTAACAACTTGTGTGAAATGCCTACTAGGGAAGCTCATTAGAGATTCAGTACCCAGGGTGTTTCTTGGGAGCTGGTCACATAGGCACCCTCTATCTGATACACAGCAAAATTTCAGACCCCAAGAAGGAAAGCAGATATTCAGTGTCAACCCTATTGTTTACACAGCTTAAGTAGAGTGAGCCACTCTTATCAGTTAGGGTGATGGGAACCCTCCCAAAATCCGAGTCCCCAGGTACCAGCAAAGGACCAACCTTGCAAACAGGACTTACGAAGAGTAGCAGTTTCAGGTCGGCTATGTTAACTCTTTCCAGCACACAAATATTGTGAAACACTGGTATTTTTTTCAGTGAAAGGAAATGACTTGTCCAACATCATTAAGCTAATCAGCAGTAGAGCTGAGACAGACTCCCAGCAATCACACCTTTTCATTGCTGCCCATAGCCATGCTTCTACATTATGGGTCATTCCTTTTCATACTGTCATTGAAAGCACTCACTGTTTGTCACTTGCAGCAGAAGAGCAGCCTGCCGGTGGTAAATTGATGCACCCAGTGGGGGAGCCAGGAAGTATTGATGTTTCTGCCAGTTTAACGTCAACACTTGCTGGTTTCCTCTCTGGAGCATCACCAAGTTCGTGGATTTTCATTTTTCCTGACTTTTGGACTTTTCTTACTGCTCCCATTCATTTGATCATAGTCTTAACACTTATTTGCATCATCACCTCATCCCATTACATACCTTTTGGGTACACAATTTCCAAACAGTGGGCATACTGCAATATTTTGTCAAAGAAGACTGTATAGGGAAAAAAACAGCCACTAAAAGAAAAAAATATTCTGGGCAATGAATTTTATGGCAATATTTACAAATACTGGTTTTTAGCCTGAATTGTCTTTTGAGTTTCATAGTCGTGGAAAACCCTAGGGATATCTCTGGTTATTTGGAGTTTGAACCGTTTTTACTGTTATAAAGGAAAATGAACTGTTCTTTTATGATTGGTGTAAGGAATAAATAAGGAAATCATACTTGATGGTGCAGTAATCCCACATATCGACACAGGGAGTAGAAGCCAGGAGGGAATTGCCACAAATAAGTAACAGCTGGGGAGAGCAGATTATGTAAGCTACACCTGTTGTGTAAGCAGTGGGGATGTTCTTTAAGCTTCACAATTAATGTATTTTGCAGTAATATGGATTAAGGGATCTGTGGTGTAGTGTACAATTTACTCTGGTTTCTTTTCTGAAAACATTCATGTGAATCACAGCTTTCTTGGAACGCTCATGCCCTATTTGGTGCTGTAGAGGTGTGTAAAGTACAGCCCTGCTCACCAGTAGCTTGCAGTTTGGTAGAAGACATAGAAGAAAAGCACAAAGGACCAACCTCCACACAAGGCCAATAGGTCACCAGTGCCATCCTTTCGCAGGACATACACAGTAAGTGCAGTAGGCATGCAGAAGGAGATACTGGCTCTCTGTTTTCATTTCCTGGGGAGAGCTTTATGGAGGACGTAGCCTGTCAACTGGGCCTTTGGAGACCCAAAGGGCTGAAGATCCTGAGATTTTAGGGATGGGCATTCTTATTACAGGAGGAAGCAATTACCTGAGCAATGGTGGAGGGTCATTGTTTAGCACTTAAAGCATGGGAACCAGTCAATTTAGAGAGCGTATGTGCCAATCCCAAATGAGTTTGAGCTGTTATTAAAAAAAAAAAAAAGTGTAACAGGTGGGGCACAGTGGCTCATGCCTGGATCATTTGAGGTTAGGAGTTCAAAACCAGGCTGGCCAACATGGTGAAACCCTGTCTCTACTAAAAATACAAAAATTAGCTGAGTGTGGTGGAGGATACCTATAATCCTAGCTACTTGGGAGGCTGAGACAGGAGAATCACTTGAGCCAGGGAGGTGGAGGTTGCAGTGAGCAGAGATGGCACTATTGTACTCCAGCATGAAAGACAGAGCAAGACTCTGTCTCAGAAAAACCAAAAAGTGTAACAGATGACCATAGATTCAGTGGCTTATAAACAACAGAAATTTATTTCTCACAGTTCTGGAACCTAGAAGTCCAAGATCAGGATGCCAGCATGGTTGGGTTCTGGTGAGGGGCCTTCAAGTTGCAGATTGGTGACTTATTGTATCTTCATGTGGCAGAGAGTGAGATGAACTCTCTAGGGCACTAATCCCATTTATGAGGGCTCCAAAACATGGCCTAATCACCTGTCAGATGCCTTGCCTCCTAGTACCATCACCTTGAAAGTTAGGATTTCCACATGAGAATTTTAGGGAAACACGAATATCCTGTCCATGACACATCAGAAAGACCAAAACTTTGATCTTCAATGCCTTATGTTTGCTGTAGTATTTTTGATTTTAAAAAAGGAGATGCTGAAGACGGGTATCAGGTGGCTTTAGGTCTCTGTAGCAATAGCTATAGGAATCTTCCCATATGTAGATACTCTTTTCTGAAACCCATGACTCCAGTGAATTTATGTCATTTATATATATATATATATATATATATATATATATATATATATATATGTTTTTTTTTTTTTGAGACAGAATTTTGCTCTGTTGCCCAGGCTGGAGTACCGTGTGGTGTGATTTTGCCTCACTGCAACCTCCGCCTCCCTGGTTCAAGTGATTTTCCTGCTTCAGCCTCCTGAGTAGCTGAGACTACAGGTGTTTGCTACCATACCTGGCTCATATTTGTATTTTTTTTTTGTTTGTTTGTTTTTTGAGTCAGAGTCTCGCTCTGTCACCAGGTGCCAGGCTGGAGTGCAGTGGTGTGATCTTGGCTTACTGCAACCTCTGCCTCCTGGGTTCAAGCAATTCTCCTGCTGCAGCCTCCCGAGTAACTGGGACTACAGGCGTGTGCCACCATGCCCAGCTAATTTTTGTATTTTTTTAGTAGAGATGGGGTTTCACCATGTTGGCCAGGATGGTCTCCATCTCTTGACCTCGTGATCTGCCCAACTTGGTTTCCCAAGGTGCTGGGATTATAGGCGTGAGCCACCGTACCCTGCCTCATTTTTGTATTTTTAGTAGAGATGGGGTTTTGCCACGTTGGCCAGGCTGGTTTTGAACTCCTGACCTCAAGTGATCCACCTGACTCAGCCTCCTAAAGTACTGGGATTACTAATGCATGAGCTACCATGCCCGGCCTGATTTGGTGCAGGGACAGTAAGGTAGAGACCAGGATGAAATATACATTTGAGGTAATATATCATGATACTACTTCCTGTATTATTATAGGACTGCTTACTTAGTTACCCTGCTTAAATTATGGGTGCCCATCTCTGGGAACTTTTACTATACAGGGGAGACAGGACGATAGTTTATTATCTTCAGTACTAGTGGTCATTTATTTAAAAAGCTGGGGATGAGGCCTTTGTTCAGGAGCACATGCCTTACCAACACATTTGTATTTCACTGCTATTAGATAATATGGCTTTTGATGGACTTTCAGATCTGACTGCATCATTCTGACTTACCAGAACATGAATTGCATCTCATTTCTTCTGTATTAGTCTATTTTCATACTGTTATGAAGAACTGCCTGAGATTGGATAATTTATAAAGGAAAGAGGTTTAATTGACTCACGGTTCCACTTGGCTGTGGAGGCCTCAGGAAACTTACAATCATGGCAGACGGCAAAGAGGTAGCAAGGCACCTTCTTAACAAGAAGGCAGGAAGGAGAAGTGCCGAGCAAAGAGGGAAGAGCCGCCTATAAAACCATCAGATCTGGTGAGACTCACTATCACGAGAACACCGTGGGGAAACCTGCCTCCATGATTCAGTTGCCTCCACCTAGTCTCTCCCTTGACACTTGGGTATGATGGGGATTATAATTCAAGATGAGATTTGGGTGGGGACACAAAGCCTAATCATGTCATCCTCATAACTAGTTCATCATGACAGCATGCTCAGTCAATGCCACTTTTCTTTTTCATCATGAGTGTTACCTTCGTTCAAGTCATCAGCATCTCTCCTCTTTCATATTTGTTCCTCCAGTTTTCTCCTGTTCAGTAAATGGCACCATCTCCCACCTAGTAGCTCAAGCTAAAATCCTGCAGTCATGCTTAATACTAACCTTTCCCTTTATCACATTTGTCAGAGAATCCAATAGGTTCTATTTCTGAAAGTGCCCCCACATCTATCCACCTTTCTTCATGCCCACACCTACCACCATTCACGTTCAAGCTACTGCTGTCATTTAGCTGAATCTTTGTAGTCGATGATTTTATTACCCACTTTTACCCTCTCCTTTCCATCTTCCACAAGCTCCAGAGGGATCTTTTACAAATGCACACCAGGAGGCTTTCATTGACTTTTCACTGATTACTGGATACGTTGCTGGTATTGTTCTTACTCTTTCTCACTTTCTTTTATTCACTTTTAAAAATTGAGATAATTCGGCCGGGCTCGGTGGCTCAAGCCTGTAAACCCAGCACTTTGGGAGGCCGAGGTGGGTGGATCACGAGGTCAAGAGATCGAGATCATCCCGGTCAACATGGTGAAACCCCGTCTCTACTAAAAATACAAAAAATTAGCTGGGCATGGTGGCTTGTGCCTGTAATCCCAACTACGCAGGAGGCTGAGTCAGGAGAATTGCCTGAACCCAGGAGGCGGAGGTTGCGGTGAGCCGAGATCGCGCCATTGCTCTCCAGCCTGGGTAACGAGTGAAACTCCGTCTCAAAAAAAAAAAAAAAAAAAATCGAGATAATTCACATAAAATAAAATTCGCTGCTTTAAAGTATACACTTAAGTGGATTTAAATTTACTATGCTGTGTAACTATTGCAGCTGTCAAATTCCAGCACATTTCCACTACCTCAAAAAGAAACCCTGTACCTGTTAGCTCTTAGTCCCAATCCTCTACCCTTCAGCCCTTGGCAACCACCAGTCTGCTTTCTTATCTCTGAATTGCCAATGGAATAATACAATATGTGTCCCTTTGTGACTGAATTCTTTGGTTTAACATGGTAATATTTTCAAGATTTGTTCATGTTGTAGCATGTATCAGTATCAGTACTTCATTTTCCTTTTTTTTTGAGATGGAGTCTCTCTCACCCAGGCTGGAGTGCAGTGGTATGATCTCGACTCACTGCAACCTATGCCTCCTGGATTCAGGCGATTGTCATGCCTCAGCCTCCCCAGTAGCTTGGACTACAGGCATGCACCACCATACTCGACTAATTTTTGTATTTTTAGTAGGGACGAGGTTGCGCTATGTTGGCCGGGCAGGTCTTAAACTGACCTAGGGTCATCTGCCTAGCTCGGTCTCCCAAAGTGCTGGGATTATAGGCATAAGCCACTGTGCCTGGCCTCATTTCTTGTGAAGGCAGAGAAATATTCCATTGTATGGAGAGAGCACATTTTATTTACTTGTTCATCAGTCGATGGACGTTTGGGTTGTTTGCACTTTTTGACTCTTGTGAAAAATGTTTCTTTGAACATTTTTGTACTTTATTTTTAAAAATTTTTTTTTTTTTTTTTTTTAAATTGAGACAGAGTCTGACTCTGTCACCCAGGCTGGAGTGCAGTGACGTGATCATGGCTCACTGCAGCCTCTGCCTCCTCGGTTCAAGCAATTCTCCTGCCTCAGCCTCCAGAGTAGCTGGGACAACAGTCATGTAACACAACACCTGGCTATTTTTAGTAGAGACTGGGTTTCACTATGTTGGCCAGACTTATCTCGCACTCTTGGCCTTAGATGATCCACCCACCTCAGCCTCCCAAAGTGTTGGGATTACAGGTGTGAGCCACTGTGCCTGGCAAACTTTTGTCCTCTTTAAAATGGATGTGTTTTTACTTGATTATGTATTAGTGGTATTGCTGGATCATATGGTAATTGTATGTTTAAACTTTTGAGGAACTACCCAACTGCTTTCTTCATTTCTTCCTCACTTAAATAACTACTCTGTGTGTGTGTTTATGTGTGTGTGTGTGTTTGTGTGTGTTTCGAGATGAAGTCTCACTCTGTTGCCCAGGCTATAGTGCCGTGAGCTCTGCTCACTGCAACCTGTGCCTCTCGTGTTCAAGCCATTCTCCTCCCTCAGCCTCCCGAGTAGCTAGGATTACAGGTACCTGCCACCATGCGGCTAATTTTGTATTTTTAGTAGAGACGGGGTTTTATCATGTTGGCCAGGGTGGTCTTGAATGCCTATCCTCAGTTGATCCACCTACCTCGGACTCCCAGAGTGCTGAGATTACAGGCGTGAGCCACTGTACCCGGCCGTGTGTGTGTGTGTGTGTGTGTGTGTGTGTGTGTGTGTGTGTGTGTGTTTTGAGACAGTCTTGCTCTGTCTCCCCAGCTGAAATGCCAGTGGTATGATCTTGGCTTACTGCCATGTCTGCCTCCCGGGTTCAAGTGATTTTTGTGCCTCAGCCTTCTGAGTAGCTGGAATTACAGGTATGTGCCACTACACCTGGCTAATTTAAAAATATTTTTAGTAGAGAAGGGGTTTTGCCATGTTGGTTAGGCTGGTCTTGAACTCGCGACCTGAGGTGATCCGCCCTCCTCAGCCTCCCAGACTGCTGGGATTACAGGTGTGAGCCACAGCACCCGGCCAATAACTAGTATTTTTAATTGTTAAAAAACCACATAAAACTTACCACCTTTTTTAAAAGTGTAGAGTAGTGCAAATTATATTCACATTGTATGTAACAGATCTCTAGAACATTTTCATCTTGCAAAACTAAAGCTCCATACACATTAAACAACAGCTCCCCACTTCATGCAGTATTTGTTTTTGTGACTGGCTTATTTCAGTTAGCATAATGTCCTCCAGGATCTCCATGTTGTAGCATTCTGAGAGGATTTTCTTCTTCGTGTTCTTTTTTTTTTTTTTTGAGACGTAGTTTGCTCTGTCGCACAGGCTGGAGTGAAGTGGCGCTGTCTTGGTTCTCTGTAACCTCCACCCGCTGGGTTCAAGCAATTCTTCTGCCTCAGCCTCTTGAGTAGCTGGGATTATAGGTGCCTGCCACCACGACTGGCTAATTTTTGGATTTTTTTTAAAACTTTTTTTCCTTTGTTTCAACAGTTCTCCGGTTCGTCATAGTTTTTGTATTTTTAGTAGAGATGGGGTTTTGCCATGTTAGCAAGGCTGGTCTGGAACTCCTTACTTCAGGTGACCCACCCACCTTGGCTTCCCAAAGCGCTGGGATTACAGGCATGAGCCACTGTGCCTGGCCTGATTTTCTTCCTTTTTAAGGCTGGGTTATATTTCATGCATATAGATATATTATGTTTGTCTATTAATCTGTAGCTAGTCATTTAGGTTGCTTCTACCTCTTTGCTATTGTGAATAATGCTGCTATGAACTTCAGTGGGCAGGTATCTCTCTTCGAGATTATGCTTTCAATTATTTGGATATATACCCAGAAATGAGACTACTGTGTCATATGATAATTCTGTGCTTAATATTTTGAGGAACCTCTATACTGTTTTCAACAATGGCTACATCATTTTACATTCCCATTAAGGGTTCCAGTTTCTCCACATACTCACCAACAATTGCTATATTTTTTATAGTAGCTGTCTTTTTTTTTTTTTTTTTTTTTTTTGAGACGGAGCCTTGCTCTGCTGTCCAGGCTGAAGTGTGGTGGTGCGATCTCTGCTCGCTGCAACCTCTGCTTCCCAGGTTCAAGCGATTATCCTGCCTCAGCCTCCTGAGTAGATGCGATTACAGGTGTGTACCACCATGCCTGGGTAATTTTTGTCTTTTTAGTAGAGACTGGGTTTCACTGTGTGGGCCAGGCTGGACTTGAACTCCTGACCTCAAGTGATTTCCTTGCCTTGGTGTCCCATGTGCTGGGATTACAGGAGGTAGTCACCGCTCCCAACCTGGAGTAGCTGTCTTAATGGGTGTGAGGTTACATCTCATTGTGATTTTGATTTGCACTTCTCGGATGAATAGTGATGTTGAGCATCATTTCCTATGTTTTTTCACCATTTTTATGTCATCTTTTGAGAAGTGTCTACTTAAGTCCTTTACCTGTTTTGGTGGCAGGGGGATTATTTCCTTTTTTGCTGTTGCTCAGTTGTAGGAGTTACTTACATATTTTAGATAATACCTCCTTATGAAATAGATGATTTGCAGATGTTTTCCCACATTCCATAGGTTGTCTTTTCATTGTGACCATTACGTACTTTGATGAATAGAAGTTTTAAGATTTGATTTAGTCTCAAATGTCTGTTTCTGCTTTCATTGCTTGTGCTTTTAATGTCGTTTCCGTGAAATCATTGTCAAATACAAGTGTCATGAGTCTTTTCTCTGTTTTCTTCTAGGAGTTGCGTATTTTTTAGTTGATAGTTTATAAGTCTTACATCTAGGTCTTCAATCGACTTTGAGTTAATTTTTGTATGTGGTATAAGGTAAGGTTCCAACTTCATTCTTTTGTATGTTGATGTGCAGTTTTCCTAGCACCATTATTTGAAGACTCTCTTAGCATCATAAGACAGGGTAAGAAAAAAGAAAAGATTCTCTTTTCCCCACTGAGTGGTTTTGGCACTCTTGTTAAAGATCATTTGACCATGTACATGATAGTTTACTTCTGGGGTGTTTATTTTACTCTGTTTGCCTGTGTGTCTGTGTTTATGTCAATGCTGCATGATTTTAATTACTTTGATTACAAATTGTTTTGTAATATGTTTTGAAATCGGGAGTTGCGAGACCCCCAACTTTGCTCTTTTTCAAGATTGCTTTGGCTATTTGGGGTTTCTTAAGATTTCTATATGGATTTTATGATGGATTTTTTTTTTAATTTCTGCAAAAAACCTTCTTCATTTTTTGTGTTCTATCTGCTACAGGACTGTTGTATATACTATATATTCCTGGCACACTTCTCTCCTGTAGTCAGTTGTCTCAACTCTTACTCATTTCTCAGAGCTCAGCTTAATCATCAGTTCCCTAAGGAAACTGTTTCTGATCCTTGCCTCAGACAATGCCAGGTTCTCGTGTTACTATGAACATGTCCTTTATATTCTTTTTGTAGTTGACTTTACATTTGTATATTGTATTTGTTTGCTAACTTATTTAATATTTAGCTTTCCTCTGTATAGTATGCTCCATGAAGGTAAGAACTGTGACTATTTTTGCTCATTGCTATATCCCTAATGCCTCACTGCCTGACATAATATGTGCTCATTAAATGTTTGCTGAATGAATAAAATATGATTTCTATTTGCATTTCTAATCTTATTTTCCATTTATAATTACAGACTTGTAGAGCTTGACTGAGAGATCAAAGACTAAGTGATGTTCAGTCTTTTTTTTTTTTTTTTTTAAGACAGTCTTACTCTCTGTCACCTAGGCTGGAATACAGTGGCACGATCTCAGCTCACTGCAACCTCTACCTCCTGGGTTCAAGCGATACTCTTGCCCGAGCCTCCCGAGTAGCTGGGATTACAGGTGTGTGCCATCACACCCAGGTAATTTTTGTATGTTTAGTAGAGACAGGGTTTCACCATGTCGGCTAGGCTGGTGTCGAACTCCTGACCTCAGGTGACCTGCCTGCCTCGGCCTCCCAAAGTATTGAGATTCCAGGTGTGAGCCACTGTACCTAGCCACATGTTGTGTTTTATAATACATACTTCATATCTTTTTAATTATGATTTTAGTTATTTAATACTCTGTGATATAGTTAATGAATTAACTCTAAAAGCTTCACTGTTTTCATAAACATTTACAGCGTTAACTTTCTTCAGCAATTTGCTATTATATTTTCGAAGTAATGTACTCCTAAATATGTACAACTATTATATATCAATTAAAAAATACTTCTGTATAAATACGAAATGAAGTGTTTATTAATCAAGTATTTTTTTTTCTTTTTTTTTTTTTTTTTTTGAGATAGAGTCTTGCTCTGTCACTCTGGCTGGAGTGTAGTGGCTCACTGTAGTTTCTACCTCCCAGGTTCAAATGATTCTTGTGTCTCAGCCTCCCGAGTAGCTGAGACTACAGATATGCACCACCATGCCCAGCTAACTTTTGTATTTTTAGTAGAGACGGAGTTTCAACATGTTGACCAGGCTGGTCTCAAACTCCTGGCCTCGTTTGATCCTCCTGCTTCGGCCTCCCAAAGTGATGGTATTATAGGTGTGAGCCACTATGCCCAGTAATTTTTAAGTCCTTTTGATAACTTTTTGTCTAGGTGTTTTTCAAATTCTTGTTTCAAATTTTGTTTTTAAGCAGTTTTATTGAGGTGCAAGTACTTTTAATATTATTTTTGTGAGTTTATTGCAACTTTAAGGGGTACCAGATATTCAGCAATGATAGTAGTGTCTCATTTAAGTCCTTATTGCATAAAGATGGAGCTACTCTTATCACTTTACATGGGTCAGAATTTGAATTTTCTAAAAAATCTTTTTAAAAATTTTACTTTTAGTGTAGGAATTTGTGTTTTGTTAGGATATCTGTGTGCAGAAGTAATTTAAGTCAGAGCCTTGAATTGCTGATCCATGATTTCACTGATTTGTTGCAGGTTTATGGAGTTGTTAATAGTTGTAAGTTGTTTTTCTTTGCCTTTTAACCATAATAATGACAGCAAAAACTAGAGCTCTAGGAACTGTTTTAAGTGCTGTGTAAGCATGACTTTATTATACACATTTGGTTATTAGTTAAGATTCTCCAGAGAAACAGAACCAATTGGATATATACAGGAAGTGATTTGTTGTAAGGAATTGGCTTATGGGTTTATGTAGTTTGACAAGACCCAAGAGCTGCAGTCAGTAAGTTGGAGACCCAGGAGACCTGGTGGTGTAAGTTCCAGTCTGAAGCCTGGTAGGTTCAAGACTCAGGAAGAGCCATTATTCAATTATGAAGGCAGGAAAATGCAGAAGAAGTTATTCCTTAGTCAAGAGAAGGGAAGGGGCAGCCTTTTTGTTCTACTCAGGCTTTATACTTACTGAATGAGGCCCATCTACATTATGGAGAGCAATCTGCTTTACTCAGTCTTCTGATTCAAATGTTAATCTCGTCTAGAAACACCTTGGCAGACACATCTAGAATAATGCTTGGCCAAATACCTGTGCATGCTGTGGCCTGGTCAAGTTGATACATAAAATTAACTGTCACACTTATGTCCCAGGATCGTGTGAAGATTAATGAACAAATCTAAAGTGTCTATAGGTCAGTCAGGAATGACAGACTACTATAAATATAATTGTAGTTTGCTGTTCTCCCCATCTGTAAAATAAAGGGCTTGGGCTACTAGATGGTCTATAAGGCTCAGTGAATCCTAGAACTACTAAAGGACCTTAGAGGCCATTTAGGAGTCCAACATCTTCATTATAGCCGGACGGAGATTGGGTAAGTTTCCAAGATTATTCAGTGAATTGGGATTTCAGAACTATGGAATTTTAGGGTCAGTTCTATTGCCCTTGTTCTCAGTTTCCTCATCCGTGAACTGCAAGGGCTCCTGGGATGATTTATATCTAACTTCTCTTCCAGCTTTATGATTTTGTACTATATGTGTAGGCTTCAGAGTCTAGGAGTGAGCAATCTTTTGACTCTTTACTGTTGGGTTTTTATCTGTTTTACTCTTTGGGTCGCCATCTCTTGATTGCACATTTGACGGTACTCTGCCCCAAATTTCAGTTTCCCTTTTAATAGGAATAAGTTTGAAGTGAATTTTATATACTTTGGATGTAACAGGGACAAATTTTAGGAAGTACTGTTTATAGATTTTTAATAGTGGTTATACTGTTTAGTTTCACACGGATCTGGCTGATTGAGGATCAAATGTAGACCCATGCCCTGGTTAGTATTATGCTCTAGAATTAATTAAACTCAAATCTAATTATATTGATCTCTTAGCTAAAAGCACTAATGGAGGAGAGGATTTTTGTTGATGCTGGAATATTATGGGCAAGCTTCCTGGGAATCAGCACCACTGCCTTTGCCAGTGGTCACCTGCCATTACTTTTTAAAAGCACTCTTGCTCATCTCTATTCATGAATACAATTAATTAGTTGCAGAATGTTAGATAGAGTAGCAGCCTTTGGGTAGGCTGAGTGACAGCTGCTAGGAGGTGATAGGAGGCAATAAGTAGGCAATTCATGTGTATATACTTGAGAACAAGTAGTAATTTGGTCAAGCTGAATTGGGTGCCATGTTTATTAGAGCCAATGATTCAATCTAAGGTTGAGAGCCCTAGCAAGGTAGCAGTTTCAGAAATTGAGTATGTAAATACAATCTATTTTAAAAGTCATAATCATTTGTTAGGTTAGACCCTAGACCTTGATGAAAAATATCCGGAGAGCATATATCCCTGTTTTGAAATTTCAGGCAGTGCAATTAAAATATTCCTGTAAAAATTCAGACATATTACTTATTAAAAATACTAATGAAGACAGTGCAATCAAAATAAAATCATATGCAATCAAATCAGAAGACTTATTAATGAATTTATAGAATCCATGTTTGAAATTAATGTTTTTAAATAGTCATGAAATTGATGTTGCATTAACAAGTATCTGTTTAGTTCCTAATACGTACCTCAGATTGTGGAAGTTTTTTGAGGTATGGGGATGGGAATTTCTTTGTTATGGTGCTTCCACTGAGCAGCATAACCTTGAAAAAAAATCATTTCCTTTTAAAAGAAACTGTCATTTAAAATTATAATATTCAGTGCATATAAAATAGATGTAAAATATGTGCATAATAATAAACCCCTGCATACCCACTACCCAACTTGAGAATTATAACATTAGCAATAAATTCTACCTATGTACTACTTCCCTATCTCGTCTCCTTGCCTTCCCACCACCCTGTAACCATTAGCCTTATTTTTGTTGTGATCATTCTATTTTAAAATATAGTTATAACATGTATGTATAGAAGCTTAGGTATTTAGCTTTCTTATTTTGAGCTTTATGAAAATGGTTTATATATTGTTTTTTACTCAATATTATATTGCTAAGATTTTTATTTATTTATTTTTTTGAGACAGAGTCTTATTCTGTCTCCCAGGCTGGAGTACAGTGGTGCAATCTTGGTTTACTGCAAACTCTGCCTCCTGGGTTCAAGCGATTCTTCTGCCTCAGCCTCCCAAGTAGCTGAGACTACAGGCATGTGCCACCATGCTTGGCTACTTTTTGTATTTTAGTAGAGATGGACTCTCGCCATGTTGGCCAGGCTGGTCTTGTACTCCTGGCCTCAAGTGATCTGCCCCACCTCAGCCTCTCTAAGTGCTGAGATTATTACAGGTGTGAGCCACTGTGCCCAGCCTGCTAAGGTTCTTTTTAAGGTTTTATGTAGGCATAATTCATTCATTGTCACTGCTGAATAATATTTCACTTTGGGAGTTTACCAGAATTTATCCATTGTCCTGTCAGTGGGCCTTTAGGTTGTTCTCAGATTTTTTATTTTCCTGCTATGATCAGTGCTGCTAAGAACAATATGTATCTTTTGGTTTATGTGTATTTATTAAAGGGTCTTTACCTTGTACAGTATGTATGTGTGTGTAGGATATGCATATACATAGAAACACACACAAAAGTGTATACATAGGAAATCTCACATACCTAATTATAGGTCTTGGAATGTGCAACTTTACAAAAGGAGGTAAAATTGTTACCCAGAGTAGTTGTACCAATGTGCATTCTCACGAGCAATGTATGAGTTTCCGTTGATTCATATTTTCTCAACACTTGCTATTGTTTGACTTCTTTCTTTTTGTCAATCTATTATGTGTGAAATTTTATTTCATGATGATCTTAATTTGCATTTCTCTGAATACTAATGAAGTTAAACATCTTTGCTTATGTTTATGGGCCCTTTATGTTTCTCTCCTGATACATTTGTTCGTTTCCTTTGACTATTTTCTGTTGGGTTGTTTATCTTTCTCACGCTGACTTTAAGAGTCCCTTTCATCTTCAACACACTAAAGCTTTGTGGTTATGTTTGTTGCAGATATCTTCTAAGATACTTTGCTTTCGCCGGGCGCGGTGGCTCAGGCCTGTAATCCCAGCACTTTGGGAGGCCGAGGCGGGTGGATCACGAGGTCGAGAGATCGAGACCATCCTGGTCAACATGGTGAAACCCCGTCTCTACTAAAAGTGCAAAAAATTAGCTGGGCATGGTGGCACGTGCCTGTAATCCTAGCTACTCAGGAGGCTGAGGCAGGAGAATTGCCTGAGCCCAGGAGGCGGAGGTTGCGGTGAGCCGAGATCGCGCCATTGCACTCCAGCCTGGGTAACAAGGGCGAAACTCAGTCTCAAAAAAAAAAAAAAAAGATACTTTGCTTTCTCCTTTTAATATTTTTTGGTACCTTTTGATAAACAAGTTCTTAATTTCAATGTAGTTAGATTTTTCTGTCTTTTTCTTTATGGCTAGTGCTTTATATATTTTGTTTAAGCAATCCTTCCCTATGCCAGTTGGGAATCTAGTCTCCTGTTTCTTTTTTCTAAAACTTTTAACATTTTGCAAATCATTTTTTGAGCCTCACTTTTCAGGTCTTTAGAATGCATATGTGGAACTAGATGTTCCCTAACAAACGTATTCTCTTACTCCTCGACAATGTGACCTGAAGTAAATTTCTGATATGTGACTGTGTTTTCAAAGTATGCAGTATTCTTTTTTTTTTTCCCCACAGTCTCTCTCTGTTCCCAGGCTGGAGTGCAGTGGTGCAATCTTGACTCACTGCAACCCCCACCTCCGAGGTTCAAGCAATTCTCCTGCCTCAGCTTCCCGAGTGGCTGGGATTACAGGTGCCTGCCACCATGCCAGCTAATTTGTGTGTGTGTGTGTGTGTGTGTGTGTGTGTGTGTGTGTTTTAAGTGGAGACGAAGTTTCACCAGGCTGGTTTCGAACTCCTTATCTTAGGTAATTCGCCTGCCTCAGCCTCCCAAAGTGTTGGGATTACAGGCGTGAACCATGGTTTTTTTTTTTTTTTTTTAAATGCAGTGTATGTTGTATAAAGAGGAGCCTGCGTAGATTAGTACCTTACATGGCATCTATCAGGATAACAGGATAACCTCAATTGTTGCGTCAGAGCCTTTTGTAATTTCCAAATTTAAATGAAATGTAGTTATTGTGGAGAACTTTACATTTTTTTTCCTTGAGCTATTATTTTCTTTTCATAGGAGTCTTTTTCTTGATAGGAAAAAAACCTTAATTAGCATAAATCCTGGATGGACTTAAATAGGCAATTCAGATTGTAGTCCTTTTTTTTTTTTTTTTTTTTTTTTTTTTTTGTCTTAAGGCTAGTCAAGTGAAGCAGTGGGAGTGGGGAAGGAACAAAGAAATCTGTAACTGGTTGTGATCAGTTAGTTGTAAACACCACTGCACTCGGACCAGCCCAGATTATAGTCTTAATCGAAAAATAAATTTCTGTCAATGGCCAAAAAAAAAAAAAACCAAAAAAACCAGGCCCAGCCTGTTTTTACTGTTTACTGTTCTACACTCAAGAATAGTACAGATGTGTGGAATATGCCAATACCTAAGTTAAAAAAGTAGATGATTAGATCTTTCATACGTTTAATGACTGTCTTTTTCAAACTTTTAGCAACTGTCTTGTAGTTCTTTCCCACAGATCTAACAACAATCCTGTGAGTGAAGTAAAACCACAGAGTTTCTCTGTGAGGCATTTCCGACAACATGCAGGCTACAGGAATGCAGTGTTCTTTTAGTAACCTTTCCCTCTATGAAGTTTCATATTTACTCCTACTTCTCTTTCTCTCATTTCCCCAGTGTCTTCCTGTTTTCTTCAGAAAAGCAACCAGCTGAATTCTGTAGTATCCTAGAGTTTCTGTGTTGAAACAACATTTTTGATGTAAAGTTTTTTCGACACGTTTATGGATACATACGCAGTTGTAAGAAAAAATGCAGAGAGATCCCATGAACTCTACCCAATTTTTCCCCAATGGTAACATCTTGTAAAATTGCACTATAATGTCACAACCAGGATACTGATGTTCATGCCATCCACCAATATTTTTCAGATTTTCCATATTTTGTATTCTTTTGTGTGTGTGTGTGCACATGGGGGTGTATGTGTATGGTTTAGTTCTATGCAGTTTTATCCCATGTGTAAGTTCGTGTATCCACTGTCACATCACAGACCAGATACAGAAGGAAAGAAACATTATTTAAACAGCGTGGTTTAGGCCGGGCGCAGTGGCTCATGCCTATAATCCCAGTACTTTGGGAGGCCAAGGTGGGTAGATCACCTGAGGTCAGGAGTTCAAGACCAGCCTGGCCAACATGATGAAGCACCAGCTCTACTAAAAATATAAAAAGTTAGCCGGGCATGGTGGCAGGCGCCTGTAATCCCAGCTACTCGGGAGGCTGAGGCAGGAGAATTGCTTGAACCTGGGAGGCGGAGGTTGCAGTGAGCCAAGATCATGCCACTGCACTCCAGCCTGGACAACAAGAGTGAAACTCTGTCCCCCCCCCCAAAAGAAAAACAAAAAACAAAACCAGTGTGCTTTAAAGTCTCTGTCACTGAGTACCCCCAGATCGTTCCAACTGCCCAGTTTGGCTGGTGCCTCAGAGTTTTAGAGAGCAATCTCAGCTTACATAAATTAGAAGCAAGTTGATTAACTGAAACTTTGACCTGAGAAAGCAGAGGTGCTTTAGTCCTGGGTGTGAAGTCCTGGGAGGCCAGTTGGCATGGTCCTAAAGTATAATAATCATTTATTTTAAATTATATGTCCATGTGAGCTTGCAGTGGAAACAGCCTAGTAAAAGCTACTTAGTCCATCATACCAATAGGAGTCATTAAAATTCTACCTGCTTATTAGCAACTAAAAACTAGTAGTGGAAAGAGGGAATAATAATTCTTCTAAGAAGACAATAAAAAACCTGCCAGATTGTGCATTGGTTTACAGTCCCATAAATAGAAACTAACATTATTGTCAGGAAGGTAGTCAAGGACATTTGAATACTGTATTTATAGAGAACTACATATGCTTTTAGTAACTAATACCCACCCTAACATACTTAAACACTCAACATCTTTAGTGAAGTTCATTTACTCCTTTATTGCCTATTTATAACCAGCTAGACACTATATGCTAGGCAATGGGGACCAAGTGGTGAATAAAAACAAAAGTGGTTCATGTCCTTATGGACCTTATCATCCAATTTATAATGGAAAACCCAACAATTTTTTTAATTACTCATTTTCATAAGTGTTATGAATAGAATACAGAGCTAGCAGAAATAGTATATGTTTTGTTAGGGTAGCAGGATGTTCTGTCTGAGAAGATGACATTTAAGCAGATAACTGAAGGAATGAAGACTTACTTTTTACAAAGGGGTTTGGGAGTAGATACTAGAACCAGCTTGCTCAAAGACCCAGAGTTGGGCAAGAGTCAGGCCCATTGGAGAAACTTAAAGGAGGCTAGTGGGGCTGAAATGCACACTCAGTAGAACTGGGGGAAGACGGCAGTGAATGGGATTTTGTAATCTAACTTTGGTATCCTATCATGTGCCAGGCACTGTTCTAATTGTTGGGGACGCACTGATGAGCAAAACAGATGGAAATCTCTGACCTTTTGGGCCTTACATTCTAATGTAGGAAGGTGTTGTTAGGGTACAGGGTAAAATAATGTAACAAAAGCTCCAAAGTACAGTGATCAAAAAATTATAGACATTTGATTCTCTGGCATATAACGACCCAGAGAAGGTAAGCAGCCTCATTTCTATGAGGTCATCCAGCATTCCAGGCTGCATGGATCAATTCTGTCTTCCACAGCATTTGGTTTTCAAGTTCCAGCCAACATGAAGGAAAGGGAGTCCAGGACAAGCTTCTTTGGGAAGGTGACCAGGAACTTTCACATATCACTTTTGCGCACATGCCATTGGAGAAATCTTAGTCATGTGGCCCTCCCTAGCCATAAGGGAGACAAGGAAATGTAGTTTCTGGATGGAAAGCCAGGTGTTCAGGGAGAAAGGAAGAACAGATTTGGGAGGACAACCCAGTGGACAGGGAGGCAGGCAGTAAACAACATATTTGTAATATCTCTTATGCTAGTAATGAGTGATAAACGAAAAATAAAGCTGAGAATGACAACAGAAAGTGCCAGGGGTGAGGGTTACAGTTTTTCAAAGGGTGATGAAGGCCTTACTCAGAAGGTGTCATTTGAATAAATCCCCAGATGAAGTTTTGTGAGCAAGAAATACCATTTTGGGTTGTTGGGAAACCTATAAGAATGCATGGCTGGTTTTAACATGCTTGAATCTTGGACCTGATCAGACCCTGTCTGAAAGTGTGTGGAAAGGCACCGTTATGCTACAGTTTCACCTACTGCAAGCAATACAAGGCCTTAATGAATGTTAAATTAATGAGTTACAATGCTAGGACCTGGACTGAGGTATCTGTCTGAGAGATTTTCTCTTGGCTTTTTTTTTTTTTTGGAGACAGTGTCTTGCCCTGTCACTAAGGCTAGAGTACAGTGGTGCAGCCATAGCCCACTGCAGCCTCAAGCTCCTGTGCTCAAGTGATTCTCCCACCTCAGCCTCCCAGGTAGCTAGAACTACAGGTTTATGATGCCATGGCCCCAGCTAATTTTTTTTTTTTTTTTTTTTTTTTTTTTTGTAGAGATGGGGTGTCACTCTGTTGCCCAGGCTGGTCTTGAACTCCTGGGCTCCAGCAATCCTCCTGCCTCAACCTCCCAAAGTGCTGAGCTTATCGACATGAGGCACCGTGCCCAGCCTTGTCTTGGCTTTTTCTTAGATGGAAAGCTTACCTCCCAAAGAAGGGAGGGACTAAGATTCCTCTGCCACACACAGTTCAGAGTGTTGCACATACTTGGACTGTAGGAATATCTGTGTGTGGGGAGGAGGACATTGGGAGGGGAGGTAGGTTTTTGCTCAGGGTAGAAATTGTTTATGGTGTGAATTTGCTGTAGAGCTCTAGTTAACTTCAGTTAGCCATTGTCAGTACAGTTTAAGGATGTGGTGACGTGGAAGAGTGGAAGTATTTTCATTTTTGCCGTTGATCTTCCAAATCTTGCTTAGTAGCTTTTCCAATTACAAGAGGCAGTATTTTCCAACCTTTTGCTATTTTCTTTAATCATATTTGAGTGCTGCTTTAAACATTTTTACATAAAATACATAAGTACTTAAAAAAACTTTATCACGTTTTAAAAACTTTTTCTGTATCACGTTTTTAAGGGTAACTCATTTGTTTAATGAGCTAAAAGAAAATAATTTTCTGCCTATTTTTTCTGTAATCTCCTTCCTACTTAAAACATCCCTAGGTTGGGGTAAATAGATCGTCTTTGGGATTTCTTATTTTTGTGGTAAATTATGTTTCACTAGGGAACTTACAGTTTAAGAAGGTAGATGGGGTACATTAATAATATAATGAAAATACAAGATAGAAAGTGATAAATGCCCTGAGAAGGTGAAAGTAAAATGCTCCTGTAGTTCAGAAACTATGGAATGAGATGAATAACCCTGTCAGTCTGCTTCCACAATTGTGAAAGGAGACATTAAAGCTAACTATGAGCTTAACATACAATACTCTCAAAAGGAATTTTCCATTCTTGGAAAAGGGAAACATTTGATCTGTCATCCTACTGGTTAAGTATTTTTGTAAGCCCCATCTTTTCCTAAGCACAGATAAAATCCATTTTTTTCCTTTCACACTATGCCATAGGGAACAATTCAATTCAGATTGGAAAAAGCACTGCTAATCACTTCACAGCATTTTGTAGAGGCATGGAAAGTTAGCCTTGAATCTTTCTTCCTTTCTCTCACTTCATCTTACCCAGTTCATCACCCAGTTCCACAGACTGTGGTCCTCTGAATGTTTTTTAGATCCACTTCTACTTTTGTTCCACCTTTGCAAAGCAGCTAGGCTGACTCTTTTTAAAACATACATTAAGTCAGTTTCTAGTAATAATCCCTATCCCTAGTAATTCCCTTCATACTTAGAGCACAATTCAAACTACTTACTCTGCCTGCTAGGCAATAATATATCTGGACTTCCCTGAGGCACCTACCCTCTTACTGTACTTTGTTTATTCTGTGTGTGATTTTCCCACTGTATGGAACTCTCTCCCCGAGGACCCCATTTCTGCTCCTCCTTCAGAACTAAGTTCAAGAGTCTCTTCCTTAAAGAAGCCTTCCCTGACCCAAGCTAACGTCAGACCACCCAGTCTTACAGGGCCTCATAGTACCTTGTACTTCTCTTATGCACCTCTTACTGCAATTGTAATTAATGAATTATGGGACTAGTTATTACCTCCCCTCTGCCTCTAGAACAACATATAAAAAACAAAGAAGCATGTGTGTTTTAATTTACTCACTACTCTACCGAGTACCAGTGTCTAGTCTAGTTCTGGGCACTGGAATAAATGCTCAAAAAATATTTGTAGCAAAAGAAAAAGAGCAAAAAATTCACAATTATGTAAATTTGGTTTTGAATTTTGTTTAGGTCCTTACATTTGATCATAGGTTTTTCAATGTCGTTGGAGTGTTAACAAAAGACAAGAGAGTGCACCACATCACCTGGGAGCTGTTAGAAATGCAATTCACAGACCTCTGATTCAGATCTGCTGCCTCAGAAACTCTGGGGGTAGGGCCTGGCAATCTGTGTTCTAACAAACCCTCCAGGTGTGGTGATGCATAATAAAATTTGAGAACCAGTGTTCTTTAAAAATATTGAGTGAAGGTTAACTTTGTCCTAGTTCAGGCTGCTGTAACAGAATACCACAGATTGGCTGGCTCAAACAACCCAGAAGTTTATTTTTCAAAGTTCTAGAGCCTGGTAAGTCCAAGATGAAGGCTCTGGCAGATAAGATGTCTGATGAGGACACTCTTCCTAGTTTGCAGATGCTGTCTTGTGGTTGAGATCAGGGAGAGAGGTATAGCGAACTCTTTGGCCTTAAAAAAATTTTTTTTACGCTGACTGGTTTATTACAAAGGGTACTGCAGAGGATACAGATGAAGAGATGCATAGGGTGAGGTATGGGAGAAGAGGCTCAGAGCTTCCAGGCCCGTCCTGGGGGTGCCACCCTCCAGGAACCTCCACGTGTTAGCTATCCAGAAGCTCAGTGAACCCTGACTCCTTGCATTTTTATGGAAGCTTCATGACATCAGCGTTCCTTCTCCCAGGGTATAGGGTGGGACCCTCTCATGGAAGGCTCTTGAGACCTACAATAAGAAAGGAGGGCAGGAAAAGATCAGAGGCCTGCCCCTGAGTCCTAACACACCCAACATTATCACAAAATACTGTAACAAGGGTTATGGGAGTTATGAGCCAGGAACCGTGGATGAAAATCTATGTATAGCATCACACCACAGGCCACCCCCTGGTTTTTGACAATGGATTTTTTACATACAAATATATACTGTGCACGATCATTAATAATTAGTTCAGCCCATCATAGTATGTGAATGTCTTTTAGGATGAGGCCACTCATGTTTGTGGGTTTCCTCACAATCTTGTCAGCTTCCAAAAGCAGGAGTGGCCTTGGTAAATTTATATAGCTTTACTTTTTCGGGCATCTGGGATTATTGAGCTTAGAGACAGTGTTATCCCTGGCTCTGATATTCTTGAGTTGGTAACATAATATTTAATTTTCCTCAATAACCCATTTTTTTCATTTCTTTAATTTCAGCTAGTATTTCTCCTTCTCTCCATTTGTACTCTAACTTTTCCAACTTTGGAAGAGACATTAGAATTGCATCTGTGCTGGTCTAGATTGCAGCCTGCAGTACAAGTCTGGCAAGTACCTCCTCAGTCTACTCCCATTCAGACAGGGTATGGTTACAAAGGTACAGAATTAGTGCGCTGTTTTTACCAGCAGGCAATATAGCTGCAGTCACTGTTAGCCCCAATTTTGCTAGATGGATTGAAGGCACTACCCATCATGACCTTAGGAATTTTGACTTAAGGTTTAAAAACATAGTTTTAGTTTTTTGCTTAGAAATTATCCCTTTTGTTCTAGCACTTGTAGTTGCAGCCCTGGTCCTAGGGCCGTTGCATCAGGCAGGGGAGAAAAAAGTAAATATATTTTTTCCTGAGGTGATTTGAGGAAGAAAGAAAAAACTGTAGTCGTTATGCTAGTGTAGTCTTCCCTCGGCAGGAACTACATAGACATACCAGTGTGAACCCCAAATATGAGACAAGTCTCAGTTAATTTAGGAAGTTTATTTTGCCAGAGTTAAGGATGGCCGGTAACAGCCTCAGGAGGTCCTGATGACATGTGCGTAAGGTGGTCTGGGTACAGCTTGGTTTTATACATTTTAGGGAGACCTGAGACATCAATCAATATGTACCTTGGTTCACTTGAGAAAGGCAGGACAGCTTGAAGCTGGGAGGGGGCTTTCAGGTCACCGGTAGATAAGAGACAAAAGATTGCATTCTTTTGAGTTTCTGGTTATCCTTTCCAAAGGAAGCAATCAAATATTCATCTCAGTGAGCAATGGGATGACTTTGAATAGAATGGGAGGCAGGTTTGCCCTAAGCAGTCCCCAGTTTGACTTTTTCCTTTAGCTTAGTGATTTTGGGGTTCCAGGATTTATTTTTCTTTCACACCAGCATCCTCCCCACCTCCTCTTCCCCAGATAAACCAGAAAAGCAGAGAAAAAAAAAATCTAACAAGGATACTCTAGTCCCACTCATGTTGAATGTGAATACAGTCATGAAGGCTTGTAAGCCAGCCTTTCATGCTTTTATCTCCCGTTTTAGACAGCCAAGGTGGTCTACTTCTCTGTCAAACTGTTAGACTCTAAGGAGAATATCTCTCTGCCCATTGTTGGACTTTGTGGGCTGTACAGTGTGTTCCTTGGTCTGAAAAAAATGGTCAGCTATCCAAATCCAGGCAAAATTTTCTGTGTTTTTTTATGGTACTCTGAGCATTTTCATCTTCCATTAGATAAGCAAAGCCCACTCCAGAGTCAGTGTCTATTCCTGTCAGGTCCCATTTTTAGCCTCCCCCAGGGCTACCAACATCAGTCTCAGTTGCCAGCTATGTTCAGGGCCTTCGCACCAGAGAATCTGCCACACAGTCACCAATAATGTCTAGCTGCAAGTTTTTCATAGATGCTCTATATCAGTCTGAGGAAGTTTCCTTTGATTTCTAGTTAGCTGAGTTTTTTCTTTTTTTAAATCATGAAGGGCTGTTGAATGAATGTTGTACTTTTTCTGCACCCATAGAAATAGTCATACAGATTTTCTTTCTTAGTTAGGCTGCTGTCACAGTGAATGGCATTGTGTTTGACTTATGAATGCTGAACCATTCTTGCATTCCTAGTCTAAACTCCACATGGCAATAATAGATTAGTCTCTATTTTATGGATAAAAATCATGGATAAATGACCCGAAGTAGATAGCAATTTCTTAAACATGTGTTTTATAAGTCATAGAAACTCTTCCATTCTAAGGGAAGTGCTAACTCTCTTGCTTAACATACAATACAGATAGCATATTTTTGCTTCCTCTTCATTTGGTCTTTTAGGCCATCGAAAGTGAGTGAGGGGAAAGGTAAGAAAAATAGTGTTTGCTAGGCGGTGTGTGTGTTTTTCTTATTTCATCTCAGTTGATGGAAAGTGAGGTCCCTCAGACAATTTGTACCGCGAAGTCTTGGAGCTAGTAAATGGGAAGGTCAGAATTTAATTGCAGGTGTTTGGGATAAAAGCATTATTATTTTATTTTATTTTTTTGAGACGGAGTTTTGCTTTTGTTACCCAGGCTGGAGTGCAATGGCGCGATCTTGGCTCACTGCAACCTCTGTCTCCTGAGTTCAAGCAATTCTCCTGCCTCAGCCTCCCGAGTAGCTGGGACTACAGGCGTGCGCCACCATGCCCAGCTAATTTTTGTATTTTTAGTAGAGACGGGGTTTCACCATGTTGACCAGGATGGTCTCGATCTCTTGACCTCGTGATCCACCCGTCTTGGCCTCCCAAAGTGCTGGGATTACAGGCGTGAGCTACCGCGCCTGGCCGGATAAAAGCATTATTAGTTCACTATATAGTATTGCCTCTCTTTGGAAGTGAGTGGGTATGTTCCTTCATATGTTTGTGTTTGTGTGAGAGAGACAGATGGAGGAAGGGAAGGACAGGAATTAGGAGAGTGAAGTAGAAATTGATTGAGCTTGATCTGGCTCTCTAAATTTCATTGATTTGGTAAACATTCAAAAACTAAATGTGTAATGACTACCTTTGTCCCACAGTTAGGCTCAACAAATGTGATTAGATGCCTGTCTTCAAAGGAGTTCATGAAATAACCAGTTGGTAAGAGGCAAAGTTTGGGAATAATTTCTTCCACCCTTCATACACATAACCGTCTCTTTCTAGATTGACTGGAGAGGGTTCCAGTGTCCAAGCAGGAATGACCAGACTTCATGAAACTTTTGAGTGGCTTTAACTAAAATGCTGGGGCATGATGTGAGGCCCAACCTTGTAGATTTAGTGAGATTCTTGAGGAGCTACTTCGTGTAAAACACCATTCTAAGATTAAAGCAAAACAAGCAAAAAATGTGATTTCATTCTTCATTCTTCCGTACCTCACAAGCTAGCAGACAAGATGGAAACATACATAGAAGTGCTTCCAATTTCTGCTTTGTCCTGTCCAACCTTCATTCTGCCAGCAGAACAGTTTTTTGAAAACATGTCCTTTACTTGCTTAAAACTTCCTGGTGGCTTCCTGTTTCTCCTAGGACCAAGTTGAAGTTTCTTATCAGGGCATACGAGGCCTCCACTGATTTGGCCCAGCTTCTTCTATACTTCCACAGCTTGCTCCAGGCACATATCACTCCTTGGGGTGCTTAGAACCTATCATGATTTTTCATACGTCTGGGTGTTTATGCTGAGCCCTCTGTATAGAATGTTGTATTAATCTGGGTGCTCCGCAAAACAAACACACAGGATTAAACTGGCAAGGGTTTATTAGCGGAAAACGCATGTGGAACAGACAATGGTGAGGGGGCTGGGAAGACTGAGTGCCGTTAGTCCTTGATGCAAGTCTGAGTCCTGGTGAAGGGGATAGGGAAAGCTGGTAAGGCAGAAGCTTTCCAGACTGCTGTGCAGTCTAAAGAAGATTCAGAAAAGCTATTGAGGAGTCCAAAGTCAGCTGTTAGTGGAGTCCTGCATCTTCCAGCAACAGTCGGCTTTGGTATCCCTGCTGTACTCAGTGGTTGGTTGGAAGCATCCCTTTGGAGGTGTGAGTTAGTACAGACACTAGGATGAATTTCAGCGGTAGATGGGGTCCTTTATCAGTTGTGCTCTTTGTATGTAGTTGGAGACCCTTAAGTTGCCTCCTTTTGACCTCTTCTTGGCTGCCATAAATTCCTTTTCTCTTTCATTGAATTCTTCCTGCTTGTCCTTAAACGGCCAGCTGTAAATGTTTTTTCTTCCAAAAAAACTTTTCATTGAAGGAAAATATCAGAATGTCCATCATGATCCCATGTCCTAACATGATCATACTGTAATCTTTGCCTGGCAAATTTTTAATACATTGGTATTATAGGACCAAAAATCTGTTAGATACTCAGGAAATGTTTGTTTGAATGAATGCATTGGTAGGTCTTGGACAGGCAGATTTGGGGAGAAGGTAGTTGAGGCACAGGGAACTGCTTAAGCAAAGCCATAGAGGGAGAATAAAGGATTTACACTGTAGTTAATAATTGTCTTTTTTCCCCAAATAAGTATATCTTCCCCCAAAGCTGTCATTTTAGAGAAAGCCTATTATGATGCAAAACAGTAGGAGAAAGGAGTGTCTTCCTGGCAGTTGAAAATGATTCATATTTGAGAACTTTGTTGAACAATGTTTTGAGTATTTCCTGAGAGACTTCTTTCCTGAGAGGAAACAGTTGATGGAAATGGAATTTTACTGCTGCCAGGAAAAGTGCGATAAAGATAAAATCTCATGCAACAACTACTACCAGAATAGAAATTTCCATAGAGCAAAGATATTTCAAAGTCTTAACTAATGGCTCATATGTATTTAGTATTCAGTGCAGCTGAACTGTAATTCTGTAATGGAATTTGACCAATTTTGAGAAACCAGTTTGTAATGTATGAATTAGTGGAGACCCATACATCTTGACGTTTGCTGACTCTTCCAGATGTTGGTTATATTTCTGATGGAAAGAAACAGAGAGCTGGCTGGGATCCCAAATCTTAGAATTGCTACCAGCCGCCTACCACTGCCACATGTTGCAGTGGTAGGAGATAAACATGCTGAGGATAAGGCCTAAAAAAAAAAATCACTCTATATCAGCAACCAGAGATACAGCCCCTAATCCCTATGAAATGTTTTACTCTGTTGGCCTGGGTTGAACCATGTATGAGGCAGGCGCTCCCTTTAGCCCAGGCCCAAGTCTGCTCTATGTAGTCTACCTCATGTCTTGTTACCCTAGAGCAGGCATCCCCAAACTACGGCCCGTGGCATGCATCCCCCTGAGGCCATTTATCTGGCCCCCTGCCGCACTTCAGGAAGGGGCACCTCTTTCATTGGTGGTCAGTGAGAGGAGCACAGTATGTGGCAGCTCTCCAACGGTCTGAGGGACAGTGAACTGGCCCCCTGTGTAAAAAGTTTGGGGACGCCTGCCCTAGAGTTACCACTTGAAGGCATGCAAGTTTCCTTATGTGTAATGTGATGATGATTACTGACACCTAGCTCATGGGCTTGCTGTGAGGTTTCAATCAGATAATATATGCTGAAGGCTTAGATTGTGCCTGGCATAGAGTAAGTGCTCAATAAATGGGAGTTAAATTTCTTTTATTATGCAATGGAAGCAGGACTCCGAGGGTAACATCTTAATATTTCCAATTGAGTGTTATCAAAGTCAGTTGTACATGCATTTGTTAAATTACGGGCCATAGCAACCCAGGTCCAGGACTCTATGGGCCTGGACTGCTTTGTCTCAGACTGTAATTAATCTAACACACAGTTGCTTATATCTGTCTTTTCTCCCAAGTGAGGACAGTTTGTTGTGACTTGTAGATAAGCAAAATTACTTGCTTCTCCATTGTGTGCTAACATGGCGTGAAATTTTTTCTTGTCTGTCTTATTTACCCATCACTCTTACTTTCAAATTTCTATTATAATTCTCCTTTAGATTATAAATTGCTAAGTTAAAGAAGTCCCAGGTGTGAAAATAAGGAGCATGCATGATGTATCCCCCTTCCCTTGATTTTTGCTGATCAGCATGGGAAGCTGATCCAATAGCTCTTCACTTCTATATCTTTTCTTCCCTTTCAGTGGAGTAGTTCACATGGGATATTATCTTTTTTTCTTTTGTCTTTTACTACTAGGACATTTCTTTTAACCATCTTCCTCCTTTCTTTTCCAAGTTTTGCCCAATTACATCAGGAACTTCCTCCTCCTCCTCATTCTATCCCATATGAAAGCCAAATACATGAATTGAATTGTAAATGGTAGGAAATGGAGTATTACTTTTGAGAGACATGTTCCAAGGCAAAGGAAAGCCATGTACGTATTAAAATGAGCAAGAGGAAAGTAGTATTTGAATTCCCAAAGCCATCTCGTACTCACTATGTCCAACTCTGAAATCACTCTTCTTTGAGCCTTCAGTCCTGCCAAAGCCCTTTGGAAGTTTGTGGCAGTCTACTCTCAAGATATTTCACCAGTGGGTTTATTTTATTCTTTTTACACCTACTGTTTTTGCTCTGGGCCTGGCCCTCATCATCTTTCATCTTGAGATAGTAACTTCTTTTAATATCTTTTTGTACCCTCTCTGTCCTGAATGACCTATATAATGGCAAAATAAAGTGTTTTTTTTTCCTTTCCTTTTTAGCTTTTTTATTGTAAAATGAGACAAAGATTAAAAAATCAAACAAATATGTAACTTAATACAGTATTACAAGGCAAACATACTTGAAATCCCATCCAGATCAAGCAATAGAGCTTTGTCAGTCACCCCAGAATTCCTTCCAGGTGCCCTTTCCCAGTCAAAAACCTTCCCTCCTTCCAAAACAACCATTATTCTGACTTTTAAATTAGTAATTTCCTTGCATTTCTTAATATCGATAGTGCTGTTTGAAAACTGAAGTCTTGACACATGCAGTTGCCTTTATGCTAAAATCTAGGAATGCGCAAATTCCCTAATGGGTTTTCTTTTTAAAAAAATTGTTTTAAAATATTTAATTGACAAAGACTGTATAAATTCAAAGTTGTAAATGTGATAATTTGATATACATATACATTGTATAATGATTATCACAATAAAATTAACTAATCTAATGCCACTCATGGTGTACATTAGAACCCCAGAACTTGTTCATCTTTTATCTGAAAATTTGTGCCACTTGATTATTTTCCCATCTCACCCCTTTATCTCTGGAAACCACTACTCTTGTCTGTTTCTAGGATTCAGCTTTTCTAGAATTCCACATATAAGTGAGACCATACAGTATTTGCCTTTCTGTGTCTGGTTTATTTCTCTCAGCACAACTGTCCTCTAGGTTCATTCATTTCGTTACAAATGGCATGAGTTTTTTTTTAATGCTGAATAATATTCCATTGTATATGTATGCCACATTTTCTTTATCTGTTTATCTGTTGGTGGATACTTAGGTTGTGACCAAGACCATATCTTGGCTACTGTGAATAATCCTGCAGTGAACATGGGGGTACAGATATCCCTTCAAGATAGTGATTTACTTCCTTTCTTTCCAGCCCTCACAGGTTTTCTCAGGCCTACATTTACAGTCTCCTGTTTTGTTTTGTTTTGTTTTTGAGATGGGGTCTTGCCCTGTCACCAGGCTGAAGTGCAGTGGCTCTATCACGGCTCACTGCAACCTCCACCTCCCCAGGCTCAGGTGATCCTCCCACCTCCGCCTCCCGAGTAGCTGGTACAGGTGCCTGTACTTTTTAATTTTTTTGTAGGATAGGGTCTTGATACGTTACCCAGGCTTAGTCTCCTTTCTGTGATTCCTCCTCCCCTCCCCAATACCGTAGTCCAAAACACGCTATTTGTAGATTGCTAGATACCTCAGGTGTCTGTTGGTGTTTGCCAGATGCCTCTAGGTATTGACTCCCGTTGCTCCCTCTTTCTGGAGTTGCTACTCTTCCCATTCACTGGTGAAATCCTAGACCCAAATCAAATGTCATATCTTCTGTGGTATGCTGCCCTGGATCTTTCTTCCCTGATATACCTGAGGTAGAATGAATTCCTCCCATCCCTGTGCTCTGCATACATTATAGCATTTTACACATGCTATAATGTGTAAAGTACTGTGATGTACTATTTGTTAGCCTTTTTCACAGTCTCTGTTACCTAACAGATTGTTTGTAGGTGCTCAGTAAATGCTCATTGAATGAGTGAATCTGTGCAATCCCATCTTTAAAGCTGTTTCAGGGTGTCACATTTTCTTCAGAATCAACAAAAATTTCACACAATGTTAAAAACATGTTCATTTTATTTTCTGTCTATAACTATTATAATACTGCCAGTGTTTGGTTTTACTCTCTTTTCTTTGTTTGATAAATATTTGCCGTTTTGGCCACATTATTGGTAAGATAGACCTTTGTGGCCTTTTCTGGCTACCTATACGTCATTTTTATTCTTTCAAGGATAACAATAATTATTGAGTACAACTTTGTGCCAGGCATTGTGCTAAGGCTTGTCTGTGCATTATTTGCTGACTTATCACCCTGATCCTTTATTATTTTCATTTTACATGTCAGAAAGTAAAGCTTAGAGAAGTTAAATGAGTTAAAGTTACAACGCTAAAAAAGGGTAAATTCAGGGTGCAAATACTAGATAGTCTGACTATAAATGTAAAATTCATTTAGAAAAAAAATTTTCTTTTTCCTCTTTGAGACAAAGTCTCACTTTCTCTGTCACCCAGGCTAAAGTGCAGTGACACGATCTTGGCTCACTGCAAACTCCCTCTCCCAGCTCAAGTGATTATTCTGCCTCAGCCTCCCAAGTAGCTGGGATTACAGGCACGCGCCACCACACCCAGCTAATTTTTGTAGTTTTTAGTAGAGATGGGGTTTCACCATATCGGCCAGGCTGATCTTGAACTCCTGGCCTTAGGCAATCCACCCATCTTGGCCTCCCAAGGTGTTGGGTTTATAGGCTTGAGCCATTGTGCCAGGTGTTTTTTGTTTTTGTTTTTTATTTTTTTTGTTTTTTACCATTCTGTGTTATTTCTTATTATGAAAGATAATAGTTCTCAGTAACCAACAGTGGACTTTTGCAAAGCATCCGTGGAGCACAGCTAGCTCATTTGTGGAAGTTTGCTGCACTGGCACTCTAGTCAGTGCTTTTAACGTCTTCATTCCCACTTCCCTAAGTTGCTCCTGTGCAAGGGTCTGTCCAGCTCTACTGATATTAGATATGTATATCTTGTGGTGAATGGGTGGCAGCTTGGTTAATGACTCTTTGTTAGCCAGAATTAAGGAGGTTGCTTTTATATTGACATGTCTCTCTTCTTAGCCACATATGTCATTTAGCTTATGTCTACTGACTTAAGAGTTATCATCACTATAAATGATGTGCCTTGTGCCTGGCAAGGTGATAAGTTGTGTCTTCTAAAATGATATTGGTCATAAATGTTAATTGCTATTTTTTAACTTCCCTTTGAGGTGCTACAAGGAAATCCATGTATGAACAACTGAGGAAGCAATTAAGCAGAACAGCAGCACAGGAAAATCCAATAGTTGGTACTGCACATGGCCTCCTGGGCTTACAGAAACTCAGACCAGGGTCCCCAGAGGAATTGGCTTTGAAATAGCAGCAGTGGAGGCTCAGCCTTTTGGGGAATCATTGATAGTCGTTGGTAGATGGCTCAGACGAATGAAGTCTAGTCTCACTTGAGTGTTTGTCCTGTTTCCCTCATTAACTTGTCACTTTTCCAGGGCAGAAATTGTAGCCTTTCTTTGGTTGAGTCCTGTGCCCCTTAATACTGCCCAATCCTGCATATGGCGTAGATATGGCATTGTTCACTTGCAGGCACTTCTTGTCTATTTTAAATAACCCTCTTACTGCATTTTGGTTTTTTAAGTCAGTTTTCCATTTAAGCAAATTGCCAAGGTTTATCTAGAATTTTTGGTTGTGTAAAACTTAGCAGCAGCAGCTAACATTTTCTGTTCCTCTAGCAAATGCCAGGTGCTGTTTAAAACACTTTCTATATAGTTACCTCTTGTAGTCCTCTCAAAAATCCTTTGAGATAGGTACTGTTATTATCCCTGCTTTCTAGCTCAGGGTGGAAATTGGCATCACTTTGCAGCTTAGAAGATTTCTTGTTACAAAGAAATTTGTTAGGGAGATGTATTGATGCCCACCTGTAGTCCTAGCTACTTGGGAGGCTGAGGCAGGAGAAAGCCTTAGGCTCAGAAATTCAAAGCTGTAGTGTGTGATGATTTTGCTTGTGAATGGCTACTGCACTTGAGCCTGGGCAACATAGTGAGACCGCATCTCAGAAAAAATTGTATTGGAATTTCAGCCGCACTTTCTGCCTAAGGTACTGCTTTGTTTGGAAAGGGTACTTAACAAACATCTGTGTGGCTGGGAGGGTACCTCTAGAGATAGTGATTTTTCTCTAGGATCAGTTATGTAATCATTTTGGGAAAAAAACCACACCATTTTTGTTTTGGTCTTGGTAGAGATGTGGCTGTAGCATTTTCTTTCAATTGATACTTTATCAATAGCTTTCCTAGGAAGTTTTATTATTTTTTTTGTGGGGTGGTGAGCTTCAAGACTATATGTTGCTGTTGTTTCTTTTCCAGACTACCCTACTTCCTGTTGTAGTCTAAGTACTGTAGAAGGGTTTAGTGACTGATGGTCAGCAGTTTGGCTCTTTTGTTAATTCCTGATAGTGCAGATGAAGTAACGGGTTTTCTTGTCAGGTAAAATGTATAAGGCTGCTTCTCAGGTTGACAGGAAGAATAAGCTAGAAGTACTTCTCAAAGAAAAACATTTCAGAAGTAACTTCTGTTTTTGCTTTTTCATTTCCTAACCTTGTTCTCCTGTATCCTGCTCTACTCCTAAACAGGTATGTGATTTGAGCAATTCATTTAATCTCTCTGAACCTCAGTTTTCTTATTTATAAAGTTTCTCTAACAATTCTATGAGATAATGCCTGTACAGTACACATCACAGGGACTGGAATATAAAAAGCATTTAATAAACCTTAGATGTTAATTGCAACCACATGAATATAAAAATGCACACTTCTTCAAGGGCCTGAATGCTCTCCAGGTTCGTGCTCCAGGAGTATTGTTTTTTGTTTTGTTTTGTTTTGTTTTGAGACAAGTTCTTACTTTGCTGCCCAGGCTGGAGTGCAGTGGCATGGAACACAGCTCACTGAAGCCTCAACCTCCTGGGCCCAAGTGATCTTCTGCCTCAGCCTTTGAGTAGCTAGGACTACAGGTGTGTGCCACCATGCCAAGCTATGTGTGTGTGTGTGTGTGTGTGTGTGTGTGTGTGTGTGTGTGTGTGTGGTGTGTGTAGATGGGGCCCAGGCTGGTCTTGAACTCCTGAATTCAACTGATCCGCCCACCTCGGCCTCCCAGAGTGCTGGGATTACTGGTGTGAGGCACCACGCCTGGTCAAATTGGTGTTATTATTCTCAAAAGGAAACCTAGGTTGATATCCTGCTTACCCTAAGGAAGGTTCTTCAAAGATGTTGTCCTATTCTTGGCTAAAGAGCATGAGAAGGGCAGTAACTAAAAGCACTTTAGTGGCTAGATGAGAAACCAGGTAGATACTGGAAATACCTAAATTTGTGTGATTTTATTCTGAGAACATGACATTTGGTTTCATCTTCCTACAATGGAAGCAAATTAATGGATAACTAAAAGTGGTATGCTGAAGAGGACTGAGTCCTGAATTTGTGTAGTATGCTCTTCCAGCAAGGATTGAGATTAGGGGGAGGAGAAGGTAGTAGGAGAGGGAAGAATATTTAAATAAGACGATACATTGGGCTGGTCATGGAAATGGATGTCAAGATTCATGCCCCACCTGCTAGTAAAGTTAATCAAAACCAGAGAAATTAGGAAGCCTCATTGTAGAGCAGATTTTGTTCATTTCCCCTCTCCCTCCCTCTTCTCAAATTCCCCGCAGTGTGTCTGATTGCAGCCAGATGTGGCTGGGAGTTCCAGGCCTCACCTCCAGAGATTGGTATTCACTAGGTTTGGCCTGACACGTGGAGCTTTGCATCACAAGTTCCCTGGGGATTCTCCTGCAGACCTTTTCAGAAGCACCTTTTGTGAAAACCTGGATTCAAATTAAGGCCCACATATCGCCATAATTGGTCAGCCTGGAATGATCTAGCCCAGGCGTCCCCAAACTTTTTACACAAGGGGCCAATTCACTGTCCCTCAGACCGTTGGAGGGCCGCCACATACTGTGCTCCTCTCACTGACCACCAATGAAAGAGGTGCCCCTTCCTGAAGTGCGGCGGGGGGCCGGATAAATGGCCTCGGGGGTGATGCCTGATCTAGTCATACACATCCACTTGTCCTCTTGTATTTTTGCCAAAATGGGAACACATGCATTTCTTTTTACTTTGGGAAAATCAACTTTTTATATTAATGTGGTTGCTAATAATAGCTAAAGTTCATTGAGTGCTTTTTATATTCCAGTCACTATGACGTGCACTTTACAGATATTAGCTCATCATTAGAAAAACCTGGTTGTTTTCTGTATTCTGTAAATAAGGAAACTGAGGTGCAGGGAGATTAAATGAGTTGCCCAAATTACATAGTTGCTTAGGAGTATTGCAGGAAGTTTATTGAGATAACCTACTTGCATCTGTACTCTGTTTTTGTTCTTAATTGACCTCAGGTACATGGAGTTGTTGGCTGCACTTTAACTGCTTCACTGCACTGTCTTTGGAGCCAAGCAACTTTTTTTAAATGTTTCAGAAACAAGCCAATTTACTTTTAAAAATTCCTTTTAATTGTGGTAACATACACATAACAGAATTTACCATTTTAACCTTTTGCTTATTTATTTGTTTGAGATGAAGTCTCGCTCGGTTGCCCAGCCTGCAGTGCAGTGGCATGATCTCGGCTCACTGCAGCCTCTGCCTCCCAGGTTCAAGTGATGCTCTGCCTCAGCCTCCCAAGTAGCTGGGATTACAGGCCTCCACTGCCACTCCTGGCTAATTTTTGTATTTTTAGTAGAGATGGGGTTTCATCATGTTGGTCAGGCTGGTCCCAAACTCCTGGCCTCAAGTGATCCACCTGCCTCGGCCTCCCAAAATGCTGGGATTATAGGCGTGAACTACCATGCCTGGCCCATCTTAACCATGTTTAAGTGTACGGTTCTGTGGCATTAACTGCATTCACACTATTGTGCAACCATCACAATTCTCCATCTCTAGAACTCTTGTCATCTTGCAAAACAAACTCTGTATTCATTAAACAATACCAGCCCCTGGCAACCACTGTTCTACTTTCTGTCTCTATGACAAAGCCAACCAATTTTTGTGTTAAGAGTATACCATTAATCTCTACAGCCAATAGCTTTCTATTGAATTTTTAAATAAAAAAATTTACGAATCAAACCAGCATTTATAAACATATACTCAATATTGAAACAAGAAGTCCATAGACATTTTAAACAGAATTCAGCATGTCTTTAAAAATGTGCAATTGTAGCTTTTTTTTTTTTTTTTTTTTGAGATGGAGTTTCGCTCTTTTTACCCAGGCTGGAGTGCAATGGCGCGATCTTGGCTCACCGCAACCTCCGCCTCCGGGTTCAGGCAATTCTCCTGCCTCAGCCTCCTGAGTAGCTGGGATTACAGGCACACGCCACCATGCCCAGCTAATGTTTTTGTATTTTTAGTAGAGACGGGGTTTCACCATGTTGACCAGGATGGTCTCGATCTCTTGACCTCGTGATCCACCCGCCTCAGCCTCCCAAAGTGCTGGGATTACAGGCTTGAGCTACTGCGCCCGGCCAATTGTAGCTTTTAAAGGACTTGAAGTCTGCTCCACTAGATGAAACAACTAGGTTACTATTTGTTAACTTACACATAAGAAAGCTACACTGAAAGGAAAAACAAGCCCTATTGCTGGGTGATTCCTTTATGCTTGAGAAGGCAGTTTCTTTGGAAAAGAAATACATTTGTGGTCATATGAATTAATGCAGACTGCTGCATCAGGCTAAAAATCCATTATGCTCAGTAACTTTAAATAATGAGATCATATATTTTGGGATGTTTTGGACAGAGCAAAGCAATCTATATTAAAAGTGCTGATTATGAAAGCTGAAGCCCCACTTTTTCCTCCCATCTGTTTTTTTAAGTTGAAATTTAGAAAGCCGATTTGTGTGGTTACACAGGTATAGTAGTTTTATTTTAAGCTTTTAAAGATACAGTTCCACCCCTCCCAGAGACATGCATTTTTGTCTTATCTTTCTGGGAAAATCCTGAACCTGGAAGCTTCTTTTACAAACTTTGTTCTGTGTCAGACAATTAAAGATCAGCTTGATGTAGACAATTTGTTATTCTGAAATGTACTATGGTCATTATCAATTTTTAGCTATTTTCACAAAGCGTTCTTGTGTTTTAATTTTTTAGGCTATCTTAAAATACTTAAGTTGTGTCAGCCAAATAGGGACTGAGGGTGCTTTATAATAACTTAAAACTTAGATCCCTTTTTATCTAATGATAAAATCAGTAGGAGTGCATTTTTTCATTCAGGGTCATCTCTCTCTTTAACTCTCTTTCATTTACATGTTATGTAACCAGGATATATATGATTTAAAAAATTTGACAATTAGTCATCAGGATTTGTTTTGAATTTAACAAGCATTATATGTGGTTACAAATTTCTAAACAGGTTGGGTGAGGTTGCTCATGTCTGTAATCCCAGCATTTTGGGAGGCCGAGGTGGGTGGATTGCTTGAGTTCTGTAGTTCAAGACCAGCCTGGGAAACATGGTGAAACCATGTCTCTACTAAAAATACAAAAAAATTAGCTGGGTATGGTGGCACACACCTGTAGTCCCAGCTACTTGGGAGGCCGAGCTGGGAGAATCACCTGAGACTATGGAGGCTGAGGTTGCAGTGAGCTGAGATCGTACCACTGTACTCCAGCCTGGACAATCAGAGTGAGACCCTTTCTCAAAAAAAAAAAAAAAAAAAAAGACCTGGCATAGTGGCTTATGCCTGTAATCCCAGCACTTGGAGAGCCAAGGTGGGTGGATCAGTTTGAGGTCATGAGTTCAAGACCAGCCTGGCCAACATAGTGAAACCCCATCTCTACCCAAAAATACAAGAATTAGCCAGGCGTGGTGGCACGTGCCTGTAATCTCAGTTACTCAGGAGGCTGAGACATGAGAATCACTTGAACCTGGAAGGTGGAGGTTGCAGTGAGCTGAAATTGTGCCACTGCACTCCTGCCTGGGCAGACAGAGTGAGACTCCATCTCAAGAAAAAAAATTGTATTATAGAAAGTGTAAAGTTCACATCTGTGCTGCATTTAAAGCCCTGTTCAGTTTCTTATCTGGACTTTCAGATGGTTTTTATGTCAGTCTAAGTACACATACAAATGTACACAGTACGCATACCTTTTTATACACAGTAAGAACCATACAATTTTTGATATTCAATTTAATTTTTAACTTACTATATGTTAGAAATTATTTTATGGGTATTTTCGCAGCTACTCATACATTTTAACAGTCCCACAGTATTCCAATGTTTGGGTATTCCGTAGCTAATTTAAACAGTCCTCTCCTGATGGACATGTGGATTATTTAATTTGTTTTAATATTATAAACAATGCTTTCATCAAACATTCTTTTACATTTTTGTTTACTCATGTTTATGGAATCACATAAAAAAATTTTTAAAGAAAAATTGGAGTAATGACGTTATTGAAAGTTTATACAGTCTGCTATTTGATAGTTCCTAATTTTAAAAAAGCCAGTGTAAAAATAACCTTTGGAACAATAAAAATGAAAACCAGTATCATACACTTGAACATGGATATCTAAACATAAGTGTAAATATTATTTTGAATAATTACAGCTTTTATTTAATGATCACCAATGTTACTGTATTTATTCCTCACAACACTATCAGGTAGGTACCATTTAAAAACATTTTTAAAGCAGCTTTATTGAATTATAATTGATATACAAACTGCACATATTTAATGCATGCAATTTGATGAGTTTGTACATATGCATACACCCATGAAACCACTACAACTAAAGTAATAGACATATCTATTGCCTCTAAAAGTTTCCTTATGCTTCTCTGGTTTGTTGTTGTTGTAAGAACATATAACATGAAATGAAGTGGGATCATACAGTTATTTGTTTTCCTGTGACTGGCTTATTTCATTTAGCAAAATGTCCTCCAGCTTCATTCATGTCACAATGGGATGATTTTCTTTTTTAAGACCAAGTAATATTCCATTGTATGAATATACCACATTTTCTTTGTTTTTTGGCCAATTTAGTTCTATTTATTATCGCTTCATTTCCCACTTTCACCTTCCCAGAACTTATTTTATTGTTGTTATTATTTTGAGATAGAGTGTTTCTCTGTAGCCTAGGCTAAAGTACAGTAGCATGATCTCGGCTCAGTGCAACCTTTGCCTCCCAGGTTCAAGCAATTCTTGTGCCTCAGTCTCCCCAGTAGCTGGGATTACAGGCATGTACTACCATCCCCGGCTTTTTGTTGTTGTTAGTAGAGAAGGGGTTTCGCTACGTTGGTCAGGCTGGTTTTGAACTGGCCTCGAGCAATCAACCCCCCTCAGCCTCCCAAAGTGACCTGCCCCCCAGAACTAATTTTAAACAATTTCTAAACATTGTATGATTCTATTTATAAACACTTCGGCTATCATTATTATTTAACATAGGAAATATTATATATTTTGGGTAGAAATGCTGTAATAAAAGCACTTTTATGTTGTAATATTAAATATAAATATTTCTTTAAACTTACGGCTTTCCTTGGTTCATCAAATTGGGTAATAAATTAAACAGGTTCCAATTCAGATAGTGAATATATCATATTTTCTTTTTCTTTTTAAATACATATTTTATTGCGTTTTAGGTTTTGGGGTACATGTGAAGAACATGCAAGATTGTTGCATAGGTACATACATGGCACTGTGGTTTGCTGCCTTCCTCCCCATCACCTACATCTAGTATATCTCCCCATGTTATCCCTCCCTAACTCCCCCACCGCGCTGTCCCTCCCCTATTTCCCCGTAACAGACCCCAGTGTGTGATGCTCCCCTCCGTGTGTCCACGTGTTCTCATTGTTCAACACCCACCTATGAGTGAGAATATGCGGTGTTTGTTTTTCTGTTCTTGTGTCAGTTTGCTGAGAATGATGGTTTCCAGGTTCATCCATGTCCCTACAAAGGACACGAACTCATCATTTTTTATGGCTGCTTAGTATCCCACAGTGTATATGTGCCACATTTTCCCTGTCCAGTCTGTCATCAGTGGGCGTTTGGATTGGTTCCAAGTCTTTGCTATTGTAAACAGTGCTGCAGTGAACATTTGTGTGCATGTGTCCTTATAAAAGAACGATTTATAATCCTTTGGATATATACCTAGTAATGGGATTGCTGGGTCAAATGGAATTTCTATTTCTAGGTCCTTGAGGAATCGCCACACTGTCTTCCACAATGGTTGAGCTAATTTACACTCCCACCAACAGTGTAAAAGTGTTCCCATTTCTTCACATCCTCTCCAGCATCTGTTGTCTCCAGATTTTTTAATGATCACCATTCTAACTGGCATGAGATGATATTTCAGTGTAGTTTTGATTTTCATTTCTCTAATGACCAGTGATGATGAGCATCTTTTCATATGTTTGTTGGCCTCCTGTATGTCTTCTTTTGTAAAGTGTCTGTTCATATCCTTAGCCAACTTTTGAATGAGCTTGTTTGTTTTTTTCTTGTAAATGTGTTTTAGTTCTTTATAGATTCTGGATATTAGCCCTTTGTCAGATGGGTAGATTGCAAATTTTTTTTCCCATTCTATTGGTTGCTGGTCCACTCTAATGAATGTTTCTTTTGCTTTGCAGAAGCTCTGGAGTTTAATTAGGTTCCATTTGTCTATTTTGGCTTTTGTTGCCAGTGCTTTTGGTGTTTTAATCATGAAGTCCTTGCCTATGCCTATGTCCTGAATGGTTTTGCCTAGATTTTCTTCTAGGGTTTTTATGGTGTTAGGTCTTATGTTTAATTCTTTAATCCATCTGGAGTTAATTTTATTGTAAGGTGTCAGGACGGGGTCCAGTTTCAGCTTTCTGCACATGAGTAGCCAGTTTTCCCAACACCATTTATTAAACAGGGAATCCTTTCCCCATTGCTTGTTTTTGTCACGTTTGTCAAAGATCAGATGGTTGTAGATGTGTGGTGTTGCCTCCAAGGCCTCTGTTCTGTTCCATTGGTCTATATCTCTGTTTTGGTACCAGTACCATGTTGTTTTGATTACTGTAGCCTTGTAGTATAGTTTGAAGTCCGGTAGTGTGATGCCTCCCGCTTTGTTCTTTTTGCTTAGAATTGACTTGGCTATGCGGGCTCTCTTTGGTTTTATATGAAATTTAAGGTAGTTTTTTTCAGTTCTGTGAAGAAGGTCATAGGTAGCTTGATGGTCATAGCATTGAATCTGTAAATTACTTTTGGCAGTATGGCCAGTTTCATGATGTTGATTATTCCTAACCATGAGCATGGAATGTTTTTCCATCTGGTTGTGTCCTCCCTTATATCCTTGAACAGTGGTTTGTAGTTCTCCTTGAAGAGGTCATTTGTATCTTTTGTTAGTTGTATTCCTAGGTATTTTATTCTCTTTATAGCAATTGTGAATGGCAGCTTGTTCTTGATTTGGCTCTCTTTAAGTCTGTTATTGGTGTATAGGAATGCTTGTGATTTTTGCACATTGATTTTGTATCCTGAGACTTTGCTGAGTTGTTTATCAGTTTCAGGAGATTTGTGACTGAGACAATGGGGGTCTTCTAGATATACAATCATGTCATCTGCAAATAGAGACAATTTGATTTCCTCCTTTCCTATTTGAGTATCCTGTATTTCTTTTTCTTGCCTGATTGCTCCGGCTAGAACTTCCAGTACTATATTGAACAGGAGTGGTGAGGGAGGGCATCCTTGTCTAGTGCCAGATTTCAAAGAGAATGCTTCTAGTTTTTGCCCGTTCGGTATGATATTGGCTGTGGGTTTGTTTTAAACAGCTTTTGTTATTTTGAGATACGTTCCATTGATGCCTCGTTTATAGAGAGTTTTTAGCATAAAGGGCTGTTGAATTTTGTCAGAGGCCTTCTATGCATCTATTGAGATAATCATGTCGTTTTTGTCTTTGGCTCTGTTTGTGGTGAATTACGTTGATAGACTTCCATATGTTGAACCAGCCTTGCATCCTCGGGATGAAGCCTACTTGATCGTGATGAGTAAGCTTTTTGATGTGCTATTGCAGTCGGTTTGCCCATATTTTATTGAAGATTTTTGCATCTATGTTCATCATGGATATTTGCCTGAAGTTTTCTTTTTTTGTTGAGTTTCTGCTGGGTTTTGGTATCAGGATGATGTTGGTCTCATAAAATGATTTGGGAAGGATTCCCTCTTTTTGGATCAGTTGTAGTAGTTTTAGAAGGAGTGGTACCAGCTCCTCTTTGTACGTTCGGTAGAATTCAGCTGTGAACCCATCTGGACCTGGGCTTTTTTGGGGTGGTAGGCTATTAATTGCTGCCTCAACTTCAGCCCTTGTTATTGGTCTATTCAGGGTTTTGACTTCTTTCTGGTTTAGACTTGGGAGGATGCAAGTGTCCGGGAATTTATCCATTTCTTCCAGGTTTACTGGTTTATGTGCATCAAGTTGTTTGTAGTAATCTCTGTTGGTTGTTTGTATTTCTGTGGAATCTGTGGTGTTATCCCCTTTATCGTTTTTTATTGCATCTATTTGATTATTCTCCCTTTACTTTTTTATTAATCTGGCTAGCGGTCTGTTTGTTTTGTTGATCTTTTCAAAAAACCAGCTCCTGGATTTATTGATTTTTTTTTGAAAGGCTTTTGGTGTGTCTATCTCCTTCATTTCTGCTCTGATCTTAGTTATTTTTTGTCATCTGCTAGGTTTTGTGTTTTTTTGATCTTGCTCCTCTAGCTCTTTCAATTTTGACCATAGGGTGTCGATTTTATCACATTTTTTTAATCCAGTCATCTGTCAGTGGACATTTGGGTTGCTTCCTTATCTTGGCTATTGTGAATACTGGGTCAGTGAATACTGCGTACAGATATGTCTTCAGGATTCTGATTTTTATTTTTTGGATATATACCCGGAAGTGGGATTGCTGGATTGGATGGTGGTTTTATGTTTAATTTTGGGGAGAAGCACCATACTGGTTTTTACAGTTGCCCCACCATTTTATATTTCCACCAACAGTGTTAAAAGGGTCGCAGTTTTTCCACATCCTCACTGACACTTTTTATCTTTTGATTTTTTTTTTATATAATAACCATTCTACCAGGTCTGAAGTGATATCTCATTATGGTTTTGATTTGCATTCCCTTGATAATTAGTGATGTTGAGTTCCTTTTCATATACATGTTGGTCATTTGTATGTCTTTTTTGGAGAAGTGTCTATTCAGTTCCTTTGTCTATTTTTAAATTGGGCTCTCTGGTTTTTCGCTGTTTAGTTATAGGGATTTCTTTTTTGCTTATTCATTTTTTTTTTTTTTTTTTGAGTTGGTGTCTGGCTCTGTCGCCCAGGCTGAGGTGCAGTGGCACGATCTTGACTCACTGCAACCTCTGTCTCCTGGGTTTAAACAATTCTTCTGTCTTAGTCTCCCGAGTAGCTGGGACTAGAGATGTATGCCACCACGCCTGGCTAATGTTTTTTGTACTTTTTATAGAGATGGGTTTTCAGCATTGGTCAGGCTGGTCTTGAACTCCTGACCTCAGGTGATCCACCCACCTCAACCTCCCAGGGTGCTGGGATTACAGGTGTGAACCACCGTGCTTTGTCAGGAATTTCATATATATTTTAGATATTAGCCCCTTGTCAGATAGATGGTTTCCAAATATTTTCTCCCATTCCATAGGTTGTCTATTTGTTCTGTTGTTTTCTTTGCTGTGCAGAAGCTTTTCAGTTTCGGATAGTCCTACTTGTGTATTTTTGCTTTTGTTGCCTGTACTTTTGGGGCCATACACAAGAAAATGATTGTCAAAACCAGTGATTTATTTTTATGTTTTCTCATAGGAATTTCAGTTTCAGGTGTTACATTTAAGTCTTTAAGCTATTTTGTGTTGATTTTCATGTATGGTATAAGATATCAGGTCCACTTTCATTTCTTTGGATGTAGATAATCCCTTTTCCTCAAGACCATTTGTTGAAGAGACTATCTTTTTCTGTAATGTATTCTTGGCACCCTGGTCCAAGATCAGTTGACTGTTTATGACTGGTTTTATTTCTGGGTTCTTCATTTGGTTTCATTGGTCTCTATGTCTTTATGTCAGTACTGTACAGTTTTAATTATTGTAGGATTTTTTTTTTTTTTTTTTTTTTTTAAGACAGTCTTACTCTGTTGCTAGGCTGGAGTGCAGTGACGTGATCATGACTCACTGTAACCTCTTCCTTCCAAGTTCAAATGATTCTCTCGCCTCAGCCTCCTGAGGAGCTGGGACTATAGGCACACACTACCACACCTAGCTGTTTTTGTGTTTTTGGTAGAAATAGGGTTTCTCCATGTTGCCCAGGCTGTTCTCAAGTTTCCTGAGGTTAAGCCATCTACCCACTTTGGCCCTCTGAAAGTGCTGGGATTATAGGTGTGAGCCACTGTGCCTGGCCTGTTTTAATTGCTGTAGATTTTTAATATATTTTGTAATCAATAAGATGATTAAAGGTTATATCTCCAGCTTTTCTCTTCTTCCTCAAGAGTGCTTTAGCTATTCTAGGTCCTTTTTTTGGTTCCATATGAAATTTAGAATTGCCCTTTCTATTTCTGTAAAAAAATGCCGTTGGAATTTTTACGGGGATAACATTGAATCTGTAGATTGCTTTGGATAATGTGGACATTTTTGCAGTATTGAATATTCTAATCCTTGAAAACAGGATGTCTTTCCATTTATTTGTATTTTTAATTTCTTTTGTCAGTGTTTTGTGGGTTTTAGCATATAGGTCTTTCACTTCCTCGGTTTATTTCTAAGTATTTTATCATTTTTGATGCTATTGTAATTGGGATTATATTAGTTTAATTTTCATATTGTTTGTTGTTAGTATGTATAAACACAAATGATTTTTGTATGTTGATTTCCTATCTTGCAATTTTACTGAATTTGTTTCTTAATTAATAGAGTTTTGTTGGGGAGGGGATTTTTAGGGACTTTTACATATAAGATCATGTCATCTGCAAATAGTTTTACTGCTTTCTGATTTGGATACTTTTGTTTTTATTGTCTAGTTGCCCTGGCTAGGACTTTTAGTACTATGCTGGATATTAGTAGTGAGAGTGGGTATCCTTGCCTTGCTCCTCATCTTAGAGGAAAAGCTTTCAGTTTTTCTCTGTTGAGTATGATGTTTGCTGTGGGCTTATGGTCTTTATTATGTTGAGATACATTCCTTCTATACCTAGTTTGTTGAGTGTGTTTATCACAAAAGAATGTTGAATTTTGTCAAGTGCTTTTCTGCAGCTATTGAGATGATCATGTGATTTTTATCCTTCATTCTGTTAATGTGATATATCATATAGCTTTATGTATATGAAACCGTTTTTATATTCTAGGGGTAAATCTCCTTTGACCATGATGTATGATCCTTTTAATAAACTGTTGGATTTTGTTTGCTAGTATTTTATTGAGGAGTTTTGCATTAGGAGTATTAGCCTGTAGTTTTTTCCCCCTCCTTCCCCTCCTCTCCCTCCTTCCCTTCCTCCCCCTCCTCCCCCCTTTCTTTCCTCTGCTTTCTTTCACCCGCCTTCCTCCTCGTCCTCCTCCTCTTCTTCTTTGTAGCGTCTTTTTTTTTGGCTGAACACAGGGGACTTTATTGATGGTTCACAACAAGGTGGGGCTCCCTAGGCGTCTCCCTCTTTAAGGGGTCTGTGTGGAAACTTTGAGGAGGGAGATTCTCAGTATGGTAGGGGGTTGAGTCAAGCAGGGATTATACAGCAGCTGAGGGCCTTTTCCTCTCATGCTCTTGCTCTGAGGCTGGTGGTCTGGTGGCCTTACTCTTTGGAGGCTATGTGGACCATGAGGTACACCACTCTGTTGCTGCAGCCAAATTTATTGTCATACCAGGAAATAAGCTTGACAAACTGGTCATTGAGGACAACGCTAGCCCCAGCATTTGAAGGTGGAAGAATGAATGTCACCGTTAAAGTCAGAGGATACAACCTGGTGCTCAGTGTAGCCCAGGATGCCTTTGAAGGGACTGTCAAATGCCTGCTTTACCACCTTCTTGATATCATCGTATTTGGCAGGTTTCTCCAGACAGCAGGTCAGGTCCATGACCCACAGCATTGGCGGAGGTGACGCAGAAGGCCATGCCAGTGAGCTTCCCATTCAGCTTGGGGATGACCTTGCCTAGAGCCTTGGCAGTACCCGTACATGCAGGGATGATGTTCTGGAGAGCCCCATGGCTGTCATGCCACAGTTTTCCAGAGGGGGCCATTCATGGTCTCCTGGGTGGCAGTGATAGTGTGGACTGGGTCATGAGTTCCTCCATGACGCCAAAGTTGTCATAGATGACTTTGGCGGTGGGGGCTAAGCAGTTGGAAGCGTGGGAGGCCTTGCTGACAATCTTGAGACTGTTTTTGTACTTCTCATGGCTCATGCTCATCATGAACCTGGGGGCTTTAGCATGGGGGGCAGAGATGATGACCCTTTTGGCTCCCTCTCTAAGTGAATTCTAGCCTTCTCGATGGTAGTGAAGACACCCGTGGACTCCACAACATAATCAGCACCAGCATCACCCCATTTGATTCTGGTATGATCTCACTCCTGGAAGATGGCGAAGGGATTTTCATCGATGACAAGCTTCCGGTTCTCAGTCTTGATGGTGCCATGGAACTTGCCATAGGTGAAATCAGGTGGGAACAGGTAGACGATGTAGTTGAGGTCAATGATGGGGTCATTGACGGTGACTTTGTCAGAGTTAAAAGCAGCCCTGTTGAGCAGGAGCTCAGTATGGCCAAATAGCTTACTCTAGTCTTCACTTTCATGATGTTGTCTCAGGGACCATGTGGCTGTCTGTCAAATTGGCGAAACAGAGAGCCGTTTATAGTGTCTTTGACTGGCTTTGGTATCAGAGAATGATGTCCTCATAAAATAACTTTGAATGTGTTCCTTTCTCTTCATTTTTTGCAAGACTTTGGGAAGTGTTCATATAGTTCTTTTTAAAATGTTTGATAGAATTCACCAGTGAAGCCATCTGATACTTAGTTTTTCCTTTTGAAAGATTTTTGACTACTGATTCAACCTCTTTACTCATTATCAATCTGCTTCCTGATTCAGTTTTTTTTTTTTTTTTTTTTTGAGATGGAGTCTTGCTCTGTTCCCCTGGCTGGAGTGCAGTGGCATGATCTCAGCTCACTGCAGCCTCTGCCTCCCCAGTTCAAGCGATTCTCCTGCCTTAGCTACCTGAGTAGCTGGGATTACAGGCACACACTAGCACGCCCTTTTAGTTTTTGTATATTTAGTAGAGACAAGGTTTCACCATGTTGGCCAAGCTGGTTTCGAACTCCTGACCTCAGGTGATCTGCCTGCCTTGGCCTCCAGAAGTTGGGATTACAGGTGTGAGCTACTGCTCCTAGCTACTGCTCCTAGCCCTGATTCAGCCTTGGTAGGTTGTATGTTTCTAGGAATTTATCCATTTCTTCTTGATTATTCAATTTGCTGGTATATAATTGTTCATAGTAGTCATTTATAATCCTTTTTTATTTCTGTGACATTAGTTGTAATATCTTTTTTCCATTTCTGAATTTATTTTTCTTTCTTTTTTTCTTAGTCTAGCTGAAGGTTTGTCTTTTCTAAAAAACCCTCAGTTTCCTTGATTTTTTTTTTTTTATTGTTCTTATAGCCTCTATTTCATTTGTTCCTATTCTAATCTTTATTATTCCCTTCTTCCTTCTGACTTTGGGCTTAGTTCTAATTTTTCTAAGCCCTTGAGGTATAAAGTTACAGTATTTATTTGAGTTGTTTTTTTTTTTTTTTAGGGTGTTTATTGCTGTAAACTCTTCATACTGCTTTGGCTGCATGTCATATGTTTTGTTACATTGTGTTTTTATTTCCATTTGTCTGGAGATCTTTTCTGATTTACCTTTTGATTTCTTCTTTGACCCATTGGTTGTTCAGGAGTATGTTGTTTAATTTTCACATATCTGTGCATTTTCTACTTTTCCCTCTACAATTTTTTTTTTGAGACAGGTTCTCACTCTTGCCCATGCTAGAGTGCAGTGATGTGATCCTGGCTCACGGCAGCCTTCACCTCTCAGGCTCAAGCCATCCTCCTACCTCAGCCTCCGGAATAGCTGGGACTACAGGCATGTGCCATCACTCCTGCGTAATTTTTTTGTGTGTACTTTTTGTAGAGACAGAGTTTCCCCATGTTGCCTAGGCTTTCCTTCTATTCATTTCTAGTTTGATACATTGTGATTGGAAAAGATACTTGGTATAATTTTTTCTTAGTTTTTTTTTTTTTTTTTTTTTTTTTTTGAAATGGAGTTACACTCTTGTCGCATTGCCTAGGCTGGAGTACAGTGGTGTGATCTTGGCTCACTGCAACCTCAACCTTCCAGGTTCAAGTGCTTCTCCTCCCTCAGCCTCCTGAGTAGCTGGGATTACAAGCATGCACCACTATGCCCGGCTGATTTTTGAATTTTTAGTAGAGATGGGGTTTTACCACATTGGACAGGCTGGTCTTGAACTCTTGACTTCAGGTGATCCAGCTGCCTCGGCCTCCCAAAATGCTGGAATTAAAGGCATGAGCCACCATGCCTGGTCTAGTCTTCTTAAATTTGTTAAGACTTGTTTTGTGGTCTAACATGTGATGTATTGAAGAATATTCTGTGCGCATCTAAGAAGTATGTGTATTCTGTTGCTGTTGGATGGAATGTTTTGTATATTATTAGGTCCATTTGGTCTATAGTGTTGTTTAAGTCTGCCATTTCATTATTGATTTCCCATCTGGGTATTCTCTGCACAATTGAAAAGGGACTGTTGAAGTCTACTACTATTATTGCTATTTCTCCTTTCAGGTGTGTCAGTGTTTGCTTTATATATTTAGGTGCTCTGATGTTGGGTACAGACATATTTATAATTGCTGTATCTTTTTGATGAATTGATTGTTTTATCATTATATACATCTTTGTCTCTTATGACTGTTCTTTAGTTGACGTCTTGGAGTAAGTACTTCTGTTGTTCCTATGTGCAGATGAGGCAACTGAATAAACATTAAATTCTGTGCCCAGCATCCCATAGGTAATAAGCTTCAAAATAAGGACCAAAAACGGTTTGTATTCAACAATAAAAAGCAAATAATCCAATTGGAAAATAAAGGATTTGAATAGATGTTTCTCCAAAGAAGATATGCCACTGGCCCTAATTACATGAAAAGATGCTCATTGTCGTAAGTTACTAGGGAAATGCAAATCACAACTCCTTACTAGGATAGCCATAAAAAATAAAAGTGGAAAATACTGTTGATGAAGATGTGGAGAAATTAGTACCCTCCTACATTTTTGATGGGAATGTCAAATGGTGAAACTGTGGAAAACAATTTGCCAGTTCCTCAAAAAGTTAAATATGGAATTAACAATGACCTATTTCTGTTCCTAGGTATATTATCAAGAACAATGAAAGCATTTTTACACATGAAAACTTGTACATGGATGTTCACAGCAGAATTACTCATGATATGATAGCCAAAAGGTAGAAACCCAAATGTTCACTAATGAATAGATAAGGAATCAAAATGTGGTATATTCATACAATGAAATATTGTTTAGCCTTATATAAAAAGGAATGAAGTACTTATACATCCTAAAACATGAATGAAGAACCTTGAAAACATGCTAAGAGAAAGATGCCAGACAGAAAAGACAACATAGTATAGGAATCAGTTTATAAAAAATAGGCCCAGAATAGGCAGAGAGTAAATTGGCAGTTACCAAGATCTTGGAGGAGGGTGGGAGATGGGTAGAATGGCTGATGGGGAGTGACTGCTAATAGTTACAGGGATGAAAATGTCCTGAAACTGGACATTTTCAGTGGTAATGGTTGCCCAACTCTGTTAAGCATACTAAAAACCTTTGAATTGTACTGTTTAAGTGGGTGGACTCTATATATTTTCGAGCATTATAAAACCATAGAGGACCATTAAAATATTGTTGCCCTTAGAGATCTGTCCTTAACCCTTTTTTTAATGGGTTCATTTCATCGGTTCAGTGCCATGCCCTCAGTTGCTAAATTTAGGATGATGATGAACAAATCTATCTTTTCTGCAGTGTAGTACTCTCCCCTGAGCTATACAATTATATTTGGGGCTGCCTACTGAATTGCCTTTCCTATTGGCCTCTCAGACACTGCAGTGTGTTCAAAACAGCTCATTATTATCTTCATTCATAAATCTGCTTCTTTTATATTCCCTGATTAGGTGATAATATCCCAATTTACTCTGTCATTTAAGCAATAGACCTCCAAGTCCTTTCAGTTCTTTTTTATCTCTCTCAACTCCATCTCCTCCTCTTCCATTCTCATGGCTGCAGCTTTGGCCCAGGCCCTCAACAGTTATTACCTAGATAAATATAGTTATATGCACCCCAGTGTGGCTTGGACCCTGCCCAGCCTTGCCTCTTGCTGTCTTTTTCCTTATATGTTTTTCTTCAGCAGTGGATCAACTCCATGTGGGTCACTCAGTCACCCCATGCCATCTCCTGCCCTTGAGCCTTTGTGCATGCTAGCTTCCCTGCCAGGTCCTCCCTCTTCTTAGTCTATCTAACACCCATCTTTGAAAGGCTTGCTTCAGACATCACATCTAGGAAGTCTCTGCTGACCCCTGAGTTTGATCACGGGCACTCTCTTTTCCCACACTTGCCTGTAGCTCCTCTGATATTATATTCACCACACTGGGGTATAATGATCTATTTGGGTGCCTGTCTTCTCTTCTGGATTGTGAGTTCTCAGAGAGTGCAGCCATGGGGAAATCTATTGCATTTTTCTGTGTGTGAATGGGAGTGGGGTCTCTCCTTTAGTCATAATGTCTCCTTCTCAGGAAGACCTTCCTTTGTAACCCTATCTAAAATTGCAACCTCCCCCAACACTTTTTATCCTCCTTCCTTGATTTATTGTTCTCCTTGGCACTTACTGCTCTCTACCACACTGTAGATTTTACTTATTTTGTTTATTGGTTGTCTCCTCTCACTAGAATGTAAGCTCCATGAGGGAAGGGATTTTTGTCTTTTTTAAAACTATTGTGTTCTTACTGCCTAAATTATACCAGGTATGTAGTAGGCAGTCAGTGAATATTTGTTGAACGATTCAAAAGAATGTTTGCCCTAGGTGCCTCTGATAGTATATTTTGTTTTGTTTTGTGTTTCAAGACAGGATCTTGCTCCGTTGCCTAGGCTGGAGTACAGAGGTGCAAACACAGCTCACTGCAGCTTCAAACTCCCAGACTCAAGTGATCCTCCCACCTTATCCTCCCAAGTAGCTGAGATTACAGGCACACACTGCCACACCTGGCTAATGCTTTTCATATTTTTTTGTAGAGACAGGGCTTTGCCATGTTGCCCAGGCTGATCTCGAATTCCTGGGCTCAAGCAATCTATTTGCCTTGGCCTCCCAAAGTGTTGGATTTACAGGCGTGAGCCACCATGCCTGGCCGGTATAGTGTTTGAATGTAGTATTTGGAGCCGGACTGTTAGACTTCAGATTCTTCTGGCATCTTTTTTCCTTTTTTTTTTTTTTGGAAACAGGGTCTTGCTCTGTCACCCAGGCTGGAGCTTGGTGGCCCTATCATTCATTGCTCACTGCAACCTCGACCTCCCAGGCTTAATGTGATCCTCTCACCTCAGCCTCCTGAGTACCTGGGACTACAAGCATGTGCCATGATTTAAAAACGGCTACTTTTTAAATTTTTCATAGAGACAGGGTTTCTCCATGTTGCCCAGGCTGCTCTCAAACTCCTGAGTTCAAGTGATCCGCCTACCTCGGCCTCCCAAAGTTCTGGAATTAATAGGCATGAGCCGTTATGGCTGGCTTCCTGCAGCTTTTTATCTGTGTGATTATGGGCAGGTCACATAATTTATGTGTGCCTCAGTCTTTTCTGTTTTAAAATGGGACTAGTAGTCATTTTAATGCACAGAGTAAGTAGGTGTTTGTGACATATTACAAGATTACCTGGTACAGTAAACGTTCAAAAAGTATTACTTGTTTTTATTCCTCTCTTAGCAAGTTGGCCTTAGAGACATCTAGTATAGCTATGTATTTATCTTGGCATTTCCAGAGGCTGGCCTCATAGTGCACACCTGAAATTATCACATATTTCTATGTAAGATAAATATTTGAATGGAATTTAAGGAGATTTTTAAAAACTATTGTCTTCTTTAAATTAGTGTTTTGGGCCGGGTGTGGTGGCTCATGCCTGTAATCCCACTACTTTGGGAGGCTGAGGTGGGCAGACCACGAGGTCAAGAGATCGAGACCAGCCTAGCCAATATGGTGAAACCCCATCTCTACTAAAAAAATACAAAAATTATCCAGGCATGGTGGTGCGTGCCTGTACCAGCTACTCCTGAGGCTGAGGCAGAAGAATTTGCTTGAACCCAGGAGGCGAAGGTTGCAGTGAGCCGAGATTGTGCCATTGCATTCCAGCCTGGGTAATAGAGGGAGATTCTGTCTCAGAAAAAGTGTTTTGGATTTTTGTTAATTAATATAGCAGTTTGTATTTCAGTTAGCTATGTGAATACCTAACGGAGCAAATCTTAAAACTTTTTTTTTTTTTTAAGAATCTCACTGTGTTCCCAGGGTAGAGTACATTAACATGATCATGACCTCAACCTTCTTTCTGGCCTTAAGTGATCCACCTGCCTGAGCCTCCTAAGTATCTGGGACCGCAGGCATGTGCCACCATGCCAGTTTATTTTTTTAAATTTTACTTTTTATTTTTGTACAGATGAGGTCTTGCCATGTTGGTCTTGAACTCCTGGGCTGAAGCAGTCCTCCTGCGTCACCTTTCCAGAATGCTGGGATTACAAACATGAGCTACGGCGCCTGGCTTTAAACATTTTAGACAAAAATGGGAACTTCTGAGCTTTGACCTTGATTAGACCAGTAAGCACACTCAGGTTCTAAGGTTAGAAACTCCTTCAATTTCTGTCGAATGTGGATACTGTTGTAGAATTCTAGACTGTGCTTAAGCTAGTAGATCTGTTTCACGTTTTAACTCCTTGCTTCATTTTCACCAGCTTTAGAGTCCTATATCTTTGTAGCCAAGAAAGAAATTAGTCTAGGCCTGTAAAGACTCACATGTAGTTAGGATAGACAAGTCTTTAGTTTTTAGTAATATGATACAAAAAAGGCAGAAAACTACACATCTTGGTTTCTTGGAAAGTGAAACTGTATGTGTACTAAGCTCCATCTGTCAAAAGTAGTGTTTAATATTTTTTCCTTAGCATCTTTTCAGAAAATAGGAACGTGGGTGATGGTGATGGAAATTAACATTTATAGAGTGCCAGCTATGGGCCAGACACTTTGTTTTGTATGTTATTTTGTTTAAACCTTATAGGAATATAGTATGTCCCAATTTACATATAAGGAAACTGAGGCACAGAATGGCTAAGTAACTTGGTAAAGATGACATACCTTGCTAGTAAGTAGCAGAGACAGTGTTTTGATCTACAATCTTGTTTACTCTCACTTTCCATATCTGCCACACACTTGAACAAGAAAATGTACAGTTGTCTTTCATCTTGAATGTTGATAATTTGTCTTATTGTCAGATTTTTGCTACTTTTCAAAAACTGGCACAAAGCTTAAAAGAACTTTGGATTTCTTAAAGTTGAGAGGTTTGTGGTTCCATTTGTAAGAAGTTAAATCCTAAAAATATACTGCAAAGTATATTCAGTGAGCAAATTATACATTAATAGCTGCAAAACTATAATTTATATTATACATACTGATTTATGTAATATATAAACTAAAAATTAGAGGTGTGAAGGATCCTTAACATGGTTACACATGTTTCAGTTATCCTAAAATACTTTTTTTTTTTTTTTGCCAATGCTCTTTTTTTTTTTTCTTCCTTTTTTCTTTTTCTTTTTTTGAGGAAGGATCTTGCTCTGCTGCCCAGACTAGATGGAGTGCAGTGGCTTGATCTTGGCTTACTGTAACCTCAACCCCGTGGGCTTAAGCGATTCTCCTACCTCTCAGCCTTCCAAGTAGCTGGAACTACAGACATGCACCACCATGCCCAGCTAATTTTTGTATTTTTTGTAGAGACGAGGTTTTGACATGTTGCCTATGCTAGTCTCAAGCTCCCGGGCTCAAGCAATCCACCCACCTTGGTCTCCTAAAGTGCTGGGATTATAGGTGTGAGCTACCACACCCAGCCCACCAGTACTTTTTTCTTAAAAAATATTTTGAGCCGGGCGCGGTGGCTCAAGCCTGTAATCCCAGCACTTTGGGAGGCTGAGGCGGGTGGATCACGAGGTCGAGATATCCAGACCATCCTGGTCAACATGGTGAAACCTCGTCTCTACTAAAAATACCAAAAATTAGCTGGGCATGGTGGCGCGTGCCTGTAATCCCAGCTACTCAAGAGGCTGAGGCAGGAGAATTGCCTGAACCCAGGAGGCGGAGGTTGCGGTGAGCCGAGATCGCGCCATTGCACTCCAGCCTGGGTAACAAGAGCGAAACTCCGTCTCAAAAAAAAAAAAAAAAAAAAAAAATTTTGAGAATTTTTTTTCTTATGACTTCAACATTCTTTGGAAATGTTGTACTTTCCATCAGTAAAATGTTCCTAGTTTCTACTCTAACTCTGGAGCAGTATTTGTATGTGTTATCAATTGTTTAAATCAAGCATCTTAGTAATGGCATACTATTTGGGCTGTTATATGGCTCTGATGAATGTTATTTTAATTTAATTTTTTTAAAATTTCATTTATTTTATTTTAATTTTGAGACAGAGTCTCACTCTGTCACCCAGGCTGGAGTGCAGTGGCCCGATCTTGGCTCATTGTAACCTCCGCCCCTGGGTTCAAGTGGTTCTCCTGCCTCAGCCTCCCAAGTACCTGGGACTACAGGTGTGTGTCATCACAGCTGGCTGATTTTTGTATTTTTAGTAGAGATGAGGTTTCATCATGTTGGCCAGGCTGTTCTCTAACTGCTGACCTCAAGTCATCTGCCCACTTCGGCCTCCTTAAGTGCTGGAATTACCGGTGTGAGCCACTGTGCCTGGCCTGTGAATGCTATTTTATATAGTTCTCAGGAATAATAAAAATGAATGTGTTTTTATAAGTGGTAGAAATGATAGATAAAATCACTTTGAAATTAAATTCCACAGGTAACATAGAATTTGTTTCCCTCAACAAGTCATGATGTAGCACATAGTATAATTTTGGCAGATCCAATTCTATTACCAACAAAACTGTAAAGCAAGTCCAGGGTCCTGTTTGTTTTCTCTTTTTGGGGGGTTTCTGTTCTTACCAGAACAAGTCAAAGTGCAATGTGCATTGCTGGTCTTCAAGAATTATTCGTTTTTGTGTTAACTGTTTAATGCAGAAACAGATGCTAGAGCTGTTACTCCACAAGGTACCATGTGTGTAAAGCATTTTTAAGGCACTAGTATGTTTTCAGTGTGATAACTGCTGCTCTGGTAGAACTGTATACATAGTGGTTTACTTTTACAGTGTGGTTAGAACTGACATTTCTAATATATTAAGAAATTTAAGGCCAATTTGGATTTGTACTCTGGCTCTGCTTCCTGCTAAGGTAGAAGACTGAGTGATTTAGTTATTCTCTCTGCCTCTGTTCTCTCCTTTTCAAAGTGTGGATGATGAAACCTACTTCATAACTTTGCTGTGAGGATTTGTTTTGGAAAAACTCTCAAATTAGCTCTGCTCTCACATCAACAACACAACAGCAATCCACACAAAAGACTTCTGTGACAAAATGTGGGGATTTTTTTCCAACACATTAAACAGTGAACATCAGCTGAGTGTCCTCTAATTCAATTCTGGCACCATCTTTCTGGAGATAGCATCAGATCCCACAGGCAGAGGGCTCAGTCCCCAAAATTGCCCTCTCTCTCAGATACCAGTTCCAAGTCTGGGCCTCCGGAACTTCTTACCAAGGAGCTTCAAGTTGAGGTTCCCAGGAACCTCTCATTGGGTTTGATTACTTTGCCAGAGCAGCTCACAGAACTCAGGGAAACACATTTACTGGTTTATTGCAAAGGATATTACAAAGAATACTGATGAAGAAATGTGTAGGCGAGGTATGGGGGAAGGAGAGTGGAGTTTTCATGACCTCCCTGGGTGTACCACCTTCTAGGAACCTACATGTGTTCAGCTTTGAACCCTGTCCTTTTGAGTTTTTTATATATTTTATGTAAATAAAACCATGTAGAAATGTGATAGGACAAAAAGCTCATGATCTAAACCTAGCAAGGCTTGTCTGTTGAGACTTTTATTGGCTTCTCTGTGTAGCATTCCTTTCTCTAGGGTATGGGGCAGGGCCCTCTTTGAAATGAGGCTCTGTTGACTCACAGTAAGATAAGAGTCTTCCCTTGGGAAGATGAAAGGAAGACAGGAGAGTTCAGAGAGATCTGTTTCCTGAGGCCTGCTTCCGAGGCCTAAAGTGCCCCAACATTATAACAAAAGATTATAACAGGGTTATGGAAGTTATGAGCCAGGAACTGTTGATGAAAAGGTGAAAAAGGGGTGTGTGTGTGTGTGTGTGTGTGTGTGTGTGTGTGTGTAACGGGATTATTATCTAGGACTACATGAATTTGATTTATGCATTTAAGACAGTGTAGTATTGTATTAGATATGCAGGCTTGAGAGTCAGTCTGTTGAGATACAAATTTTGGCTTCACTCCTTTTTAGTCACCTGAACTAGGATAATCCACATAACCTCTTTGTGCTTCAGTGTCCTCATCTGTAAAATGGAAAAACTAATAACTACTTATATCATAGAGTTGTTATAAGGATTAAATGAGTCAATACATATGAAGTGCTTTGAACTACACCTGGTAAGTCTTCAGTAAATGTTAAATATTGTTATTAATTTCTGCAATATTGTTACCTCCACTTGTCAGCATGCTATGTCAACATTCATTCACTATGTTCACTAAACTGAGACATCCTTGAGAACTTGACCAAAATCAGTATTTGTATCTCCTGAACCTGGCATATTTATACTTAATTTAAAATGTTTATGAAATGAATGAAATAGTGAGTGAAGGAATACATTCATGCTTCTCAGATCTGCCCTTTTTCTTTTTTCCATTTCTTTTGAAACTAATCTCTTTCTTGCATGACTCATATCATATTTGCAGCTGGACTGTCTGGGCTTTCTACAACAAAAATTTGGGATACTAGATCTGAAAATAGATCAGTTTTGTTAAGACTGCTGTACTATTTATCACAGTCCAACATTCTGTCTCAGATGTATTTCTTCTCTCCTACTTCTTCTTTCTCTCTAGTCCCGAACGTACAATGTGTACAATGTAGAGTCTGGGGCATGGGGTGTAGAAATGCTTGATAAATGATTATTGACTTGAGCAAAGAGTCTACAGGGTTGATTCAGGGCATGAATTGACCTTCCTCATGCTTTTATCTCAGTTGGAAACAGAGCTGCTCATTCACACCAGTGATGGTTTCAAGATTATTAGGAGCTGTGGGATCTGAATCTGGCTGCTTTTTTTTGAGACGGAGTCTCACTCTGTTGCCCAGGCTGAAGTGCAGTGATGCGATCTCGGCTCGCTGCAGCATCTGCCTCCCTGGTTCAAGCCATTCTTCTGCCTCAGCTGCCTGAGTAGCTGGAATTACAGATGTGCACCATCACACCTGGCTAATTTTTGTATTCTTATTAGAGATAGGGTTTCACTATGTTGGCCAGGCTGGTCTTGAACTCTTGACCTCAGGTGATCCACCTGCCTTGTCTTCCGACAGTGCTGGAATTACAGGCATGAGCCACCACGTTCAGCCTGAATCTGGCTTGTTTCTTTTTTTGAGATGGACTTTCACTCTTGTTGCCCATGCTGGAATGCAATGGTGCAATCTCGGTTTACCGCAACCTCCACCTCCTGGGTTCAAACGATTCTCCCGCCTCAGGCTCCCGAATAGCTGGGATTACAGGTTTGTGCCACAACGCCCGGCTAATTTTGTATTTTTAGTAGAGACAGGGTTTCTCCATGTTGGTCAGGCCAGTCTTGAACTCCGGACCTCAGGTGATCTGCCCACCTCAGCCTCCCAAAGTGCTGGGATTACAGGCGTGAACCATCATGCCCTGCTGAATCTGGCTTATTTTGAAGTAACACATTTCGAACCTCAAGTTAGGTGCAGGGTATATGAGACCCAGAAACAGGCATTTGAAAATATTCTCCTTTGTAAAATTAGATATCTGTGCTTTTCTTCTAGGTTATTCTTTTCTCAAATCTCTTAAAACCTATGTATCTATTTTTTAAAAAATATATATTTTATGCACTTTAGGTTCTAGGGTACATGTGCAAAACATACAAGTTTGTTGCATAGGTACATACATGGCAATGTGGTTTGCTGCCTCCATCCCCCTGTCACCTATATCTGGCATTTCTCCCTGTTATCCCTTCCCAACCTCTCTGCCCACTGCTGTCCCTTCCCATTCCCCCACAACAGACCCCAGTGTGTGCTGCTCCCCTTCCTGCATCCCTGTGTTCTCATTGTTCAACACCCCGCCTATGAGTGAGAATATGCAGTGTTTATTTTTCTGTTCTTGTGTCAGTTGGCTGAGAATGACGGTTTCCAGATTCATCCATGTCCCTACAAAGGACAAGAACTCCTCATCTTTTATGGCTGAATAGTATTCCATGGTGTATATGTGCCACATTTTCCTTGTCCAGTCTATCATCGATAGGCATTTGGGTTGGTTCCTGGTCTTTGCTGTTGTAATCGGTGCTGCAGTAAACATACATGTGCATGTGTCTTTATAATAGGATGATTTGTAATCCTTTGGATAGGTACCCAGTAATGGGATTGCTGGATCAAATGGAATTTCTATTTCTAGGTCCTTGAGGAATCGCCACACTGTCTTCCACAATGGATGAACTAATTTACACTCCCATCAACAGTGTAAAAGTATTCCTGTTTATCCACATCCCCTCTAGCATCTGTTGTCTCCAGATTTTTTAATAATCGCCATTCTAACTGGCGTGAGATGGTATCTCAAATGTGGTTTTGATTTGTGTTTCTCTAATGACCAGTGATGATGAGCATTTATTCATATGTTTGTTGGGCTCATAAATGTCTTCTTCTGAAAAGTGTCTGTTCATGTCCTTTGCCCACTTTTGAATGGATTTGTTTGTTTTTTTTTCTTGTAAATCTGTTTTAGTTCTTTGTAGATTCTGGATATTAGCTCTTTGTCAGTTGGGTAGATTGCAGAATTTTTTTCCCATTCTGTTGGTTGACAGTTGAGTCTAATGATTGTTTCTTTTGCTGTACAGAAACTCTGTAGTTTAATTAGATCCCATTTGTCTATTTTGGCTTTTGTTGCCAATGCTTTTGGTGTTTTAGTCATGAAGTCCTTGCCTATGCCTATGGCCTACATGATGTTGCCTAGGTTTTCTTCTAGGGTTTTTATGGTGTTAGGTCTTATGTTTAAGCCTTTAATCCAGGTGTCCCCAAACTATGGCCTGCAGGCTGCATGCGGCCCCCTGAGGCCATTTATCCAGCCCCCTGTCACACTTCAGAAAGGGGCACCTCTTTCATTGGTGGTCAGTGAGAGGAGCACAGTATGTGGCGGCCCTCCAATGGTCTGAGGGACAGTGAACTGGCCCCCTGTGTAAAAAGTTTGGGGACGCCTGCTTTAATCCATCTGGAGTTAATTTTAGTATAAGGTGTCAGGAAGGGGTCCAGTTTCTGCTTTCTGCACATGGCTAGCCAGTTTTCCCAACACCATTTATTGAACAGGGAATCCTCTCCCCATTGCTTGTTTTTGTCAGGTTTGTCAAAGATCAGTTGGTTGTAAATGTGTGGTGTTGCCTCTGAGGCCTCTGTTCTGTTCCATTGGTCTATATCTCTGTTTTGGTACCAGTACCATGCTGTTTTGATTACTGTAGCCTTGTAGTATAGTTTGAAATCAGGTAGCATGATGCTTCCAGCTTTGTTCTTTTTGCTTAGACTTGTCTTGGCTATGTGGGCTCTCTTTTGGTTCCATATGAAGTTTAAGGTGGGTTTTTTCCAGTTCTGTGAAGAGGGTCATAGGTAGCTTGATGGGGATAGTGTTGACTCTATATATTACTTTGGGCAGTATGACCATTTTCATGATACTGATTCTTCCTAAACAGGAGCATGGAATTTTTTCCATTTGTTTGTGTCCTCTCTTACTTCCTTGAACCGTGGTTTGTAGTTCTCCTTGAAGAGGTCCTTTACATCCTTTTTCAGTTGTGTTCCTAGATATTTTATTCTCTTTGTAGCAATTGTGAATGGCAGCTCGTTCTTGATTTGGCTCTCTTTAAGTCTGTTATTGGTGTATAGGAATGCTTGTGATTTTTGCACATTAGTTTTGTATCCTGAGACTTTGCGGAAGTTGCTTATCAGTTTCAGGAGATTTTGGGCTGAGACGATGGATTCTTCTAAGTACAGAATCATGTCGTCTGCAAATAGAGACAATTTGACTTCTTCCTTTCCTAATTGAGTACGCTTTATTTGTTTTTCTTGCCTGATTGCTCTGGCTAGAACTTCCAATACTGTATTGAATAGGAGTGGTGAGAGAGGGCATCCTTGTCTAGTGCCAGATTTCAAAGGGAATGCTTCCAGTTTTTGCCCATTCAGTATGATATTGGCTGTGGGTTTGTCGTAAATAGCTTCTATTATTTTGAGATACGTTCTATCAATACCTAGTTTATAGAGAGTTTTTAGCATAAAGGGCTGTTGAATTTTGTCAAAGGCCTTCTCTGCATCTATTGAGATAATTATGTGGTTTTTGTTTTTGGTTCTGTTTATGTGGTGGATTACGTTGTTAGGCTTGCATATGTTGAACCAGTCTTGCATCCCTGGGATAAAGCCTACTTGATCGTCATGGATAAGCTTTTTGATGTGCTGTTGCAATCAGTTTGCCAGTATTTTATTGAAGATTTTTGCATCTATGTTCATCATTGATAGTGACCTGAAGTTTTCTTTTTTTGTTGAGTCTCTGCTGGGTTTTGGTATCAGGATGATGTTGGTCTCATAAAATGATTTGGGAAGGATTCCCTCTTTTTGGATTGTTTGTAATAGTTTCAGAAGGAGTGGTACCAATTCTTCTTTGTATGTCTGGTAGAATTCAGCTGTGAACCCATCTGGACCTGGGCTTTTTTGGGGTGGTAGGCTATTAATTGCTGCCTCAACTTCAGCCCTTGTTATTGGTCTGTTCGGGGTTTTGACTTCTTTCTGGTTTAGGCCTGGGAAGTTGCAAGTGTCCAGGAATTTATCCATTTCTTCCAGGTTTACTGGTTTATGTACATAGAGTTGTTTGTAGTAATCTCTGTTGGTGGTTTGTATTTCTGTGGAATCTGTGGTAATATCCCCTCTATCGATTTTTATTGCATCTATTTGATTATTCTCCCTTTACTTTTGTATTAATCTGGCTAGCGGTCTGTTTGTTTTGTTGATCTTTTCAAAAAAACCCAGCTCCTGGGTTTATTGATTCTTTTGAAGGGTTTTTTTTGTGTCTCTGTCTCCTTCAGTTCTGCTGTGATCTTAGTTATTTCTTGTCTTCTGCTAGGTTTTGAGTTTTTTTGATCTTGCTCCTCTAGTTATTTCAATTTTGGTGATAGGGTGTGGATTTTAGATCTTTCCTTCTCATATGGGCATTTATTGGTGTACATTTTTCCTTAGATAAAGCTTTAAATGTATCCCAGAGATACTAGTATGTTGTGTATTTGTCCTCATTGGTTTCAAAGACATCTTTATTTCTGCCTTCATTTCATTGTTTATCCAGTCAACATTCAAGAGCCAGTTGTTCAGTTTCCATGAGGTTGTGCTGCTGTGAGTGAGTTTTCTTAATCCTGAGTTCTAATTTGTTTGCACTGTGGTCTGAGAGATTGTTATGATTTCCATTCTTTTGCATTTGCTGAGTAGTGATTTATTTCCAATTATGTGGTCAATTTTAGAGTAGGTGTGATGTGGTGCTGAGAAGAATGTATATTCTGTGGATTTGGGGTGGAGAGTTTTGTAGATGTCTGTTAGGTTTGCTTGATCCAGATCTGAGTGCAACTCCTAGATATCCTTGTTAATATTCTGTCTCGTTAATCTGTCTAGTGTTGACAGTGGAGTGTTAAAGTTTCCCACTATTGTTGTGTAGGAGTCTATGTCTCTTTGTAGGTCATTAAGAACTTGTTCCATGTATCTGGGTGCTCCTGTATTGGGTGTGTATATATTTAGGATCATTAGCTCTTCTTGTTGCATTGATTCTTTTACCATTATGTAATGCCCTTCTTTGTCTGTTTTGATCTTTGTTGGTTTAAAGTCTATTTTAACAGATACTAGGATTGCAACTCCTGATTTTTTTTTTGCTCTCTATTTGCTTGGTAAATCTTCCTCCATTCCTTTATTTTGAGCCTATGTGTGTCCTTGCACCTGAGATGGGTTTCCTGGATACAGCACACAAATGGTGTTGACTTTTTATCCAATTTTCCAGTCTGTGTCTTTTGATTGGGGCATTTAGCTCTTTTGCATTTAAGGTTAATATTCTTATGCGTGAATTTCATCCTGCTGTTTTGATGCTAGCTGGTTGTTTTGCCCATTAGTTGATGCAGTTTCTTCATTGTGTCAATGCTTTTTACCATTTGGTATGTTTTTGGAGTGGCTCATACTGGTTGTTCCTTTCTATTTTTAGTGGTTTTTTCAGGAGCTCTTGTAAGGTAGGGCTGGTGGTGAGGAAATCTCTCAGCAACTGCTTGTTCATAAAGGATTTTATTTCTTCTTCTCTTATGAAGCTTAGTTTGGCTGGATATGAAATTCTAGGGTGAAAGTTCTTTCTTTAAGGATGTTGAATATTGGTCCCCACTCTCTTCTGGCTTGTAGGGTTTCTGCTGAGAGGTCTGTTGTGAGTCCGATGGGCTTCCCTTTGTGGGTAACCCGGCCTTTCTTTCTGGCTGCCCTTAGCATTTTTTCCTTCATTTCAACCCTGGTGAATGTGATAATTATGTGCCTTGGGGATGTTCTTCTTGAGTAATATCTTTGTGGAGTTCTCTGTATTTCCTGGACTTGAATATTGGCCTGCCTTGCTAGATTGGTGAAGTTCTCCTGGATAACATCCTGAAGAGTGTTTTCCAGCTTGTATTCATTCTCTCTGTCACATTCAGGTACACCTATGAAAGGTAGATTAGGTTTTTTCACATAATCCCATATTTCTTGGAGGCTTTGTTCATTTCTTTTTACTCTTTTTTCTCTAATCTTGCCTTCTCATTTTATTTTATTGAGTTGATCTTCAATTTCTGATATCCTTTTTACTGCTTCATCAATTCAGCTATTGAAACTTTTGTATGCTTCGCGAAGTTTTTGTGTTGCGTTTTTCAGCTCCGGTAAGTCATGTGTATTCTTCTCTATGCTATTTATTCTCATTAGTGTTTTGTCAAACCTTTTTTCAACATTCTTAGTTGCTTTGCATTGGGTTAGAATATGTTCTTTTAGCTCAGAGAAGTTTGTTATTACCCACCTTCTGAAGCCTGTTTCTCTCAGTTCATCAGATTCATTCTCCATCCATGTTTGTTCCTTTGCTGGTGATGAGTTGTGATCCCTTAGAGGAGGAGAGGCCTTCTGGTTTGGGGTGTTTTCATCCTTTTTGTGCTGGTTTCTTCCCATCTTTGTATATTTATCTACCTGTAGTCTTTGTAGTTGGTGATTTTCGGATGGGGTCTCTGAGTGGATGTCTTTTTTGTCGATAATGTAGTTACTTCTTTCTGTTTTTTAATTTTCCTTCTGACAGTCAGGCCCCTCTGCTGTAGGACTGCCAGAGGTCCACTCCAGACCCTACTTGCCTGGGGATCACCTGCGGCAGCTGAGAAACAGTAAGGGTTGCTGCCAGTTTCTTCTTCTGTTATCTTCGTCCAGGAAGGATACCCGCTGGATGTCAGCCTGAGCTCTCCTTTATGAGGTGACTCTTTGGACATATTGGGGTCAGGGAGCTGCTTGAGGAGACAGTCTGTCCGTTATAGGAGCTCAAGTGCTGAGTTGTGAGCTCCCTTGTTTTGTTCAGAGCTGCTGGGCAGGTACGTTTAAGGCTGCTGCAACGGAACTCATAACTGCCTTTTTTCCCATGTATTCTGTCCTGGGAAGGTGGGACTTCATTTATAAGTTTCTGACTTGCTACTCTGTGTTTTCAGAGCTTCCCTGCCCAGCAAGGAGGTAGCCTAGTCACAGTCTGCCAGCAGAAGTGTTGGTGAGCTGCTGTGGGCTCTGCTCAGGTGCTTTGTGAACTGTTTTGTGGTTTTGTTTATAGAGGTATAGTTAGAACTACCTCAGTAATGGTGGTCTGCTTCAGTAATGGCGGACTCTCTCTCTGTAATGGCAGATTGGCTGGTAATGGCGGACTGCCTCAGTAATGGTGGACTGCCTCTGTAGTGGCAGGCGCCCTTTCCCCAACAGAGTTGGACCACCTGGGTCCAGCTGGGCTTGCTGTGAAACTCTCTATCCAGAGCGTTTCAGATTGCTGGTCTTTGTGGGCGTGGTACTCACCCAGCCAGTTTACCTGGTTCCCTGTTTCAGCCCCCTTTTTTTTTTTCAGTTCAATGGGTGGCTCTGTCTCCCAGGAGTTCCAGGTGCCAGTTGAAATGGCCACCCAGATTTGTGTGAGTTTTTATGCGGAGACCCACCACGCCAGCTGAAACAGACGTGCTGGAAACTAGTGGCGCTTTTCAGCCGGGGAATCTCCTGGTCTGTGGGCAGTAATAACTCGTTTGAAAATGTGTTGTTCACTCACCTTCTGTGTTGTTCTTGCTGGGAACTGCACTCCAGAGCTGTTTCTATTCGGCCATCTTGGATCCCTTCTGTATATCTGTTTTTTAAAATTTCCTATTCTATTTCAGGTCTTCAAGTGGTAAATTAAATTGGAAATAATTCATTGGTAATTTGCAGTCACTATGCAAGGAGAGTTGGCATAAATGGTGCAGTTTTACTCTTGCTTCATCTCTCTACCTATGGCAACACAGAAATATATTTTCTAATTATAGTCATGAAAAGGCTAATGAACTCTCTTCCGTTTAAAAAAAAACCCTTTCCATTTTCTTTTGTAAGCAGTTTCTTTTCATTTGTGCCATATATATGGCTGAAAATTGCCATTTATATACCCTTCTGGCTTTACACATTTGGTTCCACTTTCCATGTAACTAGACACAAATGCATTATGCAAAATTGTGTTTGTAAGGAGAGATCATCCTTCATTCAGTCTGATAAAGGTTTTCTCTTTTTTACTGTTTACATGAGGGTTGAATATGTCAGCCTTCTGGTAACACATTAAGGCTGCAATATTTGTCTAGTTGTAGGAATACTCAGCTTTTATTTGTCTGATTTTGACATAACATATGGGTAAATCTAATCCTGATGAAAAGTTCCATTTAATTTTTTAAAACAGCTTTTAATTGATATATAATGTATTTATGAGGTATACAGCAATATTTCAATACATGTATACAATGTGTAATCATTAAATCAGGGTGATTAGCATATCCGTCACCTTAAACATTTATTATTTCTTTGTGTTGAGAACATTGAACACTTTCTAGTTATTTGAAAATATGGAATAAATTATTAATTGTAGTCACTCTACAGTGCTATAGAATACTGCAGGTTTTTTCTTCTGTTTAGCAGTAGCTTTGAATTTGTTAACCTCTCACCATTTCCCTTCTGCCTAGCCTTCCCACCCTGTAGTTGCCGCTGTTCTGCTCTGTGCTTATATGAGATTAGCTTATTTAGAAAGCTCCCTTTTTAAACACATAAAAATATTTTTGTACTGTAAAACCAATATATGTATACTGTAAAAAAAAGTTTGTCTTAATTGGCTTAACATATGTTTGAATTTTAAAAATGTAGTTATCTTAAAGTTTCAGTTTCTGAAATCAAAGTAAAAAAGTACTAATACTAGTGCTTCTTCATGTATACTGGGTTGGGTTTCTTTTAGGGGTGATGAAAGTGTTTTAGAGTTAGATTGTGTTGATGGTTACACAATGCTGTGAATATGTTAAAAACCATGGTATTATTGAATGAATTTTCATTTAGTCTGTGATTAATGAAGCTGTTTTATGTAAAAGGTACTCATATCACAGTGAACCACTCTACCACTTACTAGCTGGCTGTGTAACCTTGGGTTAAGTTGCTTTCTTTTTTGTGCCTTGGCTTCCTCATCTGTACAATGGAGATAATACCTTCCTTATGGGTTAGTTGGGAGGACTAATTGAATAAATACATTCAAGGAACTTAGAATTGTCCTTTGGAACATAAACCCTCAAATGCCAGTGGTTGTCATTATTCTTACATTGCGCGTAGAGTTCAGAAGAGAAATCTGCGGCTTTAGATACACCTTTTTGGTGTGATCAACATAAAGATGGTAATTAAACCCACACATGTGGATTAGGAAACCCAGGGAGAACTTGTAGAATGATGAAGGACAGAGAGCTGAGGGCCAAATATAGAGAAATAGCATCATTTAGTGTGGGAGCAGAACAAGCAGATCTGGCAAAGGAAACTCAGAAGGCATGTCCGTAGAGGTGAGAGAGGTATAATGTTAGGGAAGGAAAGGAAAAAATTGTCTTCCAAAAAGGAGAATATAGCTAATAGTGTCATGCTAAAGAGAGCTTATCTTAGTCTAATTTGTGTTGCTCTAACAGACTGGCTAGTTCATAATAAAAATAAATTGATTTCTTACAGTTTTCAAAGGCTGGGAAGCCCAAGCTTGAAGGGCGCGTATCTGCCGAGGTCCTTCTTGCTGAGTTGCCCCATGGCAAAAGGTGGAAGGCCAGAAAGTTAGAGAGTGAGAGGGCAAGAGCAGAAGGGAGCCGAATTCATTTTTATAGCAACCTACTCTTAACATTAATCCATTCATGAGGGCAGAGCCCTTATGGTCTAATCACCTCTTAACATTCCTGGTCCCACCTCTTAATACCATCATAGTGGCAATCACATTTTAGCATGAGTTTTGAAGGGGACATCCAAACCATAACTTTCTGTTCCTGATGCTCTGAAACCCATGTTCTTCTCACATATGAAGTATATTACTTCCATTTTAATGGCTCCAGCAGTTTTTTTTGGGGGGGTAGGGGTGGTGCACAATCACATCTCACTGCAGTGTCAACTTCCTGGGCGCAAGTGATCCTCCCACCCCAGTCTCCCACATAGTTGGAACTATGGGCACATGACACCACAAAAGTCTTAACTCATTCCAGAATCAATTCCAAATCCCAGAGTCTCATCTAAATCATATATAGTTGAGAGACTCAAGGCATGATTCATCCTAATGTGAATTCCTCTCCAGCTGTGAGTCTGTGAAATTAACAAGTTTTGTGCTTTCAAAATAGCATAGGTTAGACATTCTCATTCCAAAAGGGAGGAATAGCCAAGAAAAAAGGGGTATTTCATCCCCACTAAATTCAAAGCCTTTCAGGGAAAACAACATTAAGTTTTAAAGCTAAAAAATAATCTCCTCTGACTACATATCCTGCATCCTAGGCACACTGGGATAGAGATTTGGCTCCCACGGCCTCAGGCAGCCTTACCCCTATGGCTTTGTTGGGTTCAGTCCACTCAGTAGCTCACAGGTTGGAGTCTCCTACCTGCAGCTCTCCCAGGCTGATGCTGTAAGCCGGGAGCTCTACAGTTCTGGAGTCATGGTAATGGTCCCAGTCCCATATCTCCACTAGGCATTTCCCTAGTGAGGACTCTGTGCTGGCTCCAACCTCACATTTCTGCTTGCCATTTCCCTGGTAGGGGCTTTCTGTGATGGCTCCACCTGTCTGACAAGTCTTTGTCTGGGCCCCAGGCTGTTTGTGACATCCTTTGAAATCTAGATAGTTAGCTATGCCCCCACAACTCTTATGTTCTGCACCCCTGCAGAATTAGCACCAACTGGACACTACCAAGGTTTATGTCATGGACTTCGTGGAGCAGCAGCTCAGTTCACATCTGGGCTCTCTTGAGCCATGGCTGAGGTGGCCATGGAGCACTGGGCTGGAATGCAGGGAGAAGAGACTCTGGGCAGATAGCCTGTGGAGTGTGCCCCAGGTCTGTCCTCCAAAACCATTCTTTCCTACTGGAGCTCTGGGGCTGTGATGGGAGGGCAGCCTCAAAGACCTCTGAAATGCCTTTGGGGTTTTCTTCCATTGTCTTGGTGATTCCTTTTGTTAGGACGAATCTCTGTAGCAAAGGGTTGCTTGGCCACACGGATTTTTTCCCCAGGAATGCTTTTTTATTCTGTACGTGGCCAAGCTGAAAAAGTAAAAAAAATCTTTCTGTTGTGCTTTTTTTAAATTGTAAATTTTGCCTTTAAGTCATTTCTTTCTTCTCACATCCTACTGTATATGGTTAAAAAAAGCCACACAGGGCGCTTCCTCAAGGACCTAGAAACAGAAATTCCATTTGACGCAACAATCCCATTACTGGGCATATACCCAAAGGATTATAAATTGTTCTGGTATAAAGACACATGCACATGTATGTTCATAGCGGCACTGTTTACAATAGCAAAGACCTGGAACCATCCCAAATGCCCATTGACGATAGACTGGACAAGGAAAATGTGGCACATTTACACCATGGAATACTATGCAGCCATAAAAAATGATGAGTTCATGTCCTTTGTACGGACATGGTTAAATCTGGAAACCGTGATTCTCAATAAACTGACACAAGAACAGAAAAACACCGCATGTTCTCACTTATAGGCGGATGTTGAACAATGAGAACACAGGGACACAGAGGGGAGCATCACACACTGGGGTCTGTTGCGGGGGCAAGGGAGGGACAGCGGGGGGTGGGTGGGAAAGTCGGGGAGGGATGACATGGGGGGAAATGCCAGATGTAGGTGATGGGATGGAGGCAGGAAGCCACATTGCTATGTGTGTACCTATGCAACAATCCTGCATAATCTGCACATGTACCCCAGAACCTAAAGTACAATTAAAAGAAAAAAAAATAGCCACACAGCTCCTTTGATATTTTCCTTAGAATTTTCTTCTACCAAATATCCTAGTTCATTAGTTCATTGCTTTTAAATCCTGCCTTCCATAAAGCCCTAGGTCTTGCACACAATTCAGCCACATTCTTTGCCACTTCACAACCAGGATGACATTTATTCCAGTGTACAATAAGATATTTGTCTTTTCTATCTGAGACCTTATCAGAATGGCCTTTATGTTTATGTTTGTACCAACATTCTGATTATGACCACCTAAGTAATCCCTAACAAGCTTCAGACTTTCCCCATAGCTCTTCTCTTCTTCTGAGCCCTTATCAGAATCATCCTTAATACTCCATTTATGGCATTCTAGACTTTTTCTAATCTGCTCTTTCAGGTTCTTTCTGCCCCTTCCCATTACCCAGTTCCACATTTTCAGTTATTTTTTTTATAGTAACAATCCTACTCTCAGTACCAATTTTCTGTCTGTCTTCATTTTGTGTTATTGTAATAGAATATCACACACAGTAATTTATAAAGAAAAGAAATTAATTTCTAACAGTTCTGGAGGGTAGGAAGTCAAAGGTTGAGGGCTCGGCTTCTGCTGAGAACTTCCTTGTTGCATCATCCCATGGCGGAAGGCAGAAGGGCAAGAGAGGGCAAGAGCAAGTGAGCAAGAGAGGGCTGAACTTGCTTTTATAAAAACCCACTCTTATGATAACCAACCCACTTTTGCAATTATGACATTAATCCATTCATTCATGGGGGCAGAGCCCTCATGGCCTAATTATCTCTCAAGGGTTTCAGTTTTATCTCTTAATACCATCACAGTGGCATTTAAGTTATAACATGAGTTTTGGAGGGGACATTCAAACCATAGCAGAGGTTTAAGTAAGGTAAAAGACAGAACTATTCATTGAATTTGGTAAGTTAGCGTTATGGGAATGTGGGTTCATCGACCACCTTAGAGAAAGAGGGCTGAAAGAGTGAAGAGGAGGTAAGTGGAGGTGGTATATTCTTTTGAGGAGACTGGTTATTTATTCAGAAGTTATTTATTGAACTCCTACCATGTGACAGTCCTTGTTCTAGATGTTAATGGTATCTCAGTGAACAAAACAAACACATTTCTGCCCTGAAGAGTACCACTTTACCTTGGACCTATAGAGGGAAGGGGAGAAGAGGTTAGAAACAGCATACATTGTCAAGGAAATTTTGGAGTTTTTTAAAGGAAAATAAGTATTTAAATATATTTAAGTTAAGGAACCAAGGAACCATGGGTAAATAGAAAGTAGAGATGAAGTGGTTGACAGTATAGGAAAGACAGGTTAATTATTTGTCTAAAAATATAGGAAGATAGAGATCAAAACAGGTAGAGGCTCTTTGTGAGTCTTGAATTGGAGAAGAGATTCTTTCTCAAACTGATGTGTACACACAGGGCAGTGGGAGGGAATGCATCCTAGATGACTTTGATATTCTAAGGGATGTAGGAGCAAGATCACCCATATGGAGAGGATTGTGATAGGGAACTAGAGAGTCATAAAGCTTTGAAATGAGCATTTAGGGTAAGTGGAGAGTCAGAGGAAGGAAGACACGTGGAGGTTTGTGGAGTAGCACTGAAGAATTTGTAATAACATTAATTTTTTGTCTGTGGTTTTACCAAAATTGTTCTCAGCTTCCTACGTGCAAGAATGAAGAAAGCAGTTTGCGAGATTGGTCCTGGTTTTAGGGCTTTGTAGGTAGGTCATTTATGGCAAAAAGTCAGGTTGGGAAGGAATTGAGAGGGCTGGTGAGAGACTAGGTCTCACGAGTGAAGTTGGTGTTCAGACATCACAGGGAAAGTGCAGGTAAGGACTAGTAAGGGCTTTGAGAAAATGAGGCTAGGGTCAAAAGAGTAGTGGTCTTTAGCTGGGTGCGGTGCTACATGCTTGTCCGCCCAGCTCCTCGGTAGGCTGAAGTAGGACGATCACTTGAGCCCAGGTGTTGAAGGCTTCAGTGCACTATGATTATGGCTGTGAATAGCTACTGCACTGTAACCTGGGCAGCATAGTGAGACTCCCGTCTTAAAAAAACCAAAAAACAAAAAACAGAGTAGAGGTCTTAAAGAGCTATGTAGTGGAAGTTACGGAGCTGAAAAATGAGAGAGGGCTATTATCATGTGTTAGGGATGAAGCAGTAGATGGTAACATCCTACTCTCTCACTAGAGAGGATGTGGGTGAAGACTAGAGGTGAAGATCCTTAAAGCAAAGGAGTTTTGTGACTCAGCAATCTAGGTTTCTGGATTGGGGTGGGTGTTGCATGTGGATTATGGAATTTTCAAGTATCATGGCAGATGTTGGCATAGAGAACAAGTTTGAAAGCCAGATTTCAAAGTCTTCAGCCAGTGGGCAATAACTGACCAGAGATTGGTGTTTGATGGTGATTATAAGGGATGGTAAAGGTCACTACAGATAAGAAGTCTGAGAACTATGAGATGGTGTGTTCAGATTTCATCAGATGATGACAGGAGATGAGATGGAGGGTCCACTAGTGACCCAAATGAGCGAAGACATATGTCCAAGGAGATGGATAGATGACCATGATGAGGATGGGTAAAAACTGGTATCTCTAGATGATTTCAAACTAACAGAATGATGCCAGGAGTATGAGTTAATGGACTCTATAAGCAAGGGAGGCAAGAGGAAGCTTGCCTCTTGCCGTCTGAGTTACATAGATGCGAGATTCACAGAGGGAAGAATTTTAAGAAGAGAGCCAAGTTTTCAGGAATGTGGGGAGTTGTAAGGTAGAGTTCCTGATGTTAAGGATGTAGAGAGTTTGATTAATAAGGATGGCAAGTTCTATAGGACATAGTATTTTTTGTTGTTGTTGTTGTTTTTGAGGCAGGGTCTTGCTCTGTTTTCCAACCTAGAATACAGTGACACAATCATGACTCACTGCAACCTCAACCTCCTGTGCTTAAACGATCATCCCCTGGCTCAGCCTCTGGAATAACTGGGAGTACAGGCGTGAACCAACACATGCAGCTAATGTTTTTTGTTTTGTTTTGTTTTGTTTTGTTTTGTTTTGTTTTGTTTTGTTTTTTGTAGAGGTGAGGTCTCAGTATATTGCCCGTCTGGTTTTGAACTTCTCTGGGCTCAAGCAACCTTCCCACCTCAGCCTCCCAAAGAGCTGGGATTACAGGTGTGAGCCACTGCACCCAGCCATACAGGACGTAGCTAGCTTGTTTGTTTGTCTCTTTATGAGAAAGGGTCTCATTTTGTTGCCCAGGCTGGAGTACAGTGGCACAATCTTGACTCACTGAAATCTCTGCCTCCCAGGATCAACTGATCCTCCTGCCTCAATCTCCTGAGTGTCTTGGACTACAGGTGCGCACACCACCTGCCATACCCAGTTAAATGTTTTGTATTTGTAGAGACAGAGTTTTACCATGTTGCCCAGGCTTGTCTCGAACTCCTGAGCTCAAGTGATCTGCCTGTCTGGGCCTCCCAAAGTGTTGGGATTACAGGTGTAAGCCGCCGAGCTCGGCCCAGGACTTAGTTTAATCAATGGATTCGGGGAGAGAGACGGAAGGGGAATAATTAGGTCATGTATGTGGGGTGGAAGAAGGAAGCCCAGAGCAGTAAGCGGATGAAGTTGAGCAATTGGATGAGAGTCATGGGTAGATATAATTGGCCTTTGGGTCCCACATCTGTCTATCTTTCCTTCCCCTTCCCCTTCCCCTTCTCCTTCCCCTTCCCCTTTCCATTCCATTCCATTCTATTTCGGGTACAGACATTTTCAGTTAATGCCATGTAAGCAGTGCAGAGTGCCACAGGAGTCACCAGTCAGTTGCTTCCACCAACTGTTTCCCTTTGCAGATACTGTCTGGGTCTGAACCTGATTAGAGTTCTAGGTTATAGGCTTCCTACCCCAAATCTTAACGTTTATTCTAACTAATATCAATCTGTTTCATGCAAAATACAAACTATAACAATGAACATACTGTTTTAGAAATGTAGCCAAAATTCTTATGATCTATGTTTATGTTTCTTTTAAATTTTAAATGTATTCCTAGGAGTGAATGAAAGCATTTCTTCATAGTATTTTATGGTCACCATTAGAGCCCAAATCCTGCTTTCCCTATAGCAACTGGGTGGTTGGGTTTTTATTAATCTATCAATTTATTTTTAAAAAGAAAAAAGAGCAGCAAAAGCAAAGTAAGCCTTTACTTTTGTAAACCTAACCGAGTTACACAGCGGATTGTATTCTTATTCTGTGCACAATTGCTAACCTAACCTTACTTTAACATTTACAAAGCCAGTTTTTGATTAGCTTTTTATTCCTGGTTATCAGATATACTCCAATTCTCTAAACTAAGTCCAGAGGTGATCATTACTGAGATTTATAGCCACTGATATCACAAAGTCTTAAAATTCAGCTGTTTAAGAATTCTTTTAGGTGAAAATTATTTAGGAAGGAAATCTCGTGTTCAGGTTGGAAACAACTCGACATTAATAAAATTGAAGCCCCTTAGCAAAGCTTATTCCAGTTTGTTATATAACATACTGGTTAACAGCCAGAGGTTACCTGGATTCATGCAAGAGGCAATATTTCTCAGGGTCATGCAATGTATGGCCCTTTATTACAAACTTTTCTTTTAAATATGGATATGTAAGTCAAACTTATTTTTGGATGATCATAGTGAAACCAGAAGACCCATAGTGAAGTTTATGTGACAGAGATCCCCACACAACAATCTGAGCGGTCTCTATAGTGGTGTACAACTTCCCTCTCACTTTGGCAGTTTCTCAAATGTAATTATTCCCAAAACAAATCTATTCAAACATATTGAAAAAGAATGTGACAGTATTGGCAAGCATAAGGATGTTTTAATAGTGATTCCAAAGATTTCTTTTAAAGGTTTTAGTTGTAAGAATGATGGATAATGAGAATTGCAGAAAATTAGCGAGAGTTCTCTTGCCAAAAACAGTTGTTTGGGAAAGCTTTGGGCCTTAAATAGAGGGAATTATGAATAAAGACAATAGTTGATAAAGATGAATACAGTAAAACTTAAAGTGTTGTTGGCTTTAAGAGTATTTTATGTATAAACTTGATTGATGTAAACTTGATTGTTCAATGTTTAAAAGCTCTAATTAATGTAGTTTATACTTAGTATGAAGCACATCAAGGTCTTCATTTTCTCTACTGATTGGAATAATTGAACTATATATTCAGACTTTTCTCACTGCTTCACTCCCTACATGTATTCAGTTTTACTTTTCTCTCAGAAATCCCTGACTTCTTCTGATATTAAAAGTAAGTTTCTTTAAATATTTATTGTTAATAAATACATTAATGAAAAAGCAGAAACATTTATGGTGGTTTCTCTAGTTTTTTTTTTAAACAAATCCCTGGAGGGGTTCCTAATTTATTTCTGTTCCACATTGCCCTCTGATCACTAAATCAAATACAGAGCCACTGCTGCTTAGGGATCTGGCATTCTAGCAAGGCAAGCTAGTGCTAGGGCACTAGCAGGAAGCTTGTTTTGAGCTTACTGGAGGCTATGAGCCTCCTAAAGAAAGAGAGAGGGTCCCTTGGGCCTGAGGCTTATCAGTGATGGGAGGAAATGTTGGGTCCAGTCCCTGGGGAGGTGAGGTGTACTAGAGAAACTGAGAGGCAGGTAAGTGTGTCCACCAGAACCTAATGTTGCTCACAACTCCTTAACCACTTAATCATCTGTCATTCTTTTAAGTAAATACCTGCTTAGGCTCATTTTATCATTTTGAACTTTCCTTCTTCAGGGTGCTAACTTGATAAATTTTTGGTAAATCTGTAGAATATTAGATAAGCACAAGAACCTTCTTGTTCAACTCCCACATTTTATGAATGGGAAAACAGACTCAAAGAGAGGGAACTGAGATAAAGTTGGCTTTCTGGTAAGATAAGCTTCCTAATTTACCATGGGAATTATACTTATCACTGTGTCTAGCTCCTTCCATGTTCTTTAAATATTTGTTTCAATAAAATGGGATAGGCCTTTGGGATAGAGGATCTTACAAATAACACAGGCCTCTACGTACATAGATTATTGATTTGATTTGGAAAGAATGGTAGGAGAAGATGGATGTCTGAGGCCATCTGTTTTCAGTTCTAAATCTGTGGCCCCTTCTTGTTCAGAGCTGTCCACTGGTCTGACCATCTTCTCTTTAGTTAGGGTGCTACCAGGGCAGTATTGAAGGTTTCTTCCTACTGCTTGCTTGCATGTGCTTTCTTCTTACTCAGCACCAGGCCTTTCCTGCATTGCAGGTATTGCAGAACCACGTGGTGTGACACAGTTGGGCGACTTTGATTACACATGCTGTTTATTTCTGCTTCCCATCTAGTGCTTAACCAGAGCCTTCCACGCTCTGCTATGCCTTGCATTCAACCCTAAACTGAGTCATTTATCATAACCTTTGCAGAACCTTTTGAACCTGATTTTTCTTTCCTTTTTCCAAGCATTTTGAATGTTTCATTGAAATCTTGAATGAAGTCACAATGTACTATTCTGTTTTTTGGTTCATGTGCTAATTAAAGAAATTATATCTGGTTAGTGTGGCATAGTTCATTTACAAAACAACTATTCATGGTCATTTTTATTTTATAAGCTTTCTCTCTGTTTCAATTTCGCAAAGACTGTATCTTTATTTTAGTTTAAAAAAAAGTTCATGTTAATTTCATTCTTGCCCACTGAATTTTAAGTGTAATAGCCCTGCAGATATATTTCACCTATTTGTATTAGAATTGTATTTTTTCCATGGACATCAGGGTTGTTTTGTTTTGTTATGTTTTGTTTTGTTTTGTTTTTGTCTGTGTCAGAAGCAACTAGTTATTGGCAGCAAAGGAATTTACTATTCCATTGTGCTATATAAAACAACTAACATTTTTTCAGTGTTTATGATATGAAGGCACTGTTTCATACTTGCTTTATAAGTTGTCATGAATATAATCACCCCCATTTAGACTAGTGGGAAAACTGAGACATCACACGGTTAAGGAACTTGCCCCAGGTCACATGCTAAGTGGCAGAACCAAGATTTTTGAACCCAGATATGTGGCTTCAGAACTCATATATATAGCCAATATATTTCTCTGTTCTTCCTTGTCCCTTGTATAGCCTCTTTGAAACAACCTGGTAATTGCCATGCTCTGTGAAAAAGGGCATTAAAATAGCAAATATCAGAGTACCTCTGATTTTTGAACATCAAAAATGTACCCATTAGAAGATATTCATGAGACAGCTAATCGTTGAGACTCCAGCCTTGATCATACTGTATTTTCATCTCCGGTCATACATAGCTTGATGACCTTTGATGACTTCAAATGACTCTAAATGATATTCTGATTTTGGGGTTAGGCCTGTGTATCAAATGAATGAGCCGTATCTATTTGTAATTCTTCCATCCATCCGTCTTTTCATCTGTCCATCTATAGAATACTTCATCTGCGCATAACAGATACTTAGGTGTTACTTATCCTTACTGCAGCAGCAGAAGCCTTGTTGTGTCCTAAGAGAATAAGACACAGCTTCAGGAATCACTGACTGATCACCTTGAGGGGAAGCCAGTTTGTGAGGGGAAGCCAATTTGTAAGGGTTTGCCAATTTTATGTATCTGCAGCCTTCCGTATGTTACAGGGACTCTTGATTAAGCTGCTGAATTTGGCATTAGTTGAACTTCCAGTTTACTTTCAAGGAGAGTCATTCAGACAGTTCCAGTCCAAGAGAATAGCAGTTGGGAATAAACTGAGATATTTGGCGAGAAAATGAGGTGGGAGATGAATTTGGTGACAGCAGAGCATTCTTATTGGAGACTACTATTGGAAAATGTAGTTAGAATGGCAAGGGAAATAAAAGTTTGTTAGAGTAGCTCTGAAACCAAGCACAGTATACGACTGGAAATAAATTCTCTTGTCATTGTAGGCAAACTCCAGCTTTGGAGCCTGACACGTGTGAAGTATACAACAGGTTTTCAAACTAATTTGATTGTGTTCCAAATCACAAGAGGTCAAAATTACCCAAGGCTCAGACACATTAATCTTATAGAAATTTAAGACAAACTCTACCCAGCCCCAGTCAGTCTTTACATTTCTGCAACTCTTTCTCCTTTCTTCTTCGGTATTTACTTAGCAGTGCGCTGCAAATGTACTTATATACTTCCTTCACTTATGTCCTACTTGTGTTTCCTGTGAACTCTATGAGATTGTAAACGCGCCTATTGTAGGAACTGGTACAGCCCTAGCTCAGAGGTCAGTGAGAGGTAGAATGCAAGCAAAAGGAGAGAAGTGATTTGACTTCGCCTCAGCCTGCTCCTACTGCCAACTGATGACTTTTCACAATGGCGAAATGTGAGAGTGGAAGAAGAGGGGGAGAGTTACTATATGGAGTGTGGCAGGAGGAAGATTGGCACCTTTGGAGGGCATGTATGGAATTTAAAACATGCTCATGCACTCTGGGGAGGGCAACGCAAGGCAAGATAAGTGGAGCCCTAGATAGCCATGGGCCTGTCTTTGAGTTATAATATGATAAGGTCCTAGTTCCAGGAGGGGAATGAGGAAGAAATTATAATTTTCCTTAGGGAAATCACTTAAAAGAAATCACCTTACTAGATTCCATTGTTTATGAGCTCCAGAGCAAGATGGAGTGTGTATATATGTGTATGTATATATAATGTTTTTAATACTTTATTGTTTATTGTCTTTTGTATCACATGGTACTAGAAAATTTGGTAAGTGGCAATTTTTTGTGATTGAAATATGCCACTTAGGTGTTCTAGTTGTTTTTCTACCCAAGATTTACTGTATTCTCAGCATAGGGATGGCAAAAGCTGATAGGAGAAAATTCTCTCTCATGTCTCTTGAATATAAATAAAAGGAGAGTTTTCTTTACAGCTCTGCAGCTCTTGAATGTTGAATTTTAATATTCTCATTTGGAGTTTCATTTGAACAAATAGCTTTCTTCTCCAACCCATTGTACCAACAATCATTTCAACCTGCAGTTCTCCTCTCCTCCCCCTCACCCTTTGTGGAAACAATTCTTTGATCTTAGTAAGGTTTAGACACAGTTCATTAACTAGTATTTTGTATTTATGAAAATTCAGGTGTATGGATGAAAACTACTGAAACAAATAAGTCTTGTTGTCCAATTGTAGTAGAGTATCTCCGTTTGGAGTTGATTGCCCAATAGTGTTGTGGAGACTATGACCCAACAAATAGTGTCATTGATTACATGCTATTGCTTACTCATTTATTAGTAAACCCTTTGTGTGGGCTTCATTACTAATTGTTATGTCAAATATCTGTATAAATAAATAATATCTGTTAATCATTGAGATGTTAGTCTTTAAAATGTAATTTTCAGGTTCTAAAAAGCACAAAGATAATGATATATCACATCAATGTTCTTTGACAGCTTTGGCAGAGTCTTTCTTGACTTTTTTTTTTTTTTATTTCCATAGGTTTTGGGAGAACAAGTCATATTTGGTTACATGAGTAAGTTCTTTAGTGGTGATTTGTGGCATTTTGGTGCACCCATCACCCAAGCAGTATACACTGAACCCAATTTGTAGTTTTATCCCTCACCCTTCTCCCACCCTTCAGTCTTTTTTTGTATTGGACTTTATGTAGGTTAGTGATGTTTCTCCTTGCTCTGCTTGCAGAGAAATGTTGTGAAAAATACCCTGCCCCAGCTTGTGATTATTAAGCGAGGTAAACTTAGAGAACAGCTCATGGCTGGCTGATTTGAATGTGTTTGCCTTGTGATCAGCCTCCGTTCCATGGTGCACACTAGTGCTGGGTTGATAGGCCCTCCTGAAAACCTTTTACAGTTGTCCTTGTATTTTATGGCAGGTTATGCTCACAGAAAGTTTTCTGTAAGTCAAAATAATATAAGTTGAATCTGAATTCTTCAAAGAAACAATATTACATTGGGGATTATATCTCTGGCCTGATGCCTAACTTTTTATAAAAATAGAAATAACTATAACCATCATTTTAATCAACTGTTTAATCAGCTGGAAATGATGAATCTGAATACTGTTCAGGAGAAAATTGTCTGAAATATTTTTAAAATCAGTTAACAAGGCATCACAATAACCAGTCACATTAAATTATGTTTAATGAACTAAAGTGTCATAGTAGACTATACAAAGGTTTTTATCATAATCACTGCCTTGTTTTTACTGAAACTAATCAGAAGGTTGTTTTTCTTAAAGCACTTTCTGCAAAGTCAAGGACTTCTCACAGGATTTCTTTTAGTAAATTTTGATAGGGATGCTTCAGGAGACTCTTGGGGGAGACTTTGAGGAGACTTGGCTTTACAGCTTTTTGAGAAATTGAATTGAGATTTTCCTTATGCTTTGCTTTGCTCATTGTAAATACCCTGTAGCAGACACATATTTTGGAGAATAAGTTATTGGTCTCTTCATTTTGATTGTCACCAGAGAAGGGTTAATGATAAAGTTATGGTTGTTGAGATCTGAAGGATTATTATCAGTAGGTAAAGAAGTGGGCGTATTCTATGTCAAGGGAAACAGTGGAATACCCAGAGACCAGAAAGTGCCTGAGGCTTACCTGGAATGGAAAAAAGGCCAGTGGATTATAATAGAGAAAGAGAAGAGGAGGGCAAATGAAGTTGGGCAAATAGGAGGAAGAGACCAGACTATGTATAAGACTTCACAGATCAGAGTAAGGATTTTAATTTTCAGTTTTAAGATCATTGGGAAACCTGTAAAGTGGGGGCTGGAGGAGCAATATGATCAAGTTTGTGTTGCACCTGGTTGTTGTGTTGTCCTGCTAGGTTAGCTCTCAGAGTACTATGTAGCCATCATTCTTGGCACTTAGCTGATTTCTATGAGCATTTAATGAATATGTGGTCTCCCCTCTCCCTATACTCTAAGCTCCTTGAAGGCAGGGAGTGTGTCTGTTTTTTATTCATCACCCCGTCTCCAGTGCCTTACACAAAGTAGGAGCTCAATGAATATTGGTTGAATGGATGCATCAACTGTGTTAACAGATTAACCTTGTGACCCGCTATTAGGTGAGGGAGTTACTTTTTTATTGATGCGAAATTCACATAACATAAAACTAACCATTGTAAAGTGAACAATTTATTGGAATTTAGTACATTTATATTTTTTATAACCACCAACTCATACCTACTTCCAGAACATTTTTATCTCCTAAAAACGAAACTCCATACTTACTAAAGAGTTACTCTCCATTCTTCCCTTTCCCTAGCTCCTGGTAACTACCAATCTGCTTTCTTTTTTTTATGGATTAACCTATTCTGCATATTTCATGTAACGGAATTATACAATATGTGACCTTTTGTGTCTGGCTATTTTCACTTGACCTAATGTTTTTGAGATTCATTCATATTAAAGAACATATCAATGCTTCATTCCTTCTAATGGCTGAATAATATTTCATTGTATGGATATACCACATTTTGTTTATCCATTCATCAATTGTGGACATTTGGGTTATTTCCACCTTTTTGTTTTGTTTTTTGAGACGGAATCTCACTCTGTTGCCCTGGCTGGAGTGCAGTGGTGTGATCTCAGCTCACTGCAATCTCCACCTCCTGGGTTCAAGCAATTCTCCTGCCTCAGCCTCCTGAGTAGCTGGGATTATACGCATCTGTCACCATGCCTGGCTAATTTTTGTATTTTTAGTAGAGACAGGGTTTTGCCATGTTGTCCAGACTGGTCTCCAACTCTTGACCTCAGGTGATCCACCTGCCTTGGCCTCCCCAAGTACTGGGATTACAGGCATTAGCCACCGTGCCCAGCTGTTTCCACCTTTTGAATAGTGCTACTATAAACATGCACGCCCAAGTTTTTGTTTGAATACCTGTTTTCAATTCTTTTGGACCTATACTTAGGAGTAGAATTGCTGGGTCATATGATAATTCTATGTTTAACTTTTTAATGAACTGCCACACTCTTTCTCATAGCAGCTGAATCATTTCACAGTCCCACCAGTGATGTATGTGAGTTCCAATTTCTCCACATTCTTACCAACACTTGTTATTTTCTGTTTTTATTGTTGTAGTTGTTTCTTTAATTCTAACTAGCCTAGAAGGCTGTTCATTCATGGCTTCTGCAATGCATGAGTGAACTTCCCCTTATTTGCAGGGAATATTTTATTCCTTGGTACTTTATCACATTGTTATTTCACAGTATGAAAATTGAAGTGAAACTCAAAGGTACACTGGGAAGAATTGGATTCTAAATTCATAAAATTTGAGTCCAGCAGCATTCTGTTACATTGCTTTCTGAGATAGACCTGCAACTATTAGGAGAACTATATTTTTTCTCTTATATACTATTTTTAGGATTGAAGAAGAGGTCTAAAGGACTAATCTCACATCCAAAGAAGTTTCTTCTTCTGAACATACGTGTTGGCTAAAGCATTTATCAACTCTTCTATTGCATGAGTCTTTTGAGAGTTCCACTGAGAATTATGAGGAAGCGCCATGTAGTCTTATAGCATAACGTTCTCATCATAGGCAATTTTGTATTGGTTTGACACATTTGTGTTTTCTACTCTTCTTCTTCTTTTTTTTTTTTTTTGAGATGGAGTCTTGCTCTGTCACCCAGGCTGGAGTGCAGTGGCATGATCTCTACTCACTAGAACCTCTGCCTACTGGGTTCAAGTAGTTCTCTGCCTCAGCCTCCTGAGTATCTGGGATTACAGGCACCTGCCACCATGCCTAGCTAATTTTTGTATTTTAAGTACAGATGGGGTTTCACCATCTTGGCCAGGCTGTTCTTCAACTCCTAACCTCGTGATCCACTTGCCTCAGCCTCCCAAAGTGCTGGAATTACAGGTGTGAGCCACCGCGCCCAGCCTCTATTGTTTTCCTTTCCGTTATTGTTTTGTTTTGTTTTGTTTTAGTTTAGCTGTGCTCAGCATGCAGGGAGCGGTTGTATTTGCTTGTAGTAAATGACTGGTAACCAAGCTGAGATGTCAGCAGAACATCATAGAATACTTAAGTACACTGACTATATAAAATCATTCAGATTCCTGTCCATCTGAAGTAATCAGACTATCAGTCCACCATTAATTTGTCCTCATTAATAATACTAACAAATACAAATGCACTTTAATTTCCATTCTTTGAGGACTGCCTTTATTTCATTGATTTCTGCTATTTTTCTACCCTTAAGTCATAACTATTTGGCAGCATTTAGAACGTTCCACATCATATCTGAGTTTATAAAGTAGAGCAAGAATAGACTTAGAAATGTATTAACACATTGCATACACATATGCTTTTTATAATAATGCAAAGTGGAGTTAAATGCATTACAGTCAGGAGAATTGAGTCTTTATGAACATTTAATTTTTGAGTACTAGTCATGACTAAGCTGCTTGCATTCCACTGAGCAAAGGTTTCTTAATGAAGAAGACTACAAACCACTGTGTTGTTTCATGATTTAGCTGAAAGCATTTTTTTCTGTTTAAAGCTTCCTAGGCATTTTTTAATGTTGGCTACAAATTCTTATAATTGTTCTAGATACCCCCTATGTATGCTTTAGAAATACCCCATTGCTGTTTTCAATCATATACTTGAATAGGACTTCTAACTACTGTTTTTCCTATTTGGTAAAAAACATTTGTTTTGTGGAAAATTGTTTGGTTTTCAGGGTGGTTTGGCCTTTAGTGTGAGTGGTGTTTGTTTTTGTGAAGTCGTGCATTTTGAATGTATCCACTCTAATATAAAATAATTTCAAATGGTTTTTTTCTCTCTCTTTTTGTGTGTGTGTGTGTGTTTTTTCATTTTATAGCTGAAATCCTGTGTACAGGTAAGATTTGTATTCTAAGAGGTTTATTAATGTTAAAAATTGCCCTTATGGTAGTTAATGCTAATGTGATTGTACCTTAGTTGCTGGGACTTGGATTTCATTCTATTTTATCAGAGGAGTAAACAGTTTCCCTAGGGTGACAGGCCCATTTGAAAAGGCATTCATTTTTTCACATTTAAAGATTACCATTAAATAAATTGCTACTGTTGTGTTTTACGTGGACATCTTAAAGGCCTGAAAGAACCAGTGTACCCTCTTGTGTACCAAAATTAGCACCCTGAAGGAGTTTTATCTAGTAAGTTTGTACTTAAACATTTTTTAAAAGGCATTATCACATGACCCTTTCCCAAGTCTTTGTGACTTTTCATGATGTTTCATTTATTTCTCCCTCCTTTTCTGCTTTGGAGCCTGCATTTTTTTTTTTTTTTTTTTTTTTGAGACAGTCTCGTTCTGTGACCCAGGCTGGAGTGCAGTGGCACAATCTCGGCTCACTGCAAACCCCGCCTCCCTGGTTCAAGTGATTCTCCTGCCTCAGCCTCCCGAGTAGCTGGGATTACAGGTGCCCTTCATCAGTCCTGGCTAAGTTTTGTATTTTTAGTAGAAATGGGGTTTTGCCATGTTGGCCAGTCAGGTTTTGAACTCCTGACCTTAGGTGATCTGTCCATCTCGGCCCCTTAAAGTGCTGGGATTACAGTAAGGCTTGAGCCACCGTGTCTGGCCTAAGCCCGCAAATTTTTATTCCACATATATTGTCTTCTCGTGTGTATTAGTTTGTAAATTATTCTTTATCCTGAAACAGGGAGTGGTCTCTTCCTCACCCTTGAATGTTTTGTTTTGTTTTAGGGGGCTAGGCTGAAACAGGGGGCAAATGATGCAACATCCAAAGCCACATTTCAAGTTTTGTGTGTGTGTATGTGGCAGGTGAAGGAGTCTAGCTCTGTCACCCAGGCTGGAATGCAGTGGTGTGATTTCGGCTCACTGCAACCTCCACCTCCCAGGTTCAAGTGATTCTCCTGCCTCAGCCTCCTGAGAAGCTGGAATTACAGGTGTGGGCCACCATGCCCGGCTAATTTTTGTGTTTTTAGTAGAGATGGAGTTTTGCCATGTTGGCCAGGCTGCTGTTGAACTCCTGACCTCAAGTGATCCACTCACATTGGCTTCCCAAAGTGCTGGGATTACAGGCGTGAGGCACTGCACTTGGCCGACCACATTTCAAGTTTTATTGCTAGAATATCTGGCTCCAATAGCTGGGTGCTGTGGCTCACACCTGTAATCCCAGCACTTTGGGAGGCTGAGGAGGGAGGATCACCTGAGGTCAGGAGTTCAAGACCAGCCTGATCAACATGATGAAATCCCGTCTCTATTAAAATTACAAAAAATTAGCTGGGCATGGTTGCAGGCACCTGTAATCCCAACTACTCAGGAGGCTGAGGCAGGAGAAGTGCTGGAACCCAGCAGGCGGAGGTTGCAGTGAGCCAAGATTGCACCATTGCACTCCAGCCTGGGTGATAAGAGCCAAACTCCATCATAAAGAAAGTCTGGCCCCACTTTCCTTTGCATCATTTTAGATCAGATTATTAGTCAAGTCCTCTTCAAGTTATATATGAAGAAATCAATGCCAGGACTTCCCCAAGACACATACAGGCTAATTGGTGATAGAAGGCTATTAGGACCTCCATCTCCTGGTTTCTTACCTCTCTTAATTAAGCGTTAGAAGCAAAAACACCCACCTGGGATCATAACCGAATACTTAATTTTACTTACCCATTTTTGCTATACATGGATAGAAATTATCACAAACAGGACAGTGATCTCACTCATACTGTTGAGTACTTTGCCAGTATTGTTGATTGTGAATACGATGTATTTTTCCTACCAGCAGACTCTTGCATAGATATAGCCCAGATATGCAGACATGTTTGCTGAGATAAGAGATATAGTAGCATTGCCCAAAGCATGTTGTATAGAATGTGATGTCCCTGGAGTTTCCTTGTGGGGAAAAAAAGAGTTCTGTGGTCAAAAAATTTGGGGAAATGCTGACTTACACAAAGTTAAAGAGGTTTCTTTAAGACTTTATGGAGCTTTTACTACGTGAGTATGCATTGTGAATAGCCGGGAGGAGGGGTTACAGGAGTGGGCTTCCCCTTTCTCTAAGGAACCTCATTATTAACTTGTTTCTTGTAACTCAGTCTGGGGAACATTGAGTGTGGTATCCTGATATTCTTGCCGGTTATCTTACTGTGGCATTCCTAGTTGGCAATACTCAAAGGCAAATTAAAATTTAACAATCTAAACAATTTTTATTTATACGTAAGGCATTACTGAGTATTTGTCGTGCTCTTCTTTTTATGCTTCAAGATACAAGTTACACATTACACTTCAAACATCTTGCTAATTTATATAGTCTCTTTTAAGCATGTTTTAGGAGTAACTACAGTCCAATCATCTGTTATATTTATAACAACATCCAATCTTTATATTGCAAAGAAGCTTCAAATCCAAAGCTTTGGGAAGAGGGAAGAGATAGATGATAGAGAGACAGTGTCAGTAATTCCAGTGCAGTTCCCAAGTGCCTGTGTGCTCTGCCACAAAGGGAGAAACGAATTCCTATTTTTACTGTCAGGGTGTCAGATCAACAGTTCCAAAAGACTAACAGTATATGTTATGGACAGCAGCCTCGCCTCCATGGGTTCTTTGAGTAGCCCTCAGTTGTCATCAGACATGCCACTTGTCAGCCTCCATTGCCAGCTCTAGTCCTTCATGAACACTGAAGAATAGTGGTTTCAAAACCAAGTGCTCCCTGCTAGTGGACCATAACTCATCCTGCCCCTTTAGGCAGGGGTAGCACCAAAATTGTCTATGCCTCTTCTGTAGAGCCAGAAACTTTTCTTGCTTTAACTAGAACATTCACATGTGGGTTATGTTTAGGACATTGCCTAGTTCCATGCTGTCCCAGTTGCTAGAGTTTTAATATTCTCACAGTTTGTTAACATCTACAAACCTCATTTTTTTGTTCCTGTGAATACTTTACAGTCATTTAAAGTGATTGTTTCTGTTAATCTTGCTGTAAGCAGTCTGGTAGGTTATGTGACCTTGTTTTATAGATAAGGAAATGAGGCTCAACTAAGCCATTTTCTCCAGGTCTCATTTTGAAGAAAAAAAAGATACAAATAATATTTCTCATATCTTTCTTGCTTCCCCTGTCCTCTCCAGATTTTATCCTGAAAGCCTACCCTATAGAATGTTTGTTGTTGTTTTTTTTCTTTTTTAAAGAGATGAGGTTTCACTCTGTTGCCCATGCTGGAGTGCCACAGTGGTGATCATAGTTGACTATAATCTTGAACTTCTGGGCTCAAGTGATCCTCCTGGCTCAGCTTCCCTAGTAGCCAGGACTACTGGTGTGTGCCAGCATGCCATGCTAATTTTTAATTTTATTTATTTATTTATTTATTTTTAAAAACAGGAGTCTCACTCATTTGCCCAGTCTGGTCTGGAACTCTGGGCCTCAAGCAAAGCATTTGGGATTACAGGCCCAAGCCACTGTGCCAGATCCAGGAAGAATGCCACCACCATCCGCCCCTGAAATCCCTTACTTTTTTCATTTATTCAACTAAGCCATGCTCCACAGTGGAAACTTGCTTTTTACCTACTTCTTTTATTGGGGATTTTAAGAAAAGTTATAGCCTGGATATGCTATTTAAATTAATTACATTTACAGCTTGGGCAGTTTTTAAGCCAATTTGCTTGTATGGTATTTAACAGTTTACTTGCAAAAATGCATTCATTGGTTTTGCTGAACACACTCCAACTTATATTTGAACTGGCAGACCTTTCTAGGAAACTTAACAACTTTTATAGTAATTACACTATCACTGAAACAGGAAATAAAACCTGTTCAGGTCATCAGACACCCCTTTTACAATATGTTTTTCTTTTGCTCCAGCCACAGTTTCTTATCTCTTCTTATACTGTAATAGAAATTCTTCTCTGGTGATCTAGAAAGTAATTTTTGGATGAGAATTTATCTCTTCTAGGTAATGATATTGGTAAAGGCATTTTTCTCCCTAATAGCAGCTTTTTTTCCTTGTGATTGTTAGATATTACTGTTGGCTGCTGAGATAAAACTTTCTTACCTATGAGATAGCTAAATAGTGAGAAAAATATTCCATCTCTAAGGGACCTTTCCACATAAACTGTCTGCTTAGGGCTTGTGTATATTTTTGAAGCTTGAATTTACAATATTGCAGTCACTCTCTTGGGGTGGGCAAACTCTGTATCATAGCAAATACTTAGATTATGTTACATACACTACAACCAAAAGTCCAGTTCATCTTTCCTCAGAAGCTTATTGTTTAGCCCCACTTTTTATTGTGGTCCATTTATTGTAGGTAGGGATTAGAAAAGAACTTCCCAAGATGAGGAGAAATTGTGTGGTGTGAGATACTGATATTTTAAAATAATAACACCTTAAAAATACAAAAGTTACCAAGACAAATCAGGTCTTTGGAGAAGAGTAACAAAAAAATGATGAAATAATGGGGCCAAGGCCACTAGAGCACTGCTTTGAACTCTTAAGGAATAGATTGTCCCCTGATGGCTTTCTTTGCTGCCTCCCATGGAAGTACAGGAACTAGGCAAGCCACAGTTGGCTCACTTCCCAAGTTCTGGGAAACTTTACAAGGATCACAGGGGTTGGTACAAGTTACTTGATAATCTGCAGCATTCTCTCTGAGATTTAGCTGCCATTGTGTTAGCAAATTTCTGCATGTCAGTATGCGGTTGGTCCCATCTCTCCCTCCAGCCTCTGAGGTTTGTAATCTATATTTTATTCTCGTCTTTTTCAGCTAAGTTGGGCTTTGAGGCCTGGGGCCTGCTTATTCCTGCTTTTTATTTGCACGTATATTTTTATCCATTTCCTGAGGGTAATCGTAAATGGTTAGCTGGATTTTCAGCCTCACTGCTCCTATCTTTAGAGTTAAAAATCTCTTTATTTAGAGTTTTAAATTAATTTTCTTGAGTGTTTGGAATGAAAGGCTGTGTGTAAAGATGGGTAGGGTGAAAGTGAAAGGGAACTTCTGAGGCTTTGTATACTTGCTAGTTAAATTTTTGTGCATAATTGTCAGGCTTTGGGTTAGGAAAGATTCTGTTAATAAGGAAAGTTGAGTTACTGAGACCCCAAAGGAACGCTGAGAGTCTCAGGTTCCTTCCTATAAATGGAAGAACCCGAGTCATTAAAAGATAAAACTCCCGTTAGAATCTTGAATCACAAAATGTTTACAGTATTTTCGATCCATCAACTTTCTAATAGCCATCCTGTAATGAAGCTGCATTTTAGTCTTTAGAGCCACAATTTCTGTAGCCCTGAAGTTCTTGGAGTAAGGGCATAGTGAAGGAAGGGGGATCAGATTGGGAAAACTTAGAATTGATTGTCACTATTGAAATTAAACTGCTCAGTGGATCAGTTTGAGATAATGAAAGGTCCTCTCTGAGCTTCCAAACAAGGCATTATTCTTAACCAAATCCTCATGATCAGTGCTTTTTCTTAAGCCTTGTGCATGCTGATTTAGGTGTTTATGTGAGGTTTAATATCCATTTCCTATAGCAGGTTTTATTCAATTAAATATGCTGCCTTTGGGCAATGCCTAATTAGAAAAATTTATGTCTAGGGATAAACTTTGTATATTCAGTTGTCCCTTGGTCAGGTGTTTGAGAATTTCAGTTAATATGACCGTAATTAAACTTTAAAGGCAGAACAACACAAAATGCCCTATTGGTCTTGCTTCACTTCCTTTGGCTTAATCACTTATAGAAGTTGCAGTAAAAGGAAAATCTGAAACGTGCAATTTTAAGGATCATTTTAGAGTTATGATTGTAAATTACACATCAAGTTTATTCAGCTTTGCTTGTTATAATGGAGTGGGCTTGGGAACCTCAGCAATTTGGCCACTGAATACATTGTAGTTATTTTAACCAAGAAGCTCAATACACTGGAAATGTTCCCTGGAACTGTAATGATCTCCCTGTACCCCCACCCCTTCAGCCCTAGTGTGGAAATGCTGACTTCTGGGAGCATTTTAATAGACATCTGAAATTTCGATGAGATGCTCTTTCAGTTTTGAATTTGGCCTTTTTAAGACATTATACTGTTCAAAAATATTCCTGCTTCAGAGAAGAAAATAGCTTTGGGCTGGAGTGTGGAGTTTTAAATCATTGCCAAGTCTTCAGATTTTAATAAGAATTTTTTGTTGTTGTTCGTTTTTGAGAGAATACTTTTATTTGCTGTAGTAACTTTCAGAAAGCAGTTTGATGACCAATAAAAATAATGCTGTAACTACCAGGGATTACATCAGTTTTAAGATTATTTGCTGATAATCCAAGTAGCTGCATTGTATCAGGGCCTGTAATTCTCATTATTAATGATCTGAATAACTGAAGGGGGATTAACCACATGCAAAATAAATTATCAAAGGGGAATCTTTGTGAGCAGCTTAAAATGGTTGGACAGAACAATATTTGAGGGTTATTTGTATTCTTAGCCTTTGGAAAGGAAATTGTTTAAATTATTTACATTAAAGAAGTAGTGCAAGATTATGGATGGCATACTAAAAATCATAGGATGTTATTTAAGGATGATTACTGTTTGAAAGAGAAAGTCTGTGGCAGTAATTCTCAGCTGTGGTTGCAAATTAGAGTTGTCACCTGGGGAGCGTCCAGAAAAATTAAATATTAAATAAAATACCCAGGCATCAGTATTGTGTTTAAAGCCACTGTGTGACCAGGATTAAGTCAAAGATCTATGGCTAACTGATAAATTTAAGTCTTCCAGCACCTGGAAAGGATGTAGAGGTAGGCTTTATTTCAGATCTTGTGCTAGCTTTTATAGTGACAGTCTTGTATTGAGGTCTCTATTTTTCTTCAGTTCTTATCTAGTCACTGGTCTGGAGGCAATCGGGAAACAAATTTTGTTTCCAGTGGCTTTTCATTTTGTATGACTAGCAAAGACATAGGATTTTAAGATGGTACCAGTTAAATAATTACTCTGTTAGGTTTTTTACCGAGAGGCCATTTTGGGGTATAAATTACTTGCTTTATTATTTTTTTACAGTATTCAGTTTGTACTGTGAAAGTATAAATTCAGAGTACAAAAGGTTGATTTTTATTGTGAGGAAGAAATTTATGTTGTTTTCTCTGTTAATTCATAAATTGTAAACATACTTTTAAATATTTGCCATACTTTATCATGTAGTGTGATATCTCATTAAAATAGAGTAAGTACCAGCATATTTCAAGTTTTAAGAAATGCTGTTCTTAGGGACAATTGAATGGGAAGCAGTTCAGAACAGGATGGACTCCTCTGATGAATTGCAATTCATTATGAGGTGCTAGGAATCACACACTCCCACTCCAGACTACACTGCGTGCCATCCAAATGGGAATTTTAAAAATGATTTCTACTTAGTGTTTCTCTGCTTTGGCAAAGACATCTACATTACTCAAAATCAAAGGAAATAACAACACTGTTTTAACACTATATTGGCAGCAGGTGGACAATTACGGAAAATTTACATGAGTTCAGCATTGCTTTTTTTTTTTTTTTTATGTGAACCAAATATTATACCGTTGCAGGAAATTCCACCAGATATTGCAGGTTCATAAGCTTTTAGAGTGAAAACAGGCATGGAAAAGTCACCTACTTCATACTACCCTATCCCCAGTCCTCAGGCACTTCGCAACCCAAACCAGTTTGGGTAATTTTGGAAAATGCTCAGAAGTGGACGTTCTGCAGCTTCTTTCAGGCTTCTGTTTCATTGTCTAGCAACAGTCACTGCCAGGATCTGCACACACATAACCCTAAACCTGCATAGTAATTTCAATCCATTTTCTCCAATTTAATGGAGGTAGAGGTCACCTAGGCCTTCTTTAAAAGAGATTAGAGAGATGATGTAAGAGGAAAGCTCTTAGTAAAACTAAGAGCTATATCATTCAAATATAGGGAATTCATAAAAATATCAATGTGCCTAAAAAATTGTGTTGTGTCTTTGCCTTTTGTTCTTTGGCACAGACTATAGAAGACAATTCAGAATTGGGAAAGCACTAGTCCATTTTTAAGTTAATCAGTGGTTGCTGTAATTTAAGGGAGAAATCCATAATGGCATCACACGACATATCCTACTTCAGTCATTCTCTAACTCCTTTGCCTCTTCTCCATTTCAACTTGTAGAATTAATTAAGAACTTGTATAAAAGGTAACTCTGCCTCATTTACTCTACAGCCACTTCTTGCTTGTGTGAAAAACTAAACAGCCATATGAATATTAAATTAAAAGTTGCAAATTACAATGTATATGTGGACTTGACATTTTCTGTAATTCAAATTGGTATAAGAGTCAGGTCTGTTTTGGAGACCACAGATAGGCCTTAACCTACAACAGAAGATGGGAGCTGGGGTGAAGCCAAATAAACTATACATCTGGCAGGTGCATATGCTTTCATTTTAAGTTTTACAAAATGGATATTATGGAAAATTTGGTGCTCTTACCTATAAGCTGTGTCAGAACCTGTGTATTACAATTGCAAACAGAGAAGTAAGTCGCTAAATCAAAGCTATCACTTGGTGAAAATACTGTTTACTGGTTTCTAGGAACTGTGTGAAATTTTACCTATGAATCATTTACTCTTAGTTTGCGGAGGACCTTGGACAATCAGTTGTTCTAATGCCTTGTCTTTGGGCAGACAGATAAATAACTAAGCTATCCAGCACAGACACTTACTGACTTTTTCCAGGTCTCCAGGGATCCCACAGATTCCCTTAGCACATGCCAGGGTAGCTTCCCAGAGTTACATACAGCTTGAATCTCTCTCCTATTTCAGTTTGTCCCAGTTACTTTTTGCATGATTCTCTACAAATTTTGAAGGCAGTATCATAAGCTTAAATGAAAATGCAAGGCAAAGAGGTTTTATCTATACTTTGGGGTGATTTTTATTTTTTAAAATGAAGAAATTATTTTCTATATACTGTATACCTAAGATGCACAAATTCAGACTGGAATACATTCAGACATTGTAGATAATTGGAAGACTACAAGTTCTTAGTAGTCTTGCATAAAATGATTAGTTTGAGGGTGGGATTTAATCTTTGACCTTTAAATAGATCATTGAAAGGAAGGAAGATCTTTTTGACTACATATATTAAAACATTTTAGGTTGGGGAATTATATTTCTAAAAAATAATGGGAATATATAAATGGATATTGTTTTCTATCATACATCCTTTGACTTAAATATGAGGTAAGTCTCGGATATGGTAATATAGTACCATAAAAGGAGACTGTCTCAAATTTATGTAAGAAAAGGGTATTATCCTGATTTAAGCAAAGAGAGTGAGGCCTCAGCAAAATTAAAGAATGGGATAAAATGGAGCCCAATCTTGTAACTTTTAAATTCAGTGAGTCTACTTATTAAAAATGTAAAAGGGGCATGAAAAATATGTTGTGTGAAATGGGACTTTACAAGAATAAGGCTCTGAGAGATTGCAAAATATATTCTATAAAGCCAAATAATTACAGTTGCCTTGTACAAAAAGTTGATCATTTCTTCAGTAGTGGCAGCCGTTCTGTTTCTGACCTGTACACTTATACACAATTATTTTGTGTTTAGAAGTAATCTGCATTGTGCTTTCTGTTCTCTAGTAAGGTAGTTGGCAGGGTCCTCAGTAGTTGCATAATAAATGAAATATTCCCAGTTCTTTCTTTCTTAAGTTAGTGTGTTGCTAGTGAAGGTTATGATTAAGATTCATTTGAGCTGTGGATGAAAGAAAAATGATTGGCAGTAAAAATATTGTTTCTCTAGGATACTTTCTTTAATCATTTTAGAATTGCACAGTTGACCTCAGAACAGTTGGTTTAAGCAACACTTTCGGTAATCTTTCCTATGTCAGCAAGTAAGAGCTTAGTGGATTTTGAATTTCCTAACAAGATTTTCTCCTATCCCTACTACTTTCTCCCCAGATTATAGCCCAACATGCTTAGACAAGAATTCTGGGCTTGGTAGAAGTGTGAAGAAATGTGATGAAAAACTGATTTTTTTTCCTTTTCTCTTGGTCAGTGTGCTGGAGAAGAGAAACGAGTTGGTACGCGCACAGTATTTGTTGGGAATCATCCAGTTTCGGAAACAGAAGCTTACATTGCACAAAGATTTTGTGATAATAGAATAGTTTCATCAAAGGTAAGTTTTTGTTTTAACTCAATAGATGTTCATATAGTGAATCAGATAATGCATTTATTCTAATTTATGCTTCTGAGGACACTGATGCATTTTTATATGTGTACATGTATGTGCACTTACACAGATCATATACCAGCTATGGTAAGTATTCCTTTGAAAGACAGTTTATTTTAAAAAATCACTTTGCTTGTTATAGGTGAAAGATCATTCACTTGCCTTCCACTACGATTCACAGTGCTTGTTGATTATGTGTATTACTTTAAACCTTAAAGTGTGCTAAAAATAGGAATTATTTACTTGTGCAAAGCTTCCTGAATTACCCTTGAATGGCTGAACTAGGATATAAATGATTTGCATTCTTTTGGAGAGAGCTGTCCTGGAATGACTTTATTTGCATCTCTTTCTAATTCCCCTGCCAACCTCTCCACCTCCCATCCCACTTCTCAAGTATAAATACAGTCTTAGGTCCCAAAGGGTGCATGCTGCGCAGTACACTCCTTCACCTGTGATCTGTTAAGAGTTAAATCACTGCAGCTGTGCCACTGTTTGACTACATCTTACTTCAGCATAGTGTAGGACTAAGAGCATTGGCCTGGAAGTCTGAACACCTGTATTTAAATCCTTGCCCAACCACGTACTACTTGTGTCATCTTGGCCAAATTAATCGCCCTGAGTCTAAATGTCCTCATTGGTGAAATGGGGCTAATACTCTATGTGTGAAACCACTTCTTATAGCTCCTAGTACCCAGTAGTCATTATTCTACAAGTGTTATTTAGCTAATCTTTACCTCTGGCTGACCAGGTTAGGTGCTAGGTTAGCCTACTGCCATCTCTTGTAGAATGGAATAGATCTTGAAGATATTCCTCACTTCCTCATGTGCCCTGGCAAGACAGAGATAAAAGTTGGTGACATTTGGTTCACTGTATACTTGTAATCACTTAGAACCTCAAACACAAAATTAGGCCCTTCCTTAAAAGTATATGACATTTTGTTTTTCAAATATGCATTTAATTTCTCATTTGGGTGGTGATAACAGTAGTGATTATGTTTAGCCGGGAGATTAACATGTAAAGTATGGTCAGGACAGGTGAAAATTTTGTTGCCTGCCAAATAGGCAGATTTGTAGGCCTGTAGAACATTTTATTTTGGTTAAAAATGTCTATTTCCTGTTAATCTTATACACTTGTGGCAGAAATTTTATTCTCAGCCAGAGGTTTACATATTTGTGCCTAAAATAGTGAAAAGATCTTTTACTGGAAATTTCGATTCACCTTGTAGCCAATTAAATGGTCAGTAGTAGTCCTTTGATTCAGGATTGTGGACTTACAGAGCTGCAAGATCTTAAGAGGTTATCTTATTCAATTTATTGACTTTACAGATGGAGAAACCAAAGCCAGAGAAGTATAGTGACATGGTCACTAAGCAGAGTTAGTAATAAAACCAGTAGTAAAACTACTTTATAAGGTCTAGTTGCTCTGAATAAAGAGCCCTTTTTACATCATTGTGCTGTTTAGGTTCCTTCCTCATTTTTTTTTCTCTCCTCTTGCATTGTGCTTGGCATGGGGCGACAACTCAAATGGTAGCTGCTATTGTTATTTGTGTTTCTGTGATAAGTATTACCATACTGAGTGGTACTATTGATTTACTCAGGTTCATATGTTTTGAATGTGTGGGATACTTCTAAATGGAGGCCTTCAGGTCTACTCCATAAAGACCAACAATTTTATAATTTGACTTTTTCTTCCTCACATTGTCTTGGCTGTTGTATTTATACCAGAATTTTTTAAAAGATTATTTTTTCAAAATATACTGTTTATAGAATATGTTAGCTGTCTTCCAACTTTGTAGCAAGAGTTGATTTTCTTTCTCTCTACCCTTCAATCATAAAAATAACTATCTTAATTGAATGCTTCTTTTGTTTACAAATACCATCAGTAATGTGTCATTATAAGTGTTGTTAAGGCCTGGAACACTGAAGACAAACATTTTGACCTACTTTAAATTTTATTTGCTTATAAAATTAGTGCTCTTTTTTTTTTCTCCTGGGATCACAAATACTTTCTTTACAAAAACTTGTCTTCTACAGCCTCACAACTTTAATGTGCTCTGCAGGTACTTTGGAAATCACCAGAATTTTGTAGCTGATGCAAAACTTGGAAATTCCCTTCTTTAGCAAAAGGAGTATTGATTGTACTCTGCTGTGAATTTTAGGATATTTAGTTTCCATCATGTTTATCTGTTGTGTGTTTTTATTCTTTAAAAATTAAAAAAAATTAAAAATTTTTTTGGTACTTTTAGTAGAGATGGTGTTTCACCATGTTGACCAGGTTGGTCATGAACTCCTGGCCTCAAGTAATCCCCCTGCTTCAGGCTCCCAAAGTGTTGGGATTATAGGCATGAGCCACTGTGCCCAGCCTTTTGCCCAGCTTTTAATGGGGTTGATTTTTTTTTTTCTTATTATTTACGTTCCTTGTGGATTGTGGATATTAGTCCTTTTCCAGAAGTGTAATTTGCAAATATTTTCTCCCATTCTATAGATTGTCTGTTTACTGTTGAGCATTTCTTTTGCTGTGCAGCTTTTTAGGTCCCATTTATTTTTGGTTTTTGGGCATTCGCATTTTGTCTTTGTCATAAATTATTTGCCTAGGCCACTGTCCAGTAGAGTTTTTCCTAAGTTTTCTTCAGCAGTTGACTGCCTTTTAAAAATTTGTATTGATTGATTGATTGATTGATTGAGATGGAATCTTGCTTCATTGCCCAGGCTGGAGTGCAGTGGCCCAATCTCAGCTCACTGCAACCTCCGCCTCCCAGGTTCAAGCAATTCTCCTACCTCAGCCTCCTGAGTAGCTGTGATTATAGGTGCCCACCACCACACCCAGCTGATTTTTTTACGTTTTTAGTAGAGATGGGGTTTTACCACATTGACCAGGCTAGTCTCAAACTCCTGACCTCAGGTGATCCACCTGCCTCAACCTCCTAACCTGCTAACTTTATTATTACTTTAAATATCTACTACTTTATTTTTATCTCTTTATTTTTCATTTTTGCTGCTATTCATACACATTAGAAAAAGTTATTTGTAGTCTTAGGTTCCTCATCAGCATTTTTAATGCTAAATCATCAGCATCTTTAATGATAAATTGGAAATCTTGGGTAAAACAGAACTGATAAAAACAAGTAAGTTCTAAAGCCTCCTTTTGCTTAAATGAAATAATTGAATCTCAAAGCTGAGATTCTCTTCTACTTTCTTCTTTTGGGAAATTTGCTTAGTAAGTTTGTAAGATTTTGGTTTCAAATTAGATGGCACATACTTGAGCCAGTGACCCACTACTTTTTCACATAATTTCATCTTTAGTGACCACACTTGTGTACAGATTATTTAATCCACTACAAACCAGGTATAAAATGCATTGTATGTACTGGGAAAGCTGGCGTTACCCCCTCCTCTCCTGTTCCTTCCCCTCCCCTTCCCTCCCTTCTTTCCTTTCTTTCTTTCCGGATAGAGTCTTCTCTGTCACCCAGGCTGGAATGCAGTGGCACGATCTTAGCTCACTGCAACCTCTACCTCCCGGTTCAAGCAATTCTCCTGCCTCAGCCTCCCAATAGCTGGGATTACAGGTGCCCACCACCACGCCTGGCTAATTTTTTGTATTTTTAATGGAGACAGGGTTTTGTCATGTTGGCCAGGCTAGTCTCCAACTCTTAACCTCAGGTGATCCACCAGCCTCAGTGCCCAGTCCAAAGCTGGTGTTTTCTGTAGAAATAGTTTTAAACATGTTCTACATGGGCTACTTTTTAAGTTTATAGTTGCACTTAAAGATAGTATAAAAGAGGCTGGGTGTGGTGGCTCACAACTGTAATCCCAGCACTTTGGGAAGCTGAGGCAGATGAAGTTCAAGACCAGCCTGGGAGATGGTTCACAGGGAGAGCCCATATCTACAAAAAATACAAAAATTAGCCAGAGATGGTGGTGTGTGCTTGTAGTCCCAGCTACCCAGGAAGCTAAGGTGGGAGGATTGCTTGAGCCCAGGAGGCAGGGGCTGCAGTGAGCTGGAAATGCATCATTGCACTCCAGCCTGGGTGACAGTGTAACACTCTGTTTAAATAAATAAATAGATAGATAGATAGATAGATAGTATTTAATGATGTCTCCAAGTAAGAACTAACTTGTAACAAAAACTGAATTCTCATCATTGTGTCTAAAAAACTGTTACACACATTTTCTTTTTGTTATTAACTTTTTTTTTCTTTTTTTTTCTTTTTTTTGCCCTGGAGGTCATGCTTGAGAACATTGTTTTTGGTTTGTAGCAACTGACCCAGCCGGAGAGTCTACTTTTTAGATAAACAAGTTAATTGAATAACTTGATGTATATGGCTGAACTAAATTTTACTTTTGAGTTAGACAACTCTAAAAAGTAGACTTTTCTTGGTCTGCATTAAAATACTACATTTGTATTGTGATAAAAAAGATGTGATAGAAACTAAGTTTACCTTTTAGTTAAACCAGTAGAGTAAATGGCTAGGGCATAAGTTTGAATAACGATTTCTTGTATACTTTCTATGTGCTAAACTATGGTTCCAGCTATTGTTCTAGGCACCTGTGGTAAGGAGACATGTGACATGCTCCCTGATCTCTTAGTAGCTCATGACCTGATGAAGGAGAGAAGAGGGCAGTCATTTCCTATGAAGGGAATAATTAGAGCAGTTCATTTAATAAGACAGCGGTAAACTGATACTTGGGACTTAAAAACGACACCACCAAAAAAAAGTATTCCCTTTTGATGTATTTATGTCACCTTTCACAGATGACTCTGTCTTTAATGCTTATTTGAATAATTAAAAACTCTTTAATTTGGGAACACAAGGGTAACATACCGGAAGCTCAGCCATTAGCCTGTTGTTGGAGTTTACCTTATTGTTTTAGAAAGTTGATTTTAAGTAATTGGGACAGTTAAAAATGCTGGTCTGCCCTGTGTCAGCTTCAAAGTGACTGGATCAGTGGTTTTGAATGGTTTCTATTTTTGGTCACAGGCTACCTTGGGAATCTCATGAAAAATGTGGACTTTATTCTCCTCACTGATGCATACCCATGCACAATTCTGCATTTATCTTAAAATTATTTTCCCTAAGGCACTACTTGGACTGCAGGATAGAACCTTTTCTAAATTGGTTATTGGTTGTAATGCAGCTGTTCTACTGAATGTATTTGCTTCCTTTTGTCTTTTTTCTCTCAGGATTCCCTAAATTTTGAGCCCATAAGCCTTTTTAAACTGAAAGGTTAGTAAATTCCCATATATTATGTCGAGCAATATGACTTGGCTTTTCAGTCACCTTATCAAAGGATATATTCTCATATATTATGCACATAATTGGGATGAAGATCACTCAACTGTAAATGTAGCCCTTTTGGTAAAGAAACATTTCTTTCTTTCTAGTTTCTGGTCTTACTAGGTCATCTCAAAAATTCAACTTTTTCTGGTCACTTTTAAGTGATTCAGTCCTTGAGCTTAAGGTATCAGGTACAAAGTACGTATGGTTTGACAGTTGGCCCGAGTTCTCTTCTTCTGACCATATGCAATTTAGTATGAAACTTTTACCTACTGCCAATTACCAAAGCCCAGCCTAGAGTGGTATGTTGTTGATTAAAATGAAAGCCCTCCGTGGCCCAGGGTTGTATATACACCTTCCTAGCTGTCATGGAAATTAGAGGTACTCACAAGGACAGAGTGACTCATAGGGGTATCTGTTATAATTATCAAGATTCCGGAGGTCAGTTGAGCCAGGAATTAATGTGTCCATTCATTCCTCCAATTAATTAATTAATTAATTAATTTTTATTTTATTTTATTTGTTTGTTTTTCTGGAGACAGAATCTTGCTCTGTAGTCCAGGCTGGAGTACAGTGGTGTGATCTTGGCTCACTGCAGCCTCCGCCTCCCGGGTTCAAGTGATTCTCGTGCCTCAGCCTCTTGAGTAGCTGGGACTACAGGCATGCACCACCATGCCTGGCTAAGTTTTGTGTTTTTAGTAGAGATGAGGTTTCACCATGTTGCCGAGGCTTTTTTTTTTTTTTTTTTTTTTTGAGACGGAGTCTTGCTCTCACTCTCTTGCCTGGGCAGGAGTGCAGTGGTGAGATCTCATCTCACTGCAACCTCTGCCTCCCAGTTTTAAGTGATTCTCCTGTCTCAGCTGCCCGAGTAGCTGAGATTACAGGTGTGTGCTACCATACCTGGCTAAATTTTGTACTTTTAGTAGAGACGGGGTTTTGCCATGTTGGCCACACTGGTCTCGAATGCCTGACCTCAGGTGATCTGCCTACGTCGGCCTCCCAAAGTGCTGGGATTACAGGTGTGAGTCACTGTGCCTGGCCATTCAAACAATTTAGTGTCTACCTTGTACCAGGCACTGTGTTAAGTGTTGGGGAAAATGTAAACAATACAGGTGAATAACCTGCCCCTATAGAACTCAGTGCTTATTGAGAGAGAAACTTTAATTTAAAATGTACACATATATAATTCACTATAAGGAGTGTATTAAGTAAGTATATATAGGATGACATGAGAACACATAACAAGGAACCTAATTTGGATTGGGTCAGAGAAAGCAAAGACATGAGACTAGATGACTATTGTAATGCTTAGAATGAAAACTTTTATTTCTGAAAAAGTTTTTTATATACTGTGTCTCTAAATATGTGCTTATGTGTATGTGTGAGGTTTGTATTTCCATGAGTTGGACATACTAAATATCACTTTATATGATAATGTGTACCCGTAGTCAGTCATTACTATTAAGATTTTTCAAGTTTCCTTCATAACAGTGTTATTTTTTCTTCCTCCCTTACAGTATACACTTTGGAATTTTCTCCCAAAGAATCTGTTTGAACAATTTAGAAGAATTGCAAACTTTTATTTTCTCATAATTTTCCTTGTACAGGTAAGAGCTCCTTAAACAGCCACTTAACGTTGAAACTTGATTGCTTCAAACAAATTTTCAATCTATTTCTAACCTTAAAATGCTATGCAATAAAAAAAGACATTCCAGAGCTTATTATAATATGACTTCTTAAAAAAGTAGGAACATAACATTTAAAGATGATCATTTTATGGATTTCTAAAGTGACATTTTTGCTAGAAAACTTATTGAGATTTTATTTCATTATTTTCTTTGAAACTTTCATATCTCTGCTCTTCCTAGGACGATGTGTGTACCATTAAATGAAATGGAATATATCAAAATTGAAAATAGTTCAAACTAATAGTTTTATTCTGTTACATACCAGTTTCAGCCTAATTGGAAACTTCTCACTCATCTTCCTGATTACCATTTTTGCTCCCCCTCGTTGATTTACTCACTTTAAAGGTGAGAGCCTAGTAGATTAATCTGCTTCTCTGTATTCTTTCTACTGTTTCTCATTTTAAATTTTAGACAGTTTAAATTGCATCTTCCATCTTTGAATCTGTAAGCTATTAAAATCTTTTCCTCGCCATAATTACCCCTGAAAATTTTACATTAAAGGTACTTTTTTTCTCATTTCATTTTTTAAATGAAACATAAAAATCCCAATGAAATTACTCAAATGCCTTGTTGATGTTAAGTGCTTCTGTTTACTCACTTTAAGGGTTTGAGTAAATGGTGCTATAATTGAATTTAGCCTTGCTACTTAACATCTATCTGGGATATAATATGGGCAAGAGCCTATTTTAATCATGAATGATGGAAGATTTGAAAAGGAGCTCCTTTGGATCCATGGTCAGATGTCTTACCAACAGAATAAACTACCTCAAGGATTCTGCTTGCAAGAATCATTCTACTTGGTGGGCAGTGCATTTCATTTCAATTCAGCGAATGTATGCTACTCACCCACTTACTGTGTGCTATGCAGTAGCACAGACAACAAAAATGGTAGCAGGTACAATGAAGATCAAGATAAAGCTTTTCTATGCTTAAGGAATTTATGCTATAGCTAAGAAGACCAGTCACGTAACAGTTATGTATTCACTTAATGTAGTAAAGCCATTCAAGAAGTATGAACAAAATGCTTTGGGCATATAGTGTAAGTTATCATTTTTTTCTCCCCAAGAGAATTTGGGAATTTGAGAAATCTTCAGAAAATAGATGATATCTGAATGAAACCTTGAAGGATTAGTAGGAGTTTACCTGGTGGAGAATGCTGAATTGGTATTTTAGGGACAGGGAAGAGATTGCCTAAAGTGACAGAAGCATGTAGAAGCCTTATGTACATGGAAGTATGTGTTGTACCTACAACACACGTGTGTGGAAGGGGTAGGCCTGATGGAGGATTGGAGATGAGAGTCAACAAGTTGTGAGGACAGATTGTACTCATGACCATCTTCCCTTAAATCTAGTTCTCGTTCAGTATTTCCCGTCTCAGTGAATGATGACAACATCCACCTAGGCATGCTAACCTGATACTTGGGAGACATCTTTAAGCACTTACCCTCTAACTCCTGCCATTTTTGCCTCCTAAATATTTATAGAACTTCTTTCCACATCTGCTAACACTCTAGTCCAAGCCAGCATCTTTCATCTAGATTACAGAAATAGCCTCCTAAATGACCCTGCCTTCACTTTTGTTCCCTTCTAATTCGTCTTCCACAGAGCAGTGAGAATGATCTTTTCAAAATGCAGTTCTGTTCATGTGACTTTTCCTTGTTTAAAACTTTCAAGGATTTCCTGTTATTTGTGGGATAAAGAATGAACAGCTTTGTTTGGCCTAGAGGGCCCTGCACAGACTGGCTCCGGCCTCCCTCTCTAGCTCCATCTCACACCACACTCCCTCTTGGCATTGGCTTCCTTTATTTCCCAAAGACCTGCATATACTATTCACTGTGCCTAGAAAACTACCTTTCATCTAGTTAACTTCTTTTTACCCTTCAGACCTCAGCATCTACATACTTGTTTTACTATCCGATTTTTCCTATAAGCTACCACCTACATGAAGGCAGGGACTTGTCTTCATCTTGTTTAAAGCAGTCTATCTAGAGCTTGGCTGATAATAGCACAAGAGCTGACAGAATGGTGCTTAGCAAATAGGTGGTAAGTGAATGGCTATATTTCAATAAAGGGGTTAATCTGAGCTGGGATAAAAACTATGCCTGAATTTAGGACTATTTGTTAAACTGTCCTTTGTCCTTTTGTTTTAATAAAAATTAATATTTACCCTACTACTGGAATGTGTTTCGTCTATGTTTCTGTTTGAAATGTTTGCAGCATGTAAAATGCTGCATATGAGTTAATAACTAATTTTCATTTTCCTTTCAATTTAATTTCTTTACCTAGGTCACAGTAGACACACCAACTAGCCCAGTTACCAGTGGACTTCCACTTTTCTTTGTTATAACTGTTACAGCCATCAAGCAGGTAAATTTCTTACTTATACTTGCAATTGCATTTCAATCCAGGCTTGTTGGAATTTCATTGTCAAAGGCCCTTTTTCATATTTATATACAGTGGGCATTATCTTCTATGGATTTACTTTTATTTTATCATTTATTATTATTTTTTGAGACAGGGTCTTACTCTGTTGCCCAGGCTGGAGTGCAGTGATGCGATCTCGGCTCACTGCATCCTCCGCCTCCTGGGTTCAAGCAATTGTCCTGCCTCAGCCTCCCAAGTAGCTGCCACCCACCATGCCCAGCTAATTTTTGTATTTTTAGTAGAGACAGGGTTTCACCCTGTTGGTCAGGCTGGTCTCGAACTCCTGACCTCAGATGATCTGCCTGCCTCGGCCTCCCAAAGTGCTGGGATTACAGGTGTGAGCCACCATGCCTGGCTGTATTTATTTTATATTTGTTACTTGTTGAAAACCTATTAAAATGATAGTAAAGCACATCCTTAATATTTCCTTGTTTCCTCTTCAATATCTGTGTGAGGGGGTGTAAACATAAAAAAAAGCAGGTAAAAGGTATAGCCCAGTTAGGAAATAGGAGGTAGATTTTTAATGCACATTAATTGTTTCGGAGTAGTAGATAGAGGGGACATTTCCTGTTTTTTTTTTTTTTTTTTTTTTTTTTTGTCAGAGCTGATAGACTGCCACAGATTGTGATATAGATGTCTTTGAAGTATTTTGAACATTTTGTATGCTAGTATGTTTGAAAAATTCCAGATGAGAATAGAAACAGAAAACTGGAGGTGAAAGGGTAGGTTAACAGTGTTAATCATGTGTTGTGTCAGTCCACAGGATCTGACTATTTACAAACATACTTTTAGATATACTTAACAAAGTGCTTTTAAAAAGGATACCAAAGAAGCTTGCAAAAAAAAGATCATCTTAGCAGTACTGGGAACAAGATTACCTTTCCTCTTGGGGTTATCTGGTCTTATATCTTGCCTACCAGGAACTATAAGAGTATTTTATCAAGTGTTCAGTTGCAAAATAAAGACTTTTGGAATGTTCTTTCCCTTAGGCTGGTAGAATTATCTTCTTTAACATCATAAAATTGCTGGTTCCAAGAATAGCATGTGTGGTTTTCAAAGGCTTTTTTACTGATTCATTCTACTCCCAGTACTGGTTCATGTTAGGGCGTTTATTTCTTCACCAGCTTCACAGAATGTACCCTATAAAGTGATAGCCTAATATTGTCATAAAGAGGACAGAAGAAGAGTAGATATAGCACCTGAGGGGAAAAAGTAGGGGGGAGGTGATGAAGAGATTTTTCAAACAGTTGTATTTTAAAAGGTACAGACATCATTACAATGAACAAGGCAAAGGTATATAAAAAATGAGAGGAGGTCATGCTCAAACAAATGAACATCCTCCTTCTTTAGATCTTCTGGCTTAAATCTACTTGAGATGAACAGTCCAAAGTAAAATGAGCCATTAGATCTTTCTCTGATTACTACAAAAAATGGATACCTATCACTTCTCGGCCTTTTGGCTAAGATCAAGTGTAAAAATGGATACCAATTTGTGTTTTTTTTTTTTTTATCACTAAGTCCGTTGAAAAGTTTAGCTGTTGATCTCTAAAACTTATCATAGCTTCTCTGCCAAAACAATCCTAGCTTGCCTTTTCTATTCTTTGTGGGTGAGAAATAAAATACTCCCTTGGAGATGATTACTCGAACAGCCTACTACAGCATGTACAGAAGATTATATGTAAGTGATTATGGCTATAAGAAAACACAAACCCAGGACAATCTTTTTTCAAATTAAAAAGTAGAGAGAATTAACATTCACTTGAATAAGACTACAATTAGAATCAATCATAGTCTTTCACACATACGAAATAGTAAGTCTCCAATGCTTGTGTTTTCATTAATGTTTATCTAAAGAATGGAGAAAACTTAACACTGTATTTTACTTTTAACTATAGTTAAAAGTAATCAGAGAAAGATCTAATGGCTCATTTTACTTTGAACTTTTCATCTGAAGTAGATTTAAATAAAGCTATTTACCTAAGGGGTATTTTGAAAGTATATCTCAGATTTACTATTAAAATATACAGCATTGTCTCTTTAACAGACTGAGTTTAAATTAATGCTATAAATATAAATATCTGCTGTTGACTCAGGGGAGGATACAGAAATTTATTAACAACTTTATTCAGTATCTGAACTCTATTATATAGTTATTTTTATCTTTCAGGGATATGAGGATTGGCTGAGACACAGAGCTGACAATGAAGTCAACAAAAGCACTGTTTACATTATTGAAAATGCAAAGCGAGTGAGAAAAGAAAGTGAAAAAATCAAGGTATTTTTTCTTAGTCCACCCCTTTTTTTTTAATGGTAAAAATGCACCATTTTTAAGTGTATAATTTAGTGTCATTTAGTACTTCATAATGTTGTGCAACCATTAACTCTATCTAGTTCCAGAATATTTTCATCATCCAAAAAGGGAACCCTATACCCATAAGCAGTTACTCCACATTTCTCCCTCCTCCCAAGCCCTAGCAATACTAACCTTCTTTCTGTCCCTATGGGTATATGTATTTTGAATGTTTTGTATAAATGCAATTATATACTATGTGGCCTTTTTGTCTAGCTTCTTAGCTTCGTCTGTATTACAGTGTATATCAGTATTTCATTCCTTTTGGTGGCTGAATAACATTTCATTTTGTTTATTCATCAGCTGATAGACATTTGGGTTGTTTCTACCTTTTGGCTGCTATGAATTGCTATGAACACTGAATTACAGTTTTTGTTTGAATGTCTGTTTTTAATTGTTTGGGGTATAAACCTAGGAGGAAAATTGCTTGGTTATATTGTAATTACGTGTTTAACTTTTTAATGAACGACCAAACTATTTTCCATAGTGCCTGTGTCATTTTACATTCCCATCAGCAATATATGAGAGTTCCAAGGTAGTGTTGTTTGTTTACAATCTCAGGCTATTATTTATTCCAGTTAATCATTGTTTCTTATTTACACAATAAGACCCCTGTCAAATAACATCTTTGACTTGTCCATGTCAAACACTAATTTTTTGGCTCTCATTAGATTTTTGTAGATTACAAAATTATATTTTTAGAGCAGTTTTAGGTTCACAAGAAAATTGAGCAGAAAGCATAGAGAGTACCCATAAACCCATTGTTCCCAAACACATTTTCTCTGGCTGTCAACATCTGACACCAGAATGGTACATTTGTTACAATCAGTGAACCTATTTTGGCACACTATCACCCAAAGTCCATAGATTACATTAGGGTCACTCTTAGTGTTGTACATTCTGTGGGTTTTGTCAAATGTAGGATGCATATCCACATATCTTACATTTGTATGTATGTACATATGTATCCATTGTAGTATCATGCCAGGATAGTTTCACTGCCCTAAAAATCATCTGTTCTCTTTCTGTTCATTCCTATTTTCCCCCATGGCAACCAGTGATCTTTTTGCTGTCTCTATAGTTTTGCCTTTCCTAGGATGTCACATATTTAGAATCATACAGCCTTTTCAGATTGGGTTCTTTCACTTAATAATAGACTTTCAAGTTTCTTCCATGTCTTTCTGTGGCTTGACAGCTCATTTGTTTCTAGTGATGAATAATATTTTATTTTCTGGATATACCATAGTTTATCCATTCACCTACTGAAGGGCATTTTAGTTGCCTCCGAATTTTGGCAATTATGAGTAAAACTACTAAAAAAAAAAAAAAATAAAAAAAAAAAAAAATAAAAAAAAAAAAAAACTACTATAGACATTGTGTGCAGGTTTTCATTTGGATGTATGTTTTCACTTCATTTGAATAAACGCAAAGGAGTGCTGAATTGTATGGTAAAAATATGTTTAGTTTTGTAAGAAACTTTCTGCCTTCCGAAGTAGCTGTATTGTTTTGTGTTCCCACCAACAATGAATCAGAGTTCTTGTTTTTCCACATCTCCGGGTTTTGATGTTGTCAGTGCTTTGTATGTTGGCCATTTTAATAAATGTGTAGTACTTTCTCTTTTTTGTCTTAATTAGCATTTCACTGATAATATATGATATGGACTTTGTTTTCACAAGGTTCTTTGCCATCTGTATATCTTCGTTGGTGAGATGCTGCTCAGTTTTTGCCCATTTTTGAAGCAGGCTGTTTTCTTAATGAATTTTAAGAGTTCTCCATATGCCCAACAGTAGTCAAATTTTCTTGCAACTTCTTATAGTAATGGATGGGAGGAAGGCTACAGAATGGGAAGGTCACCAGTGTTTGACATAGAATGCTTTCCTTTTTCTACTTTTTCTTTTCTCTATTCTCTACATCCTGGCCTAGGGGGAACTTGTGCTTAACTAGATTAGGTTAAGATCTGAAGTTTTTGAAACAATTGTAGAAACTCAGCATCATTAATCAGCATAAGAAACAAAGGCAGTCTGAGTACAGTGGTTCATACCTGTAATCCCAGCACTTGGGAGGCCAAGTTGGGTGGATAACTTGAGTCTAGGAGTTGGAATCCATCCTAGTCAACATGGTAAAACCCTGTCTCTACAAAAAATAAATACAAAAAAATTAGCCAGGCATGGTGGCATGCACCTGTAGTCCCAGCTACTTGAGAGGCTGAGAGGATCCAAAAATTGAGGCTGCAGTGAGCTGAGATCGAGTCACTGCACTCCAGCCTGGGTGACAGAGTGAGACCTTGTCAAAAAAAAAAAAAAAAAAAAAACCTCAAAGGCAGCCTAGATTCATAGCATCCAATCTGTTGCTCCTAGTACACGACATAAAATTGCAAAGCAGGTAAAGGTCTCCTACATCTCTCCTTTTCTCTCATTTCCTCTTTCTGATTTTGGTGACACTCTACCCCACAACCCTTTACAAAGGCCCTTGTCTTTCACTTTCACTTCACCAAGCTTTTTGCCTTGAGGCTGAACTCAACCAGGTATAATCTTGTTTAAATAAATGTGAAACTATTGTGATTAAATTATTGTGTGAAATGCTATTTGATGTAGCTGTTTCTGGAGTGTAAATGTGTGGGAAGAGATGCTTATTAGCCAACGACCTCTAAATGGTAGATTGCTTGGCTGGGGAGTAGAGGGATAGAATTTGTGAAGACTCATTTTGAGCAAGAGAGAGACTTGGTCTGCATCCTCAATGTGGTGGGGAGTCTTTGAAGTGTTAAAGCTGGAGAGTGACCCCATGATTTTTTAAAAATAAAACTGGAGAGAGGCAAAATGAAAGCATGGGCAAATGTGCAATCAGATATTGTGTCGGCAACAAATGATAAGGGCTTATATTAGGATGATAGTGGTATTGATTACAATAATAAAAAATAGTAGTCACCATTTATATAGTATGTAATACATGCCAGGCATTCTTTTTTACATTCTGTTAACTCATTTAACCCTCACTTCACAACAGCCATATGAAGGTATTTTTATTATCCTCTCTTTACAAATGATGAAACCGAGGCACAAGGTGGTTAAGAAACTTGCCCATTACTAGTAAGTTGGAAAGCTGGGATTTGAATTAAAGCAAGCCTAGTTGTAGAGTCCATGCACTTAACCACAACTCTCTACTACCTGTTTAGATTTTAAGGGAAATAGATATATTCAGGATATTTTTTGGAGGTAGAGTCATCAGGATTTAGTGATTTATTGGACGTAGTGGGTGAGAGAAAGAGAAAAAAAAAAAAAAAGAATAATTAAGATAGCCTTCCTGGTTTTTGCCTGAGTGAGTGAATTACATAGTGCTATTAAAGAAAATGCTGGTGCTTTTAAATAAGATGGGAAAGCTGGGAGAAAAACAGATTTAGGGACAGAGGTGAGAATGAAGGGAAATCAGGAATTCACTTTTGGCCATGTTAAGTTTGAGAAACCTGTTAGACATATAGTTGGAGTTGTCAATCCTGGAGCTCAGAGATGTTTTAACTAGAAGTTGAAATTTGGGTATCATCAGTCTGTAGACACTATTTGATGCCATGAAACTGGATGAAATTTCATACAGCACAGCCAACAGGACTTAGTAATAGGACTTGAGGAATTCCAATGTAAAGACACCATTATTTTTAACAGGAGTATTTTTTGGCATCAGAAATATTGGAAACTAGATATAGTAAGACACCTCTCAATAATATGTCATGCTTTAATGCCAAATAGAAATATAAGTTATACTCTAGTACTTCAGCCAATGAATCAACCAAAATGTATTGAAATACTGTGCTGAGTTCTAGAAGGGTTACACAGAATAAGAAGAAATGGTTCATGCTCTTAAGAAGTTTTATAGTTTAGCTTAGTAGTCATGACACATAATGCTAAAAGAATAAAAATACAAGATGGTAACTGGTCAGAACCCAGTGAGTGCTTCTGGGGGGAAAAAAAACCAACTCTGAATTTAGAGAAGGGAAATGAAAACTTTTCTCACATGAAATGGGCATGAAATAAATTGTAAAATTCAGAGAGGCAGAGTGTGAAAACATATGGATTGGGGCAGAGTGTGAGGAACAATGCCTAAGAGGTAAAGAGGGAGCTCCTTGTATAAAAATGAGGTGTTAAGTTAGATTTAGTAGTAAAAAAAAGTTGATTTGAATCTGTTTTCTAATACACACATTTAATGCTGTAAATTTTCCTCCAAGTGTTGCTTTAGCAAGAGCCTACAGATTTGGATATATTACGTTTGCATTTTCATTTAGTTTAGTATTTTCTGATTTCTCTTTAATTCTTCCTCAATTCATGGATTATTTAGAAGTTTGCTATGTAATTTCTAAATATTTGGGAATTTTCTAGTTATCTTTTTTTTTTTTTTTGAGACAGAGTTTCACTCTTGTTGCCCAGGCTGGAGTGCGGTGCTGTGATCTTGGCTCACTGCAACCTCCACCTCCTGGGTTCGAGCAATTCTCCTGCCTCAGCCTCCCAAGTAGCTGGGATTATAGGCATGTGCCACCATGTCCGGCTAATTTTGTATTTTTAATAGAGATGAGGTTTCGCCATGTTGGTCAAGCTGGCGTCGAACTCCTCAGGTGATCCACCCACCTCAGCCCCCCAAAGTGCTGGGATTACAGGTGTGAACCACTATGCCTGGCCTAGATATCTTTTTGTTACTGATTTCTAATTTAATTCCAGTGTGTTCAGAGAATATATTTTCATTTCTTCATTCACATCTTTTGTGTTACTATTGTCATATGTTTTACCTTAACATTTTATAAAGCCCACAATATGTTACTATTTTTGCTTTAGCCATTGAGTTATATTTTTTGGTAATAAAATATATAAAATAAACTTTACTGTTTAACCTTTTTTTTTTTTTTTTTTGAGACGGAGTTTCGCTCTTGTTACCCAGACTGGAGTACAGTGGCACCATCTCGGCTCACCGCAACCTCTGCCTCCTGGGTTCAGGCAATTCTCCTGCCTCAGCCTCCTGAATAGCTGGGACGCACCACCATGCCCAGCTAATTTTTTGTATTTTTAGTAGAGACGGGGTTTCACCATGTTGACCAGGACGGTCTCGATCTCTTGACCTTGTGATCCACCCACCTCGGCCTCCCAAAGTGCTGGGATTACAGGCTTGAGCCACCGCGCCCGGCTTAACCATTTTTAAGTGTACAATTCATTTATAGTAAGCACATTCACAATGTTGTACAACTATCACCACTATTCATTTTCAGAACTTCTCTATTATCCCAAACAAAGCTCTATTCATTAAACAGTAGCTTCCCATTTCCCCCTTCATGGATAAAAAATTTAAAACTAGATAGGGAAACTAGATATAGTATAGGGAACTAGATATTGGAACTAGAAGATAGATATAGTATAGGGAACAGCTCCATGTAGCTTCTATTCTATTAATACTTTCTGTCTCTATGAATTTGCCTATCCTCAAAACTTTATGTAAGTGGAGTTATACTTGTTCATTTATATCTAGCTTCTTTCACTTGGCATAATGTTTTCAAGGTTGATCCATGTTATAGCATGTATCAGAAATTCCTTCCTTTAAAAAGGTGAATAATATTCCATCATATGTGTATAACAATTTGTTTATCCATTTATATGTTGATGGACATTTGAATTATTTCTGTCTTTTGACTATTTTGATTAATGCTGCTGTGAACATTGGTACGTAAGGATCTGTTTGAGTTTTTGCCTTTGATTCTTTTGAGTATATAACTTGGAGCAGAATTGCTAGGTTGTAATTATCTTTCTTAAAACTGTTTTTTTGTTTGTTTGTTTGAGACAGAGTCTGCTCTGTCGCCCAGACTGGAGTGCAGTGGCGCAATGTCGGCTCAATGCAACTTCCACCTCTGAGGTTTAAGCGATTCTCCCTGTCTTGGCCTGCCAAGTAGCCGGGATTCCAAGTGCCCGCCACCACACCCAGCTAATTTTTGTATTTTTAGTAGGGACAGGCCTTTGCCATGTTAGGCTGGTCTGGAACTCCTGACCTCGGATAATCCGTGTGCATTGGCCTCCCAAAGTACTGGGATTATAGGCGTGAGCCACTGCGCCCAGCCTGTTTGGTGTGTTTGTTGTTGTTGTTTTGAGATGGAGCCTCGCTCTGTTGCCCAGGATGGAGTGCAGTGGTGGGATCTCAGCTCACTGCAACCTCTGCCTCCTGGGTTCAAATGATTCTCCTGCCTCAGCCTCCCGAGTAGCTGGGATTATAGGCATGCGCCAACACACCCAGCTCATTTTTGTATTTTTAGTAGAGACGGGGATTCATCATATTGGGCAGGCTGGTCTCAAACCCCTGACCCCAAGTGATCCGCCTGCTTCAGCCTCCCAAAGTGCTAGGATTACAGGCGTGAGCCACCGTGCCTGGCCTAAAACTGTTTTTAAAAGATTAACAATAAGAACTGTATTTTATATTTACCCACATTTTTATCATTTCCCTATCTAGATTTAAATTTTCATATAGTATCTTATTTTTTATCCATGAGGAACTTCCTGTAGTATTTTATAATGTAAATCTGCTAGAAGTGAATGTTCCTCTGGAAAAGTTTTTATCTCACCTTCAATTACAAAGATTATTTTTCTGGGTTTATAGAATTATGGGTTGGAGGGTTTTTTTTTTTTTTCTTTCAGTACTTTAAAGATATTATGCCATTATCTTCTAGTTTGCATAGTTTCTAATAAGTCTGTTTTATTTCTGTTCTTGTTCTTATGTATATAATGTTTCTTTGATGCCTTCACATTTTTCTTTTTATTTTCAGTTTTCAGCAGTTTGACTATGATATGCCTACATTTTTTTCATCATAGGTATCCTTCTTGAAGTTTTCTTGGATCTGCTGTTTGTTGGCTTTGATTGACTTTGGATAATTCTTGGTCATTATCTTTTTCATATATTTTTTCAGCCTCATTCTCTCTCTTGTTCTGGTACTCCAATTATATGACTGTTATACTGCTTGATATTTTCTCCCTTGAGTAATTAAATACACTCATTTTTCTCCTGTTTATATATCACTCTGGATAATTTTAGTTGCTCTGTCTTCATAATTGATGATTATTTTCTTTGTGGTACCCTGTCTACTAGTTGAAGGAAATCTTCATCTCTGATAATATTTTTCATTTCTAACTTTACATTTTCCTTTTTTTATATTGCTCATCTCTCCACCAGCATTCTTCATCCACTCTTATATGTTGTCTACCTTTTCCACTAAATACCGTACCATTTAACATCTTTTTGTTTTTTTAAAGAGACGGGGTTTTACTCTGTCACCCAGGCTGGAGTGCAGTGGCGCAGTCATAGCGTTCTGCAGCCTTGAACTCCTGGGCTCAGGCAGTCCTCGCACCTCCATCTCCAGCTTACCTGGGTTTGTAGGTGTGCGACTACACTTGGCTAGTTATTATTATCTTTTTTTTTTTTTTTTTTTTGTAGAGAAGGGGTCCTGTTAAGTTGCCCAGGCTGCTTCAAACTCCTGGCCTTAAGCGATCCTTCCACCTTGGCCTTCCAAAGTGCTGGGAATATAGATGTGTGCCACCACACCCCACCCATTTAACATCTTAATCATAGCTATTTTTAAGTCTCTGTTTCATAACTCGAAAATCTGGACATTTTGGGTCTGGTTTCATGGACTGCTTTATCTTTCAATGATGGCTCATTTTTTGCCTGTGTTTTTGTGCATCTCATTTTTTAATTGAATTTTGGGCATTGTATGTAAAAGAATGGTATTCACTGAGGTCAGTGGTATATGTGTTCTGAAATGGGCCTGGCTTCTTCTGTCAGGCCACTAGTATTGGGGGTTGAGTCAATCAAGTCAAGAGTTGGGCTGGCTTTGGTTTTTGATGCTTTTAGTGTGCCACTTAACTTCAAATTCCTTAAGTGGTAGAATGCCATTACCTTGAGCTTTGTGTGGGACCTGGTGTGCCAGAGAGTTTTTTATGGTTTTCCTGTTCAACTCTCTGCTTTCAGCACATCCTGTGCTCCTGAGTCACAGAGGGTACCTCCCCCTGTTCCCTTGCTTTTTCTCCAGTGGTACACTGCTATTTCTTGTTTGTAACTCAGTGTAAGGCTCTTGGTCAGAACAGAATCGTATCTTGGTTTTCTGGTTCCGGTCTCAGTATTAAGCAGGCCATATGCACCAAAGCCTCAGGGTAAGACTTTCTCAGTATTCCCGCCCCACCCCCGATACCAGATGAACTTCTGCCTTTTATCAGTGCCAGGTTCTTGGTACGAGTAGGTTTCCTTTCCCATTTTCTGTAGCAGGTCCCATCCCTTGTAGCAGGTCACTTTTGTTTCTACCTCTCCTCTAACAGTAGTGATGTTTCCCTGAGACTATGCCAGGGAAGGTTTCCTGCCTTCCTCCTAAATGCAAATGGCATTTGCTTAATATGAGAAAGGGGTCCATGATTCTGGCATGTTTTTTTTGCCTGCCTCTTCACAGCAGTCAGCCACCACTGTATGCTTGTGCCAGTGAGAAAGTTGCTTTTAGGTCCGCTGCCTGTATGCTTTTACATGAACACTCAGTAGAAGCCTCTAGAGAAGAGCTGGTGAATGGTTATGGTCTCTTGTCTCTCAGGCTTGTAGAGATTCTAAACTGTCATACTAGCTCACACCTAGTCTTTAAGAATTGGTTAAAAATTTAGTTGTTTTCTTCTTACCCACTTTCATGGTAACCATCTCTTCTTCTATGCTTGGTCAGTTATGAAACAGTTCATCTGTCCTGTCTCTCCTCAGAAACACTTGTTACCCTTTGAAATTCAGTTCACTTGGTTGCTTTGCAACCTCAGCTCTCTTATGGACTAAAAAAATACATATTATTTTTAGATTATCCATTTTTTCCTAATGTTTGTAATGGGAGGTGATGTTCTCTTGTGGCTTTTAAAATGGTAAATAGAACTCTGGAGTTCATTGTCTAACTAGATCATGTTATTCTCTGTCTTTAAAAGTCCTGTAGTTATCCTTTTACCTTTAGGGTGAGGCCTAAATCCTTTGGGCTGGTCTGCCAAGCCCTTTGTGATCTGACTGCTACCCATCTCATCAGTCTCAGTTTGTACTGCAGATGTAGGGGTCTTTTGATTTCATATCTGAGTACATCCTAACTGTTGAAGAAAAAAAAATGCTCCCTTTGTGTGTTTTGTCAGGGCCTGAGAGTCATCTTCCAACCTCTAATGAGTATTTCCTTCTTCTAAGATGTGTTAGGATTCTGTTTGTTATCTCCCTTCTACATATTTAAGCATCGATTGTGGTTTTATGTAAGCAACATAAGTGTTTATGTAAGTGAGGAAGGAACAATCCAACAAAATAAAATATTATTTACAAATTAGTTCAATTATTGATGCTGTTGATCTTGGCTAGTGATTAAGATTGACAAAGAAAATAGAATTTTTCGTGAATCGATCTTGAAATCCTCATCTTTATTTGCCAAATCATATTGCAAATAGAATTCAGGTGTTGCATGTATTACTTAGCATTTCAGAGTCAATGTGTCTAGGTCAGTGTGCCAAATATTGACTCCCTTCTAAAGTGGGTTATCTTCTGCATCCAGCAGCCTCTTCCCTTTACCTAAAGGTGCTGTACAAAGGTACTATTTATAATTTTCAATATGTACCATGGTGTGAAAATGTTGGGAAGCACCAGACTGGAGGATTTCTTATATCTTTCCAAAAAAATGTTATGACTATTCATAAATTGGGAGTAAAGTAGTTGTAGGATGTTAGTAATAATTATAATTAACACCTTTGAAGTAGTTAAATATGCCAGGCACTTTGCTTAATACTTGTATCATCGTTTCATGCTCACATCAATTCTCTGAGGTAGTTGCTGTCGTCTAAGACACTTATTTAAGGTCATATAGTTAAGTGGCAGAGCTGGGATAAGAAGTCAGGTTAAAGAGTCCAAACTTTTAACAGTTATGATTTACTCCCTACATGATTAAATTATTCACAATTTCTTCTCTCATGTTTTTCCTCTCCTTGAGCTTTGGGTACTTGGTGATAGGAAATTGTTTCTTATTGCTATATTAAATGATTCTCCTGACAGCAGATGAATTCATAGAAAGTGAGCTATAGAAAAAAAAATTCAAATATTATGGGAAAAATCAATGCCTCTCTAATTAACCGAGATATTCTGAACACTGAAGAAGGACCTGGCACCCAACAACACAGTTGTTATCACGTGGCAGGTAAAGTATGTTGAAATAGGCATGGTACAGAGTGGGAGTGTGGCTTCTCAGTGTTCATGAAGTGCCCAGTTTGTGACATGGAGGTTTTCTTGATTCATTCATGAAGTGATAATGTCATTGTCTTACCAAACATTTGTGCAAGAAATATCAGAGAGCAAACGGGTGTCAGAATCATTTATTGAAGGTAAAGGTCAGTGCTAAGGTAATCTGAAGCATCCTAAGTCCTTCTGACCTTAAAGAGGATTTTGAATGTTGAGTAATATTCTTTCATCACCTTTCACATGATGTAGGATGCTCATACTCTCAAAGCCCCAGAGCTAGAGGTAACCTCTTGCTAATGTTTTGACTTTTATATGAGTATAATGAATGCTTTGTTTAGAATTAAGAATATTTATATTTCTTTCTTTCTTCCTCAATTCTAGGTTGGTGATGTAGTAGAAGTACAGGCAGATGAAACCTTTCCCTGTGATCTTATTCTTCTATCCTCTTGCACCACTGATGGAACCTGTTATGTCACTACAGCCAGTCTTGATGGGGAATCCAATTGCAAGGTAACAGAGATTAAACCTTTCGTAAACATTCTGATTTCAGGATAGTTAATCAAACAATACTGCCTCTCACCACCCCCTGATCTTTTACTGTTTTCTTATTTATACAGGTTTTGTATTTGAAAACAGCTTTTTCGTCTTCTTCCTTCTTCTTCCTCCTCCTTCTTCTTCTCCTTCTTCTTCCTCCTCCTCCTCCTCCTCCTCCTCCTCCTCCCCCTCCCCCTCCTCCTCCTCCCCCTCCTCCTCCTCCCCCTCCTCCTCCCCTCCTCCTCCTCCTCCTCCTCCTCCTCCTCCTCCTCCTCCTCCTCCCCCCCCTTCTTTCTTCATCTTCTTCTGAGACAGAGAGTTGCTCTGTCGCCCAGGCTAGAGTACAATGGCACGGTCTGCAACCTCTGCCTCCCGGGTTCAAGTGATTCTCCTGCCTCAGCCTCCCAAGTAACTGGAAATACAGGCACCCACCACCATGCCCAGCTAATTTTTAGAATTTTAGTAGAGACGGGATTTTACCATGTTGGCCACGGTGGTCTTGAACTCCTGACCTTTTGATCTGCCCTCGTCAGCCTCTCAAAGTGCTGGGATTGCAGGCGTGACCACTGTGCCCAGCCAACAGTTGTTATATAATTGTCTTTTAACTTCTGAGCAAACACTCATCTTTGGATAAAAGGGCAGTATTAGGTAGAAAAACTGAGCCCCAAGTAAAAGTTACCACAATTTTTATAGCACTGATTGAATTTAATATTGACACAGCCTATTTAATATTTAGACTCTTTAAAATGGGAGTAATCATAGGCTTAACCTATGTAACTCTACAAATAACTTCATGTGTGCTAACCTTACACTTTGATCTTTTTTTCCCCCTAAAATGTTGTATATTTTCATTTAAAATGTATATTCTTGGAATATAAGAAACCTAACCTGGAGTAATTTCATTGCTATTTTAAAATAACTTA